>NC_092281.1:34252724-34395728 GCF_036320965.1 Panulirus ornatus
AAACACAGAGGTAACACTGCCTAAGAAACGGGCTTAAGAACAATTGTACGAACATAGGGTCACATTGGTACATCCACAAGGCACCAGTGGTCTGGGTGGCCTGAAATAGATTTGGGACCATGAAGGATGATGGGTGTAGGGAGTAAACCTACCACAGACCATCATTAATTATGAAGAGTTGACAATGGTTACCTCCAGCCATAATCTATAAATCAATAGACAAATGTTAATGCAAACAAAGCAAGAATTAAACAAGCAGGAAACACAATCCAATGTACCATTTTACGATAGTTATGTCAAGTTGTCTCATCTGTTGACTACCTGACGTGGTCTTACGTCTCACCTTTAGTAACGTCTGCGAATTTCGTTGTAGTGAAACTCATGCGACCCGAGAGTCAATGTTAGTGATACACAAGAGGAAGAAATATAACTCCGAAGGTATAAAATAGTTGTGGACACACCAAACGCTTGACAGATATTCCTTAGTAGATGACAGAAAACACAAAGAGATCGTCCTTGTAAACTTATGATGAGGTTTGCTTGAAGAGCCTCCCTTCGTCATCGTCGTCCACAGGCGCCCTTTGTTGGAGTGGGTGCGGCGTGGACACAGTACTGGGACTTTCATGATAAATTATCTACAACGTTCCAGGTGTCCACATATCAGGGATATGACTGTGTACAACGGTGGCTGGGGTTAAAGTCACTGGATCATATATAAAACATACAAAGGTTAACATTGATTCTCTTAAGATTTCAAGGCAATGAAAGGTTTGTAGTGCAGTCTTTATGACTGAAGGTCATATTTAGATAGAGATTTATCAAATGGATATTACATCAGCGTCACAGTAGCCGCTCTACATCAAAATATACGAGGCTCTTATTTACAGTGATTGCACCTACGCTGCGGGAAAGCGCGTCTGCAACTACATTGGATGAGCCAGAGACAAAACGAAAATCTGGGTCAAATGTTTGTGTAGTTAAAAACCACCTCTGTAACTTTCCTGTAGGATCCTGTTGTTGAAAAATACCTAACAGTGCTCTGTGATCTGTATAAACTGTAATAAGGTAACCATATATGTATTTCTTAAAATGTTTGAGTGACCAAACAACTGCAAGACCTTCTAACTCAGTTATTGAGTATTTCGATTCCCTCTTTGAACATGAACGGCTCGCATAGGCTATGGGAAAAATTCTACCCTTATTCAACTCCTGCATAAGTACAGCTCCAAGACCTTGTTTCCAAGCATCTGTGTGCAAAATGAAGGGTTTCTCAAAGTTGGGGAATCGAAAGATAGATGCCTCCATCAAGTGTCGCTTGAGTAAGTTAAACGCACTGTCTTGTGCTGTAGACCACTGGAATGTAACTCCCTGTTTCAGAAGTGAAGTGAGTGGGTTTGCGATCTTCGCGAAATTAGAGAGAGATCTTCAATAACATCCTGCTAAACCAAGGAAGGATTTGACCTTGTCTGTTGTGGAAGGGACTGGCCATTCTACAATTGTTTTGACTTTATGTGCATTAGGATGAATACCGTTTTCATCAACGGTGTGACCTAAGTAATTAATTCTTGTTTGTAGAAAGGAACATTTGGATAACTTGACTTTTAGGTTTGCATCCTTAAGTCGTAGAAATACTCTCTCAAGACTTTTGACATGAGAAGCAATATCTGGAGACATGACAATTATATCATCAAGATAAACCAATACTTCTTTGCCCAACATGTGACGACAAATGTTAGTCATTAACCTTGAGAAGGTGATCACCGGTGAGGAATGAAGACCGAAGTGCATGATGCATATGAACTGCCAATGACCATCTGGCGTACTGAACACAGTCAGGGGACGGCTTTCCTCTGACAAGGGAATCTGCCAAAATCCGCTCAATAAATCCAAAGTTGAAAATACCTTATTGTTACCGAGACTATGAAGAAGCTCTGATACCACTGGTAATGGGAAATGATCTTTCAAAGTGACCTTGTTGTTGAGTTTTCTAAAATTTATGACTGGTCTAAAAGTTCCGTCGTTTTTCGGAACGATCAAAAGTGGTAAATTCCATGGTGATCGTGATTCCTCTATAACATTATCTTTCAACATGTCCTGAACAAGTTTGTTTGCTATGTCTCTGTGCGCGTGTGGCAATCGATAGGCTGGGACGTCAATGGGACTTGTGTGTTTTTCTCTAAGTTAATAATGTGAACATCCAAATGAGTTCTACCAAGTGGTTGTCCTGATAAGGCAATAGTAGACCTATACTGGTTAAGTAAGTCTGTTAACTGGTCAACATGTTTGGTTAATCCTACCTTGGATATCATGTCAGGGGTGATGGTGGGTGGGGAGCTGACTCAAGCCGTGCACTGCTGAGTCAGGGGTAGGAGGAGTAGGTGGTGGTGGGTTAATGGAATGTGAGACTAGACGGATATTAAACTCATGCAACTCCTCGTCTTGAATTCCGGACTTCAAAACGGAGAATTCCACAAGCTTGGCCCCTCTACGGAGACGGACAGGAGTGGGTCCCGTTTTGGCAATGTATACGGTAACCTCTCCATCTGGGGTCTCATGAATAGAGGCATCCATCGATAGCCCTTTGATAGTTAGTGATGAAGGTTCAGCAACTACTCTTAGTACGAGATCACCCTGACTATGTCTCAGTCCATGATCAGTCATCCACTTTCGAGAAAGTGAGAGAGGAACCTTCGTTAATGTGTTACTATGCAGAGTCATATTTGTTTGAAGTTTACCAGGGCAATGAGTAGAAAAATAAAAGGGGTGGGTATTATCTACCGTGAAGCAGGGTGTGGGAGTAGATGTATTAATGACCCTGACTGAGTGAGAACTTCTCTCTGACAACGCCAGGAACGTATTATCAACACAAACAACATTTTCATGATAAATAGGACAGATCTTATGTTGTGCCACACATAGAGTGGCGTCCTAGTAACAAGTTAGCAGGAAAAGTTACACCACGAACAATGTAAGGGGTGACGGTCATGACCGAGTCGCCTATGCGAATGTTCATTTTAATAGTGCCCCTTACGTCGAGATTTTCATTTGAGATACTTTGAAGGGGTGGGTAAACGTCTGAGTATTTAACAAGTTGAGTGCGCATTAATAGTTGAATAAATTCATAATGAATGACATCTGCTTCCGCGCCACTGTCTAGAAAGATTGTGATTGGCTTATTCTAGAAAGAACCCACTAAATCGAAACTTGTAATGTGAGAAAATGGCGAAGAACGAAAATGTCTTAAGAGTTCCTTACGTGACGGAGTCTTGTCATGAGCGAGAGATTGTCATTGTTGATGATGACATGATGAACCTGTGTTAGGTGACGTCTGTCTAGCTAATGCTCGACATTCCGCTGAAGTGTGTCTAGCGTTCCTATGATATGAACACCTGCTTGGTGGTGTTGGGGGCGCGAGCGGGTGAAGGTCAGCCTGATGTCTGACTGGAGGAAATCATGACTAGGTCTGCAGCATTGTGACGACCGAGGCTGTGATGACATGGGTTGTTGACTGCGTTTGTTGTTCTGGTCGAGGCTCACGTGAGAATGAGTCCCATGTGTAAGGACACACATTCGCTTGATATCCTGGTTGGCTACACAGGAAACACGTAACCTTATGTGAGTGCTTGTCATCACTGCATCGCTTTAAGTGGCCGTGAGAGCAATGATTGTGTGGATCACTAGAATGTTTCCTCATACATTGGGAAGCCGACACCCTCCCCAGTGTCTTGGTGTTGTGATATCCACCTTTCTTTTTAGTGTAACTCAATACTTTCGTTACTGACCCACAATGATGGGTCGATGTCTTCATCAAGTAACCGCCGAGCTACGTCTGGAGGTCAGGTCCTTGAGAATGAAGAGTATGTGTAATAAACGCACGAGTGTTTGCACATGAGTTTCAGGCTTCATCATGGCCGACATCCAGGGTCAGGATTCGTAAGCCTGCCTAAATAACCTCATTCTTCCATGTAAGGTACTCCAGTGATCAGGGATTGACATATCATCCGTGTATGTAGTGTTAAGAGCACGTAAAAGGATGGTTAGTAGATTATCCGAGAATGATTTCTCACAACCGAATTTAAACAACGTTTTAAATTCCTCCCAAGACGTACAGTTTCGAACATCCTCTGAGTCATAAACAACCCTAGCGTAATTGTTAGGCTTGTTGAAATCAATGAGATTTTTAGCAGCCGATATAAGCGCTTTGTCTCCTGAATCACCATTATGTTCAACACTGTCCTCTACGTTCCTGATCCACCGATCAAAATTTGACAGTTTACCATCAAATAACTCGTGTGGTTCCCTAGCTTGTTTTAGTGTGAAAACTGTTTTATGTGAAGTATCTGATTGTCCTGAGTTTTCGTGAGGTGGAGGGGAAGGTGGGTGTGGGTGTGGTAGTGTATGAGAAGGTTTCTGTGGGTCATCTGTGTCACCAGAATCTGTCAAAACAACTTTGTGTGACGTCGCCATTTTAGAGGGCTGGTTCCGTTTATAATAAGAGATTCTAGGTAATTTCCTAAGTACATATGAACCTTTACGATTACCGCGTGGAATATCTTTGGACATGTAATACAATCTGACTTAAAGTGTTTAAGTAATAAACCTCTCTAAAAATCAAAATACAATGAACACTATTGTCCTAATCTAAAATACCTAACCTGAATATTATTTGAAAATACTGCACCGAAATAAAGGCAATAAAAAGTATGGGATAACAACATATCAGTAAAAGATTCTGCATGCGAAAGTAATCATCACTAAAAACAACAGTATCAATGTATGAAAACATAAGAATATATGCAAGAAAAACCCTTAGATTAATCTGCTAAGCTACAAGGACGAATAGTCATATTACCCAAAAGTATATATATATATATATATATATATATATATATGTTAGGGAGGTAAATGCGAGAGTTTTGGAAAGAGGGGCAAGTATGAAGTCTGTTGGGGATGAGAGAGCTTGGGAAGTGAGTCAGTTGTTGTTCGCTGATGATACAGCGCTGGTGGCTGATTCATGTGAGAAACTGCAGAAGCTGGTGACTGAGTTTGGAAAAGTGTGTGGAAGAAGAAAGTTAAGAGTAAATGTGAATAAGAGCAAGGTTATTAGGTACAGTAGGGTTGAGGGTCAAGTCAATTGGGAGGTGAGTTTGAATGGAGAAAAACTGGAGGAAGTGAAGTGTTTTAGATATCTGGGAGTGGATCTGGCAGCGGATGGAACCATGGAAGCGGAAGTGGATCATAGGGTGGGGGAGGGGGCGAAAATCCTGGGGGCCTTGAAGAATGTGTGGAAGTCGAGAACATTATCTCGGAAAGCAAAAATGGGTATGTTTGAAGGAATAGTGGTTCCAACAATGTTGTATGGTTGCGAGGCGTGGGCTATGGATAGAGTTGTGCGCAGGAGGATGGATGTGCTGGAAATGAGATGTTTGAGGACAATGTGTGGTGTGAGGTGGTTTGATCGAGTGAGTAACGTAAGGGTAAGAGAGATGTGTGGAAATAAAAAGAGCGTGGTTGAGAGAGCAGAAGAGGGTGTTTTGAAGTGGTTTGGGCACATGGAGAGGATGAGTGAGGAAAGATTGACCAAGAGGATATATGTGTCGGAGGTGGAGGGAACAAGGAGAAGAGGGAGACCAAATTGGAGGTGGAAAGATGGAGTGAAAAAGATTTTGTGTGATCGGGGCCTGAACATGCAGGAGGGTGAAAGGAGGGCAAGGAATAGAGTGAATTGGAGCGATGTGGTATACCGGGGTTGACGTGCTGTCAGTGGATCGAAGCAGGGCATGTGAAGCGTCTGGGGTAAACCATGGAAAGCTGTGTAGGTATGTATATTTGCGTGTGTGGACGTATGTATATACATGTGTATGGGGGGGGGGGCCATTTCTTTCGTCTGTTTCCTTGCGCTACCTCGCAAACGCAGGAGACAGCGACAAAGTATAATAAAAAAAAAATAAAATATATATATATACATATATATATATATATATATATATATATATATATATAGATATATATATATATATATATATATATATATATATATATATATATATACATATATATATATATATATATATATATATATATATATATATATATATATATATATATATATATATATATATATATATATATATATATATATATATATATATATGTCTATATTGATAGACTAGGAACTAGTAACACACAAAAGGAGCATACCTCACAAAGTGAACCATTTTGACACAGTTTTTATCTGAATGGGAGATTCGCTCGCTTAGACGTCTCGGGTATGGTGTAACGAGGTGTAGACGTGTGCAGAGTAGCGACTCGCTGGGTGTAGCGAGGTGAAGATGTGTGCAGAGTAGCGACTCGCTGGGTGTAGCGAGGTGAAGATGTGTGCAGAGTAGCGACTCGCTGGGTGTAGCGAGGTGAAGATGTGTGCAGAGGAGCGGCTCGCTGGGTGTAGCGAGGTGAAGATGTGTGCACAGTAGCGGCTCGCTGGGTGTAGCGAGGTGAAGATGTGTGCAGAGTAGCGACTCGCTGGGTGTAGCGAGGTGAAGATGTGTGCAGAGTAGCGAGTCGCTGGGTGTAGCGAGGTGAAGATGTGTGCAGAGTAGCGAGTCGCTGGGTGTAGCGAGGTGAAGATGTGTGCAGAGTAGCGACTCGCTGGGTGTAGCGAGGTGAAGATGTGTGCAGAGTAGCGGCTCGCTGGGTGTAGCGAACAGAAGATGTGTGCAGAGTAGCGACTCGCTGGGTGTAGCGAGGTGAAGATGTGTGCAGAGTAGCGACTCGCTGGGCGTAGCGAGGTGAAGATGTGTGCAGAGTAGCGACTCGCTGGGTGTAGCGAGGTGAAGATGTGTGCAGAGTAGCGACTCGCTGGGTGTAGCGAGGTGAAGATGTGTGCAGAGTAGCGACTCGCTGGGTGTAGCGAGGTGAAGATGTGTGCAGAGTAGCTATTCGCTGGGTGTAGCGAGGTAAAGACGTGTGCAGAGTAGCGGCTCGCTGCGTGTAGCGAGGTGAAGACGTGTGCAGAGTAGCGGCTCGCTAGCAGGAAAGTTGAGTGAGCGACAAGGGCTGGACCACGCGATGCTGACGTCTGGGATGTCGCCACGGCTGATGATGACGCGTCTCTGGAGCGGTTGACAAGATGACCTTCACGTTGGTGTTGGCAGGATTGCTGACCTTGCTTGACACGTCTGGATGTGATGACAACACTGCGCGGCGGTGGCGCTGTCTTGATGCCCTTGCAAGCGACACAGTGTCAGCAATGCAATAAAGGCGTATCTTCAATGCATTGAGGGACGGGTGATGGAGAACGTAGTTGGCCTTGGTTTCCGCCCTTAACGTCCATTAGAGCGAGCGCCAAGACTGTGTCAGGTAGGCTTGTATGACTGCTGGCAACACCAGACGTAGAAATATGAATTAGATGTGACGGTCGTCTGTGGTCACGTGGGTTCTTACTTCACTGCCACCATTTGTAAGGTTGAGTTGAGAGGAAGAAAATCAGGTCTTCGTCTGTGGTACTCTATGAAGATCAGGCGACCTTTGTAGATTTATCACAAAAATATGTACGTCCATCTGTAGTACTCTGGGCTATAGTCTTATGACACATTACGACACACTCTAGTGAACAGTGTGATGATGCTGGCCAGTGTGTCCCCTCAGGTCACACTGGCAGGGGTTGTATGGAAGTCCGTCAACACCCATTCAACAACGTGTTCAAATAACAGATCAGCTCTTACGTGTTCAAACATCCTGATTAACAGTAGCCCGTGGGAACAGTGAGCCCGTGGCAACATGCATCTAACTCTATGTAACTCACAGTAAAATGATAATAACAAATACCTAATGAAAAATTAATGGAAGTGTGCGTGAGTCTTACAATGATAAGACATCCATACACTTGCACTCACATTACCAAATAAGCCGCGATGATAATATTATTATTATGATCATACGATTAAAACAAAATTGTAGTTAATGACATAATATATCCTCAACGACAAAATCAACCATAGCAATATAACCAGCAAGTAAATATAGCGAACAAGATAATGTAGTTAGGATGGCATTATATTGAAAATAACCATACAGCCACCATGCCAATATCTTCACCATGACAATGTAGCTGTATTTTCAATGTTACTCTTATGTGAATATGGCTTTATTGTCAGTGTAGCTATAGTGTCATGGGGAACATATTTTCATAGTGGCAGTTGGGGAACATATTTTCATAGTGGCAGTTGGGGAACATATTTTCATAGTGGCAGTATTGTCATCATGAACATACCGTCATTTTGGCTATCTTTTCATTTTAGTTGCATTGCTATGATGTATATATCGTCACTTTAGCTATATTGGCAAGGTAAACTTTATTTATAGGTGATATATTATCATTATTTAGCTCATGCATAATTTGTCATAAGCAATATATCATCATGATAATCATATTATCATGGTGACAATATTGTGACATCGACTATATTGTCATTATGACTATAATGTCATAGTGGCTATATTGCCATGTTAACTATATTTTCATGGTGACTTTTTTAACCTGATAAATGGATTTGTATGTAGCATTTATGGATCAGGAGAAGGCATATGATAGAGTTGATAGAGATGCTCTGTGGAAGGTATTAAGAATATATGGTGTGGGAGGCAAGCTGTTAGAAGTAGTGAAAAGTTCTTATCGAGGATGTAAGGCATGTGTACGTGTAGGAAGAGAGGAAAGTGATTGGTTCTCAGTGAATGTAGGTTTGCGGCAGGGGTGTGTGATGTCTCCATAGTTGTTTAATTTGTTTATGGATGGGGTTGTTAGGTAGGTGAATGCAAGAGTTTTGGAAAGAGGTGCAAGTCTGCAGTCTTCTTGGGATGAGAGAGCTTGGGAAGTGAGTCAGTTGTTGTTCGCTGATGATACAGCGCTGGTGGCTGATTCAAATGAGAAACTGCAGAAGCTGGTGTCTGAGTTTGGTAAAGTGTGTGAAAGAAGAAAGTTAAGAGTAAATGTGAATAAGAGCAAGGTTATTAGGTACAGTAGGGTTGAAGGTCAAGTCCATCGGGAGGTAAGTTTGAATGGAGAGAAACTGGAGGAAGTAAAGTGTTTTAGATATCTGGGAGTGGATCTGGCAGCGGATGGAACCATGGAAGCGGAAGTGAATCATAGGGTGGGGAAGGGGGCGAAAATCCTGGGAGTCTTGAAGAATGTGTGGAAGTCGAGAACATTATCTCGGAAAGCAAAAATGGGTATGTTTGAAGGAATAGTGGTTCCAACAATGTTGTATGGTTGCGAAGCGTGGGCTATGGATAGAGTTGTGCGCAGGATGGTGGGTGTGCTGGAAATGAGATGTTTGAGGACAATATGTGGTGTGAGGTGGCTTGATCGAGTAATGTAAGGGTAAGAGAGATGTGTGGAAATAAAAAGATCGTGGTTGAGAGAGCAGAAGAGGGTGTTTTGAAATGGTTTGGGCACATGGAGAGAATGAGAGAGGAAAGATTGACTAAGAGGATATATGTGTCGGAAGTGGAGGGAACGAGGAGAAGTGGGAGACCAAACTGGAGGTGGAAAGATGGAGTGAAAAAGATTTTGAGTGATCGGGGCCTGAACATGCAGGAGGGTGAAAGGCGGACAAGAAATAGAGTGAATTGGATCGATGTGGTATACCGGGGTCGACGTGCTGTCAACGGATTGAATCGGGGCATGTAAAGCGTCTGGGGTAAACCATGGAAAGTTCTGTGGGGCCTTTGTTGTCTTTTCCTAGCGGTACCTCGCACACATGAGGGGGGAGGGGGATGTTATTCCATGTGTGGCGAGGTGGCGATGGGAATGAATAAAGGCAGACTATGAATTATGTACATGTGTATATATGTACATGTCTGTGTGTGTATATATATGTGTACATTGAGATGTATAGGTATGTATATTTGCGAGTGTGGACGTGTATGTATATACATGTGTATGGGGGTGGGTTGGGCCATTTCTTTCGTCTGTTTCCTTGCGCTGCCTCGCAAACGCGGGAGACAGCGACAAAGCAAAATAAATAGATAATGAGTAAATAAATATTTATAATGTCATAGTGACTGTATTTTCATAGAAGCTTTTTTAATGGTGTTGATATTGCCCTTGACGATATGCCATTATAGAAGAGAAATTGTCATTTTGATTAAATTATCAGGTGACTACATTGCCATGATATGCTATATTGTTATGGTTTCAGTACTGTCTTGGTAAATCTTTTATTACTGTGGCTACATTGCAATGGAAACCAAAATGGTAAGGTGGCTATATTTTCATGAGAGGATGATTTTATTATGGCGATTATATTGCATTTCTGAGTATATTGTCATGGTGACTGTGTTGCCATAATATCTATATTGTCATTTAATTTGTTAAATTGATGGCAATAATGTCTTAGAGACGGTACTGTCATGTTATCTGTATTGTCACGGTGGTTGTATTGTCATCGTGACTATATAGTCATGTTGGCTATATTGTCATTAAGATTACATTGTTATGGTAACTATATTGCCATGGAGGCTGTATTGTTAGGTCACTATATTGCCATGGTGGCTGTATTGTTAGGTCACTATATTGCCATGGTGGCTGTATTGTCAGGTCACTATTTTGTTATCCATGATGGCTATTTGTCATTTTTGTTATATAACAAGGAGGTGACTGTCTTTTCATGTTGGCAATATTGTCAGAATAGCTATATTGTCAAGTAGTGGGTATATATTTTTCTTTTCTGGCGGTATATTGTCATGATGGCAATAATAACATTTTGGCGATATTGGCATGGTGATATCGTGTCTTAGCAGCTAAACTCTTGTTGTGGATATTTTTCAATTCAAATATTTTATCATGGTAGATATATAGTCAAGGTTACTATATTTTCATGGTAGCTACATTGTCATGGTGAAGACATTGGCATGGTGGCTGTATCGTTATTTTCAATATAATGCCGTCCTGGCTACATTATCTTGGTCGCTATATCAACTTGATGGCTATATTGCTATGGTTAATTTTGTCGTTCGGGATATATTTTGCTATTTGCTACAATATTGTTGTCATTATATGATCATGATAATATTTTCATGGCGGCTTATTTGGTATTGTAAGTGTAAGTGAATGGATATCATATAATCATGTCACTTATATTGTCATGGTTTTTACACTGTGATATTGTTTATGTCAACCTGCTGATTATATAATCATGATTGGTGTATGATTATGGTAACTATATTGTAATGCCGTTTTATTTCATTGTGATAATTTTGTCATGGTGACTACAATTACATGACAGCTATAAAGTTATGACTATATTATAATGATAAATCCTGTCTGAGTCACTGTTTTTTCACAGAGACTATATTGTCCTGGAGTCTATATGTTTTCTATGATCCGAAAGCGACTATTCATTTACAGTATCTATATTGTCAGGTGGTTATATTGCATTTGTGAATATAAGTTGATGTTTCTATATTTTTGCTTTGACTATATTGTCATATCAGTTATATGATCATGGTAGTTTTATTGTCATAGTGAATACATTGTCGACGTGACTGTATTATCATAATGGCTAAATTGTCATAGCAAATATATTGACATGGGGGCTATATTTTCATGATATCTATAAAGTCTGTAAATTACTCTCAACGCGTTTCTAATGTGCTGGCGATTGATTTATATCGTGACTTTATTGTCAAGATGGCTGTATTGTCATGGTGGCTATATTGTCGTTTGCTGTATTTTCAATTTTACGCTTTTGTGAAGATAGCTTTACTGTCAGTGTAGCTATAGTGTCATGGAGAATATATATACATAGTGGCAGTATTGTCATTATGACCATGTTGTCATTTTGACTATCTTCTTATTTTCGTTACGGTACTATCGTGTATATATCGTCACCTTGGCTATATTAGCAATGTGATATCTTTTATAGGTGCTATATTGTCATTTTCTAATCATGCATATTTTGTCATAAGTGATACATTATCATGATAAATATAATATTCCGGTGACTATATATTGGCCTTGTGACTATATTGTTATTATGACTATAATCTCATGTTGGATATCTTGCCAAGATAACTACATTGTATTATCTACTCATAAATCTCTAAGTTCTGATAACCCAAAATATTTAGAGTAGATAGGGTAGAAACTGATGGAAGCCATTTCTAACATTCTTGCATAACCTGACCTCTCGCCTTCCCAAAACATAGTCATCCCAGCTTGGATATTGTACTGCTGTGGTCGTCAACTAATTTGAAAAGGAAGACATTGAATGGAGAAATTACTGAGGTAATCTACAAAGATGATTACTGGACTGAGAAACAAATTCAGAGAGCAGATTAAACTACTTAAATCCATTCAGCTTTAGGGAAAAGAAGTTTAAGAGATCCTATACAGGTATATGAAGTTATTATAATGGCATCCCTTTAAGCTTGATATTTTTACTTCCTGTAACTAGTTCCAACAATTAAAACAATATTCAGCATTGTGATTTAAGTGACTGACTTTAGGATGCATTTGGATCTGCCAAAAATTGTATCTAGCAAATACTTCAACTTTCAACTGACCCATTCTATCTTTTTTATTCATTTCATCTCAGTTTTATCACCTTTCTATTACTGTTTAATATCAACAGTAGCCCGTCTACGTAGTTGGGGCTCTGAAGCAAAGGAAACTTTTTCTAGCCTAGGTTAGGGTAGCATCTAAACCAAACCTAAATGACCTTACCTTAGAAATATGTTCGGACAGTACCTTCTGAAAATATTTCTTAAGGTAAGGTCGTGGGGATTAGTTTAGGTGCTAACTAAACCTTGGCTAGAAAAAGTTTGCTTTAAAGCCACAACTACTTGAAAGGCCTACTTTAAGTGGTGATAATGAAATTGATTTGCTCCAGTGTGCTCCTCCGTCCGTTTGTTTTATGTCCATCTAAAGATGCATACGTTCAATTTTTGATGTAGATTGATTTCCTATCTTAGTTTCGTCTACGAATTTCTACATCTTCAGTTCAGCACAACATTGTGGTAATGAAGGGAAAGTCACCACATTCATAAGCCGAGTGGACGTAGCTTATCCCACCTCGTTAGAAAGAAAACTTACCTGTATTTGAATTAATGAACCGGCAAAGAGAAGACTAAATTTTAAGACACATTTATTATACAACTATATAATTTATATTATATACATTACCACATTTCCTGCACTTTCCATCACAAATTTGCTGAGGTCATAACCTTGTAGTTACCATTACCTTACAACCTTAAGGATGGTGGTCTACAACACCTCTAGATTGATGGAGAAAACGAAAAGTTCCGTTTTACTATTAAGACCACAGAAATACGGTAATTCCACTTCACTACCACTAACTACTAGTTATTTTACTTGTTGATTTTCACGGCTAAGATTTTCATCCTCTGAGCGAAGCCATACAATAATCGTCCTTATCTACTCTGAGCATTGGATAGCCTCCTGATGATCAAGATTGCTGTTTTGGTTGTCCGTTTCCCTTGTTACTGCTGCGCCTCACTGCACACCTTACATGAGTGCCTTCCACAGTATTAGGGACAGCTGCTGGGCCTCACTGTAGCTACTTCTGGGACGGTTGCCAATCTTCCTCGTATTCCCTCATGACCACAGCGCCAAACCGACTCCCGCCATCAGGCCGAAACGCACAAACATTTCTGACAAAATTGAGACAACCGCTTTCGCGTCAGTTTTGACACCAAGTGAATTTATACGACAATTACGTTCAAGATGCTTGGTTTTTCGTTCATGGATTGAACAGAAGCAACCAACGATGGTTGCTACTGCCCAATCCATGAAGTCCCCCCCACCACGGAAAGGTAACCAAGCTTCGGGGGGGATGGGTGTTTACCCTGACGCCAACGGAGAAACTCAATACAATATTTTTATTATAACTTTCCTTAATCTTGAAAAATGAATCAATCAGAGGGAACAATAGCCCCAGCCATATGAAGATTGGCTAACCGACTCCTTGCACATTGCGTAGAAAGTGATTTCTTTGAGGGTTGCTTTATGGAAGGCACGGTAGCGTCGGAAGAGTTTCATTTTTTCTTTGAAGACGAAGGAAATTATCCCCGTGAATTTATGTATTTTTTTTTTGGACGGGATAATGTTCCCATTTTTTTTCTTTGTTTTTCAACTTCCCTATGTAGATATTATGTGCCATCCACTACTGGGAGAAAGCCAGACTTCCGCCAGATTAACGTAATCCTTGTCGGGGCGAAACTAAAGTTGTCTTGGTGTTGGTTCCTCAGTGATAACCCAAACACAAACACAAACACACCTCCAGTGTCCACTCTAGGGCCGTGTTCTCCTGCAGCACCAGCAGGAAGAAAGAACTCAGGTTCCTCACCAACTGAATCTTTTGGCACGGGGAACGTGTGTCATCTCGACACGCCTTTTAACGTCCGTACGTGGTGCGCAGTGCAGTCGGTCTGTAACGTAGGACATGTCATGTGTTATTGGTCCCAGTCGGTCTAGAACGCTGGGCCTGACATGTGTTGGGGGACCAAGTCGGTCTTGAATGGTGGGCCTGACGTGTGTTGGGGGACCAAGTCGGTCTTGAATGGTGGGCCTGACAGGTCTTGAGACCTGCCATGTCTCCCTGAAGGTGGGCCTGACAAGTGGGGTGGGCTGCATTTCCTCATGGATGGTGGGTCTGGTAGGGCGTGTGGGCTGCAGTTCCACTTGAGTGGGCGAGGTCACTTGGTCAGCATCAGTGGGACGGTGAGGTTTCACTTTTGCACAGCGACCGTTGACGGAAAGTGGTGTCACGTTGGCAAGAAGTGCCTTCTTGTAGGAGGCATAGCAGGGGTGCTGGATGACGGCAATCCCGCGGTGGTTCTCGTACGTGGATGCAGCCAGGATACTTCTCCGTGGTGGGGCTCGCTTCGTGGTTGGTGGATGTGGCCCTCCCCGCCACATGGTCACAGTGGTTGACCTATTTTACGTCAACACATTACGAGGTCAACCTTCACCAAATCCATATGGCCTTCATACCAGCTTCACCCATATTCCATTTCCTCCAATTCCACTTCTGGATATTCCACCTCCATATCCACACAGCCAAATTCCACTCCATCCATGACTTCCACGTCCGGGTATTCCATCAATTCCACTCCATCCATCTCTTCAACGTCTGGGTATTCCACCTCCATATCCACACAGCCAAATTCCACTCCATCCATCACTTCCACGTCTGGGTATTCCACTTCCATGTCCACACAGCCATAGCCCATGTCAAATACATGGACATATTCAAATTCCATCTCCTGGACAAAGGAGGATCGTCCTACCTCCTTGGTGAACATTATTATATTGAAGTGTTCGAGGAAAGGTTGAGGGAGCTTGCAAGGCGGAGCAGAGATGTTCACTCGACAGAGGTCACAGCTCAAATGATGCTCTCGGTCCCGGCTCCCGCCCTTATATAACCTGGGAACTGATCATATCCTAGCATAGCTTAATATAGAGAAGTCTAATATAGTGAAGTCAATACTTTAATACAGTTAAGTTTATTTCTCAATAGTTTAATACATGTGCCTAACAACAGTTCCTTCACCCGTACAATGTCCCATCACAGAACACAAGGATTGTCATTATAATTCGTTTTTATCAGCAGAAATTAGATTAAAGTGACTAAAGATAAGTGGTTTAATATGTTATGTGTATTCTCTGTCATCATAAAGATGGCCATCTACCCTGATGTGTAAAGAAAACATCAATTTTGTCGAGGCTGTGGTGAAGATACGAACACAATATGATAATGTGGTCATACAATGGTGTAGTCAAGATGTTGTGTTAGAACTATGTAGTGAAGATGGGAGTGTAGTGAAGAGGAGGATTTAGTGAAAATATATATGTTTCTTCACGCTGAGCCATTCCATATAGATGAATATATCTATAATCTAATTGCGGTAAATTACCATATGACTTTAACGGCACCAGCCAGCAGGAAAAATGTCGGATATAGGAGTGACTGAATATTTTGTCGGGTACAGAAATAATTGAATATTTGGTACGATCGATCAAAATGCTTTTTATAGGCAAATAATTTCTGATTTTTCAAATGATTTTTTCCATCTGTTGGAACTGGTGTAAGTAATTAAAGATTTGAAAACCGATGGAAAAGTTTAGTTTAACGCTTTTACGAATGTCTTGCTGCGTGTTTGGGAAGAGCAGTAAACTACAGGAATATATTGGTCTAATGTCCCCTGCTCGTCCAACAGCAGATATTGTATGGTCTGAGACATTATTTCTGGTGGAGGTGGATTCTCTCCGGCATTGCGTAAATCACTTCCACAAACTTGCGCCATTTTGCACAAATACAGATCCGATATGATGCATTTCCCAGCTCTGTTACGTTATGGACCCTATTCATCCTAGCCTAACCTAGCCTAAATAAAAAGGTGTGGAATAATGTGCAACATTTCTCCTTCATTACAAGTGATAATAAACCTAGGCTATACAGCAACCAGGAACGTCCATATTTGTCTAACTTCTCACATGTCTGTGTCATCTGTCTGCAAACATGTCGACCATTACCATGAGGGCAATTGCGGCTTTTGATTTTGAATATCACACGTTTCCTCTCTGCCGTGAGATCTTCATACTTAAATAAAATGGTGGGCCGTAAGAAATATATGTCCATCGAAGGTCAACTATATGGCTCAGTTCCATCATCAGTTTCTAAGAAAACTGAAAAGGTGAGGTCCCAACGAGATTCGAACTCGGATTGCTGGATTTAGAGTCCAGAGTGCTAACCCTTACATCATGGGACCTGATAAGAAAAGATGTGATTCCATCTAAATGTTTTACATATAATCAACCAGAGGCCATTCCTCCCTCCCTGCCTGCAGGGTTCAAAGGTTTTCTAGAAGGTTCTCGAAGATTCTGGTGAGGAACTGCCATTGAGAGGACGTTGTTATACCTCATTATCATTGATTTTGTTGACTTTCCGATATAGAAAGGTAGATAGATAGATCGATAGATTGGTAAAAGTATAAATATTTAGATAGATCGATAGGTACGTAAGGCTGTATATGTTAACTTTCACAGAAATCATTGATATCTGCGTTATTCTGCAAGAAATACATGTACTTGGATGTAGTGATAATATGAGTTAGGTATAAGACCAGTCGTGTTGAGGTTGTAGTGATTGTGACCATTGACTTCAACCGCAAGGGTGTAGTGATGATAAAGTTGTAGTGAAGATAAATCTTGAAGATGGTCATAATGTTCTTGTGAGTACAAGGATCCATCGTATATGAGTACTTCCTACCTGAAAGTCAACAATTACAAAATGGATATAACAACGTCCTCGGACAACCAACTACAAACACCAACCATAGAGTGAACCTGACTGTCACCTAACGACGACCTCTCAAAGGTAATGATCTTACCAGAATCTTCGAGAACCTTCTAGAAAACCTTGAACCCTGCAGGCAGGGAGGGAGGAATGGCCTATGGTTGATTATATGTAAAACATTTAGATGAAATCTTTACTAAATACACCTCAATATTTTTGGCTCAAAACTGCTATGAAAGTTCACTACACTAAAGTTCATCTCAAATTCATCATATGTTCACTACACCTTTGTGTTCACCCTTGTGTTCATTATGTCCTTACGTTTCTAAAGTATTGTATGTTAATTATATATCTATCTTATCTATATAACACAACTATGTAATTTAATCGTTTCTATCTTTACTAAATACACCTCCATATTTTTGGGTCAACACGGCTATGAAAGTTCACTACACTAAAGTTCATCTCAAATTCATTATATGTTTACTACACCATTTTGTTCATTATGTCCTCACGTTTCTCAACCACTGTATGTTAACTATGTATCTATCTTATCTACATAACACCACTATGTAAGTTAATCGTTTCTATCTCTACTAAACATACCTTCATATTTTTGTCTCAACACGGCTATGAAAGTTCACTACACTAAAGTTCATCTCAAATTCATTATATGTTTACTACACCATTTTGTTCATTATGTCCTCACGTTTCTAAACCACTGTATGTTAACTATGTATCTATTTATCTACATAACACCACTATGTAAGTTAATCGTTTCTATCTTTACTAAACATACCTTCATATTTTTGTCTCAAAACGGCTATGAAAGTTCGTGTGCCTACACAAATCTCATCAAAAGGACAATAACAAAATACCTTCCGTATGGACAGAGTTACTCGAATCGTCGAAACCCGGAGAAGGGCGAGTCAATGGGAGCGTCAACAGGCTATTGCGTGGCGTCGCCAGCACACCGTTCGTCGGGAACGTCGTCGCCCTCGACAGGAGCCTGCGGTGGACGAGCGGCAGGCGAGAGTGAACCGCATTGTTGCTGCCCGCAATGCTGCCGCTCTGCGGGAGAGACTTGGAGCTCGCGGGATACACATATTAGTCACCTGTGGGGAAGTAGTAGACTCCCCCACCATCGTTCCACAACCCACCCCCTTATCAACGGCAGTCGTGGCCCAACAAACCCACCCGCCAACTGCACCCCCCCAGCCAGTCGTGGCTCAACAAACCTACCCACCAAATGCATCACCCCCACCAGTCGTGGCCGAACAAACCCACCCACCAACTGCATCCCTCCCTCCAGTCGTGGCCGGTCTCAACTTGGAAGCATACCTCGCGGAATACATCCTCAGTGAGGTCCAGCTGCGTAACATTGAAGTATTTCGGGATATTGGAGAGGGCGCCGATGGATCAGTTCAGCTCGTGCGATACAACGCACAAGATATGGTCCTTAAAACATTGATAGACGAGGGCAAGAAGGACCCTCTCCTGCACGAAGCTGCCATTCACATCACCCTGGCCGGCGCTGGAGGGGCCCCATTGCTCAAGGGGTTGGCTTTCCATCCACCAAGACTCCTCATGTCCTACGCTGGGCCAAGCCTACGAGAACTATCTGCAAGATCGCAGCGTCCAGGAGGTTCTCCAGTCTCTCATCTCCATTGGCTACAGATTGATAGAAATTCATGATAAGGGGGTCATTCATGTTGATTTCAATGGGAATAACGTGACGGTCACCCAGACCGGCGATGGCCCAGACTTCCACATCATCGACTACGGTCTGAGCGCTTACGCTGGCCAGGTGGTAACTGTATAAGCTGACCCACGCATAAATAACTGGATTGCCCCCGAAATCATGCAGAAGAAGCCAATTTCTCCTGCTACCGACGTCTACTCCTTCGGGCGACTCATTGCAATATTGGTTGAGTATTTTCTTCAGGACGAGGGGATCCGACACCGCCTGTGGCAGCTTGCCCAACGCGCCCTTGACAATGACCCACAGCACCGCCCCCGTCTGCTCTCCCTAGTCCGAGACTTGCAGGTCATCGCGGAGTCCTAACCAGATGGCAAATAAACCCACCCACCAACTGCATCCTCCCCTCCAGTCGTGGCCGGTCTCAACCTGGAAGCAGACCTCGCGGACTACATCCTCAGTGAGGACCAGCTGCGTAACATTGAAATACTTCGGGGTATTGGAGAGGGCGGCAATGGATCAGTTCAGCTCGTGCGATACAATGCACAGGATATGGTTCTTAAAACAATAATATATGAGGGCCAAAAGGACACTCTCCTGCACGAAGCTGCCATTCACATCACCCTGGCCGGCGCTGGAGGGGCCCCATTGCTCAAGGGGCTCGCTTTCCATCCCCTAAGACTCCTCATGTCCTACGCTGGGCAAGCCTACGAGGACTATCTGCAAGATTGCAGCGACCTGGAGGTTCTCCAGTCTCTCATATCCATTGGCTACAGACTGAAAGAAATTCATGATAAGGGGGTCATTCATGTTGACCTGAAGTGCAATAACGTGACGGTCACCCAGACCGACGATGGCCCAGTCTTCCACATCATCGACTACGGTCTGAGCGATTACGCTGGCCAGGTGGTAACTGTATAAGCAGACCCACGCATACATTACTGGATGGCCCCCGAAATCATGCAGAGGAAGCCAATTTCTCCTGCTACCGACGTGTACTCCTTCTTGCAACTCATTGCAATATTGGGTGAGTCTTGTATTCAGGACCAGGTGGTCCGAGACCGCCTGTGGCAGCTTTCCCAGCGCACCCTTGACAGTGACCCACAGCACCGCCCCCGTCTGCTTTCCCTAGTCAGAGATTTGCAAGTCATTGCGGAGTCCCAACCAGATACCACACACCACTGAGTGCACAGGCGAAGTTGGGAATAACCTTAAATCTACTCTTTAGTTCATGTCGTTTAGTTTCTACAGTACTTGGAAAAAACGAAGTTTTCGTTCAAAGAAAATATATCTCTATCAGTGCTTTACATCAAGGTCTGCTGGAGGTTTTCCCAATGCTGGTAGAGCATATGTCCAGCCGTAGTAATTGGCGTAAGATACAATATTGATGAAACCTATCTATCTATCTATCTCTGTAAGCATCTCTCTATCTAACTATCTGTCTATCTATTCCTTACACGCCTTTCACCCTCCTACATGTTCAGGCCCCGATCACTCAAAATCTTTTTCAATCCATCCTTCCACCTCCAATTTGGTCTCCCAATTCTCCGTTCCCTCCACCTCAGATACATATATCCAATTTTTTAATCTTTCCTTATTCATTCTCTCCATGTGACCAAACCAATTTCAATACACCCTCTTCTGCTCTCTCAAGCACATTCTTTTAATTACCACGCATCTCTCTTACCCTTTTATTACTTACTCGATCAAACCACCTCACACAATATATTGTCCTCAAACATCTCATATCCAACACATCCACCCTCCTCCGCACAAACCTATCTATAGCCCTCGCCTCGCAACCATATAACATTGTTGGAACCGCTATTCCTTCAAACATACCCATTTTTGCTTTCCGAGATCATGTTCTCGACTTCCAGACATTCTTCAAAGCTCCCAGAACTTTCACCCTACTCTGTAACTCACTTCCGCTTCCATGGTTCCATCCGCTGCCAAATCCACTCCGAGATATCTAAAACACTTCACTTCCTCCAGATTTTCTCCATTCAATTGACTTGTCCCTCAGCCCTACTCTGCCTGATAACCTTGCTCTTATTCACATTTACTCTCAGCTTTCTTCTTTCACACACTTTACCAAACTCAGTCACCAGCTTCTGCAGTTTCTCACCCGATTCAGGCACCGCACTGTATCATCAGCGTACTACAACTGACTCACTTCCCTAGCTCTCTCATCCACAACAACCTGCATACTTGCCCCTCTCCAAAAACTCTTTTATTCACCTCCCTAACAACCCGATCCATAAACAAATAAAACAACCATGGAGACATCACGCACCCCTGCCGCAAACTGACATTCACTGAGAACCAATCACTCTCTTCTCTTCCTACTGGAACACATGCCTTATTTCCTTGATAAAAACTTTTCACTGCTTCTAGCAACTTGCCTCCCACACCATATATTCTTAATACCTTCCACAGAGCATCTCTATCCACTCTATCATATGCCTTTTCCAGGTCCATAAATGCTACATACAAATCCATTTGTTTATCTAAGTATTTCTTACGTACATTCTTCAAAGCAAACACCTGATCCACATATCCTCTACCACTTCTGAAACCACACTGCTCTTTCCCAGTCTGATGCTCTGTACATGCCTTGACCCTCTCGATCAATAAACCTCCTATAAATTCCCAGGAATACTCAACAAACTTATACCTCTGTAATTTGAACACTCACCTTTATCCCCTTTGCCTTTGTCCAATGACACTATGCATGCATACCGCCAATCCTCAGGCACTTCACCATGAGCCATACATACATTGAATATCCTCCCCAACCAATCAACAACACAGTCACCCCTTTTTTAATACATTCCACTGGTAAACCATCCAAACCCGCCGCCTTGCCGGCTTTCATCTTCCGAAAAACTTTCACTACCACTTCTGTTTACCAAACCATTCTCCCTGACCCTTTCACTTTGCACACCACCTCGAACAAAACACCCTATATCTGCCACACTATCATCTAACACATTCAACGAACCCTCAAAATACCCACTCCATCTCCTTCTCACATCACCAATACTTGTTCTTACTTCTCCATTAGCCTCCTTCACCGATGTTCCCATTTGTTCTCTTGTCTTACGCACTTTTTTTATTTCCCTCGATAACATCTTTTATTCTCCCTAAAATCTAATGATACTCTTTTGCCTCAGACATATCCATCACAATCAGTTTTACAAAATTCAGTGATATAGAAAAAAAGAATAATCATATTTTATTTATATTTTGGCACTTAAGACACAAAGACACCAACCATTAGTGGTTCGCTTATGACGTAGACACGAAAAACATTTTCTTTAATATAAAGAGACATTATTTTACTATATATTTCCCCCCCCCCCCGACGGTCGGCTACCTTTTCGTGGTGGGGGGGACTTAGTGGACTGTGCATTGGAGACTCGCTTGTTTCCTTCGTACAGACCATGAACGAAAAGCCGACCATTTAGACATAATTAGCAAAGATATATCCTTATTTGTCTACTTCTGTGCTGGAGAAATAAAACTATTATTCTGGATTTCTCTCACTACTGAAGATAATGTGATGGTTGTCGCGCCATCCTAACAGGATCGGATCATTTCTAATGACGGTAGAGTCACTGGAGGTTGTCTGAGGATCCAGGACTGGTGACCAAAGGTACTCAGTGCCTGGCGTTCCCTCCGGTTCGCCCTCAACCATACTTAGCTTTGTACCTTCGATGACCTTGGTCTATACAGGTGGTAGCAATCCCAGTGTGCTGCTGTCATTGGGTAAGGTATTGGGTGGTTCTGATGTTGTCGAGCAATATACGCTCAATGGGGAAAAATTCACGATTTGATAGGATCAGGTAACCTAGTTAGTGTGTGTTTTCATGACGTCACGAGTAGTGGAAGCGAGAGCCTTTCCCAAAGAGGATACCAAGTTCCTGGCCACTACAGGACCTGTAATAACACACCTCATGGACGATTACTCGGAACAAGGTGGATGGCATCCGAACAAATGCTTAATGTTGAATAAGGCAGTTCATTCCAAAGGACTTGCACCAAGGTAAGTAGAGTGCTCAGGTTGGCCAGATGTTCCTCATGGATGCAGTACGTGTCTTCCATAAAGTTGGGAACACCTTATCATTAATGGTATGGGACAAGGGTCACAAGAACGCATGGACATCAACGCCAGCTTCCCGTCCTGCTTAAGATGGCTGATAGATCGCTCATAACTAGTGAATTACATGTTATAAATAATCTTGCTGACGGGATCATAGTTAGCAAGATCGTCTACACCTCTTCTCCATCATCCCTCTCTGGGGTTTACACATTATCAAATAAATGTCTTAAACATTGTTGACAGATACGTACGTATGTTGTACAAAGACTATAAACGAGAGATAGGAAAGTGGCTGCCTCGTCGTGTGACTTGACCAACGAACAAACAGCTGCCCAAATGTTTTCTCGGAAACCCCTGGATGGCTCTGTCAAGGGTCGTTTGACAGCAGATACGTGCGAGATTCAAATCATTGTTTACCAGAAACTTCACAATGGCCGGCGGATGTTATCCATAGGAAAATTACCCATACAAATCGCATTTTTCACAAATTTCCAAGGGACAAAGAGAGGTAACTTTTTTTTTTATATAAAATGGTGATATATTCATAAATATAAGGGTAGGGAATGAATCTACTGTTCTAGTGTACTACAGGCATTGGACCTTGTTGAAATGCTGGCTGGGATTTATTATTGTGAATATTTCTTAATGCTTGTGTAAATTGTGATTGTAAATAAACATGTTTATACATCATGAATACTGAAGGTCTGAGGTTGACACTGACTATCTTTGTCTTATAAAGATTACTGATGATAACAGATGTATGAGATGGAGAGATGTCTTGAAAACTGTAGCAGCCATCAAAAATGAGTCATCAGAATACTTGCATAAATATTTCAGAATTTGTAACCATCACTTTTCCAAGACGAACTATGTTCGTAATTCCAGACTGTCATGCTGCTTGCCCTGATCAAAATTTAGAAGGTAATTTGGATATCTTTTGTGTCATAACTTGATTTTCTTCAAATATCTTTTCTTGGATTGTATTTGTCATATATATTTGGTATACAGCATATTTCTCTTCATTTATAACAAAATCTATGCCAGTAAAGCACATGGTCACCATATTTTCATGTTTTACTCTGATTGGCAGATCCTGGCACTGGTGGCATTGACTATCATGAAGATCATGATAGATCTTTTAGTACTATCACAAACATTTTTGATGATGAAAAACAAAAACTGGGTAAGTGTATGTTTACCGATTGTATTGTATACAACATATGCTATATGAATATACATAGTATATGATACCATAAAAATTTTTTATATTATTTCACTTTCAACAGGTTAAGTTAGGTCAGCACCCTCTTGTGCCACAAATGAAACTATAGTTGCAATAGACCTTCTCTTATCAAAAACCAGTATAAAGCTACATGGTGTTATGTATTAGTCATAATGACTTGCAGTTTAAATAGAAAAGTATAAATCATAATAGTCCATTCTTATATTTTTATTTCTGATATGATATTGAAAGATAAATGGTTAAGAACAGATAATCCTAATAGGTCATTCTTATCTTTTTATTTCTGATATGATATTGTGAGATAAATGATGAACAAGAGATAATTTGAACAGAACCAGTTTTTGCAGGACATACAAATCCACCTGTGATACCATCAGGGGCAAGCCTTGGTGTAGTATCCCAGAGGGCAACTGTTGCAAGAGTTCAAAATAGAACAAGCACTTCATCTGATGGTAAGATTTACAGAGATGTAATATGTGTTCTTTTGTATTGTCATCTCTTTTGGCTTGGATGGTACTTTATGAGTGTACCTTTTTAGTGTCCAAACTATATGAATACATTTTATCATTCTTATACAGCTTGAATGGGGCTGTCCCTAACCTCAACCCTCCTATTTCATTTATTCTCTTGCCAGGTACAATATTCATGGCAAGAATTATTGCCCATGTGCATAGTCTCATATTACATAGAGCATAGTACAAGGTTGCTGTATTTTGCAATGTTTTAAATATATGTTCTTACTATATATAGTATTCACATACTGTAATACTGTTTGATATATGGACTGATACACAGGATGAGGTAGTGAATAAGTAATGAAGATGAAGGTGAGATATGAAATGTAAATGTTTGTATTTTCATAAATCAAATTCTAACAGATCACAACTATGCTGGGCAGATGCCACTTGGAGTTACAGCCTCCATGGAGCAGCTCATAGTTGAACCTGTTGGAATTCCGTCAGTGGACATTGCTTACCAAACAACGACTGGTAAGCTTAGAATTACCATAAGTGCAATTCATAAGAATATTTGGATATGTATTTTTCCAAATTGATAAATCATAAAGTAATGGATCTTACACAAGTTAAAACGTGTCTCAGCATATTATGTTTTTAGAAATAGGATTTCCAATATGAGATTTTGGGTAGCTTACAAGGAAGATAATGCTAGAATTGTCGTAATCTGTCTTGGCACATTCTGGGCATATGTATGTCAAAGATTATAGTCTTTGCCTGTATGTGACCAGTATAAGGGTTATTGACTTATTTTCTAACTTATTTTTTCTACATCAAATTTCAATAAGATACCTAATATTTTCTGCATCAAATTTTTATAATTTTCCTAACTTGCATTTTTTAGATACAGATAGAATTATTGGTAAATGCTCTCATAAATAGCCGTCAGTCAACAACAGCAAACAGACATCCAAACTCCTACACAGGTACAAAACTACGATTGATAGACTTTCAAAGAATAAATAAACATATTGAAAAAGGCAAATGCAGAATGTACTAGAAAATGTACATTACCATCAGGCATTATTCACAGTGCCTCTAAATATCTAGATGGCTTTGCACTAGAATTTACAAAACTCAATTGCAATTGTCAACTTTCTAAAAAAAAAAAAAAAAAAAGGCAGACGTTATTCAGAAATCCAAAGGTGTTTTTCACTAGGTCTTTACTTCAAAATTGCAAGGGTATATAAACTTTTGTCAAAAATATTTGCTCTCCCAACAAAGCTCAAAAAAACAAACAAAAAAAACAGAGGTTTGAGCTTAAAGATAAAGTTTGTGGTGTTGTCTTTGACGCGGTATTGATTACAGCTGGTGTGTACTACAACACAAAGATAAATCTGAAGGGCTAGAGGATCTGGGGTAGTATGGTGTTTCAACAAAAGTTGCACAGTATGCTATGGTTTTTATGGTGAAAGGTTGTCAAGAAAGTGGAAGCCAACCCTAGGTTGTTTTCTTTTCAACAAATGTATAGAGCCTGAAAAACTTAAACAAATGATCATAGACTGCATTCATAGAGTTAAAGAAACAGGACTGATCTCAAAGTTCCTTGTCTGTGATCAAATTGTCAGTAATAAGGCTGCCTTTAAGAGATTTAACATTACAAATTCAACAGCATATTTTGTTCATGCCAGTGAGAAAGTATACTGTTTTATTGTACTCCAAATCTCAAGAAAAGTATCAGAAATTACTTCATGAAGTATAACATCAGTAATGAGGAATACTTGATAAAATGGCAATATGTTGAGGATTCTATCACTCTGATAGTTGAATGTCCATCCGCCTATCAGACAGACACATGTAATAGTTTTGACAAAATGCGTGTCAGATTTGCATCGCAGACATTAAGTAGAAGTGTAGCAGCAGGGATAAACACCCATTCAGTACTATGTTCACTGCCACAAGAAGCCCCACATACTTCTGCATTTGTAAATAATATAGATGAAATATTTGACCTTTACAACAGTAGCCAGCAACATCATTATAAACTGAGAAAGTGTGCAATAACTGTAGAAAATGATGATATACATTTTCTTGGTGAAATGAAATGCTAAGATCCTGTATTTGGTTGGGAAGTAGTAGCAGTATTGCTTGTGTGGATGGCTGGCTCCTGAATATCTCCAGCGTAAAGCTCCTCTGGAATGATATCAAAGATCATTACAACTTCAGGTATCTTTTAACGAACAGGATCGATCAGGACTGTATTGAGAATCTTTTTAGCAGTATCAGACAAGCAGGTGGAAACAGTGATGCATCCACTACTCCTAAATTTGACAATCTAATAAAAACTTTTACAGTTAACAATATTATGTATAAATCATTAAACAGTAATTGTATTGATGATACCACCCCATTCTTAGAGTACATGAAAAGTGAGAGAAAACAAGATATAAACAATGAATATGACAATAACACCCTTACTGATACCATTGATCATGACGATAAGGAGTTATCAGAAACACTTAACAATATTATAAATTATGCTGAGAATGCACCTATGCATCCTGAACCCTTTGTAACATGTAAGGATAAAACCAATATTGTTGATGAAATTTTTGCCAACTTCAATCCATATGAAAACAGTGATGAATGTATTCAGTTAGTGGTATATTGGAAGCATCACAGAGCGATAATGTAGAAGTTACATCTCATCACCCTACAGAACCCTCAATGTCAAACATTGTTGACAATAATAATATTTCAGATTGTTTTTGCTAATTTCAATCCATATGAGAATAATGAAGATCTTAAGCAGTCACAGGAAAGTATCTCAGAAGAGCCACACAAACTAGTTTTGCATAATGGTATACATTATGTTACAGGATATGTTGGTCATAAATTACTAAAATGTCACAATATATTCACTGTAAAGAAGACTTGACAGAAGAAAGTGACTTATACCTAAATTGAGATAAAAAGAAAATAAAGGTAAGATAGAAATATATATGAATATAAGTAAATAATATCATATTTCATTATTGATATGATAAAAAATGAAACAGGTAAAGCTAATTATCTCATGAAGATATAAATATCAACATATATAGAACGAGTTTAAACTGTCACGTTTCTAGAATACAAAGTTATCTCAGACAATCAAGACGGTTTCCGCAATAGAAGATCCTGGCTGACGAATCTGCTGGAATTTTCAATGTTATCTATCAGCAATGGGACGATAAATTACCGTCTTATATAGAATGTTCAGATTTCGTAAAGGCTTTCGATGAAATACCTCACAAGAGACTTTTACATAAAGCATTTGGAATCGGTGAAGAAGTCTGTACATGGATCAGAGCCTGGCTTCCCAGAAGAAAGCAGCGTGTATCATTAAACAGCGAAGCCTCAAATTGGCTAGACGTAACGAATGGTGTGCCACAGGGTCGATCCTAGGTCAATTCTTTTCATGATATACATTAATGACCTAGAACTCGGTCTCGTATCTAAGATCTCCAATTTCGCTGACGATACTAAATTCGGAGGAAGAGCTGTGAACAGGCGCGACTGCGAAATGAATCAGATGGATCTTAGTTTATTAGCAGAGGGGTCAGACAGATGGCAAATAAAGTTTAATGTAAAGAAATGTAAAGTTATACACTTTAGAAACAAGAATATACGTTACAACTACATGCTGTTCGGAAACTCTCTAATTAATGTAAACAAAGGAAAGGACCTTGGAGTTTTCATTAGCAACAATCTGGAATACACAAAACAGTGTCAAGCAATAAGTAAAAAGTGGCAACCAAATGTTAGGTTTCATAGCGACAAACATAGATTATAAGACACAAGAAACAATTCTCACACTTTATTAAAAAGAAATGAGGAAAATTCGAGCAAGTACAAAGACTCGCTACAAACTTGATCCTTTAGAAATCTGGCATACAAAGAAAGGCACAACAATTAGACCTCTTTTTCCTAAAAAGAAGCTACACTTCTCGGCGACTTAATCCAAGTGTTCAAAATTCTGAACAAGTTCGATAAAGTAAAGTACCAGCATCTCTTCGATATACAAGAAAATACGGTTACCAGGACAAATGGAATAAAACTCAAAGGTAAAGGATGTAGTACGGACGTGGGAAAAATTCATTTTTCCTATAAGTGTGTTGAGCACTGGAAGAAGTTACCGTCAGACGTAGTGAATGCTAAAACTATAGATGCCTACAAAATTCGTTTGGACAAATATTTCATAAATTCAGGTATACTTTGAGAAAAACTCTTGAAATAAACGTACAAACGGCAGCGGCAACGGGGACATTAGAAGGCTAATGTGCAGCAGTGGGGAGCCGGTGATAGCTTAAAAAAGTACTGGAGTGGAGTTAAATCTTTCTTGTCGACTTAATTTTTTTCAGACAACCCAGTCTTGTGTCAGTCAGGCCCCCAGCTGTCTCTCTTGCTCATGTAAACGTGTAAACTCCACCGTCTCACACAATACTTACCTGGCACAGGCGGTACCGTGATCACCAGCCACTGTGGTGAGGTTAGGCACTGCACCACCCACCACAATACTTACCTGGCACACTGGGTGTGGGTGTGGGGGTATCATGTTCACCAGCCACTGTGGTGAGGTTAGGCACCTCACAACCCCACCACAATACTTACCTGGCACACTGGGTGTGGGTGTGGGGGTATCATGTTCACCAGCCACTGTGGTGAGGTTAGGCACTGCACCGTCCATCTACAATATCCAACACCCACACGTGTAAGGGTAGGCACTGCACCACCGCCCACACGGGTAAAGGTAGGCACTGCGCCACCGCCCACAAATGCAAAGGTAGGCACCGCACCACCGCCCACGCGTGTAAGGGTAGGCAATGCACCAACACCAACACGTGTAAGGGTAGGCACTGCACCAACACCAACACGTACAAGGGTAGGCACAGCACCACCGCCCACACGTGTAAGGGGAGTTAATGCACCACCGCCCACATGTGCAAGGGTCGGCAATGTGCCACAGCATAAACGGGTAAGGGTAAGCACTGAACCACCGCCCACATGTGCAAGGGCAGGTACTGCGCTACCACCCAAATGGTAAGGGTAGGCACTGCGCCACCGTCCACACGGGTAGGCACAGCACCACCGCCCACACGTGTAAGGGGAGTTAATGCACCACCACCCACATGTGCAAGGGTCGGCAATGTGCCACAGCATAAACGGGTAAGGGTAAGCACTGAACTACCGCCCACATGTGCAAGGGCAGGTACTGCGCTACCACCCAAATGGTAAGGGTAGGCACTGCGCCACCGTCCACACGTGCATGGGTAGGCACTGTGCCACAGCATAAACGGGTAAGGGTAGGCACTGAACCACCGCCCACACGTGTAAGGGTAGGCATTGCGCCACCACCCACATATGTAAGGGCAGGCACTGTGCCACAGCATAAACGGGTAAGGGTAGGCACTGAACCACCGCCCACATGTGCAAGGGTAGGTACTGCGCTACCCCCAAAAGGCTAAGGGTAGTCACTGCACCACCTCCCACACGTGCAAGGATAGGCTCTGTGCCACAGCATAAACGGGTAAGGGTAGGCACTGAACCACCGCCCACATGTGCAAGGGTAGGTACTGCGCTACCGCCCAAAGGGTAAGGGTAGTCACTGCACCACCGCCCACACGTGCAAGGATAGGCACTGTGCCACAGCATAAATGGGTAAGGGTAGGCACTGAACCACCGCCCACACGTGTAAGGGTAGGCATTGCGCCACCGCCCACATATGTAAGGGCAGGCACTGTGCCACAGCATAAACGGGTAAGGGTAGGCACTGAACCACCGCCCACATGTGCAAGGGTAGGTACTGCGCTACCCCCAAAAGGCTAAGGGTAGTCACTGCACCACCTCCCACACGTGCAAGGATAGGCACTGTGCCACAGCATAAACGGGTAAGGGTAGGCACTGAACCACCGCCCACACGTGCAAGGGTAGGTACTGCGCTACCGCCCAAAGGGTAAGGGTAGTCACTGCACCACCGCCCACACGTGCAAGGATAGGCACTGTGCCACAGCATAAATGGGTAAGGGTAGGCACTGAACCACCGCCCACACGTGTAAGGGTAGGCATTGCGCCACCGCCCACATATGTAAGGGCAGGCACTGTGCCACAGCATAAACGGGTAAGGGTAGGCACTTCACCACCGCCCACACGGGTAAAGGTAGGCACTGCGCCACCGCCCACAAATGCAAAGGTAGGCACCGCACCACCGCCCACGCGTGTAAGGGTAGGCAATGCACCAACACCAACACGTGTAAGGGTAGGCACTGCACCAACACCAACACGTACAAGGGTAGGCACAGCACCACCGCCCACACGTGTAAGGGTAGTTACTGGACCACCGCCCACATGTGCAAGGGTCGGCAATGTGCCACAGCATAAACGGGTAAGGGTAAGCACTGAACCACCGCCCACATGTGCAAGGGCAGGTACTGCGCTACCGCCCAAAGGGTAAGGGTAGGCACTGCGCCACCGTCCACACGTGCATGGGTAGGCACTGTGCCACAGCATAAACGGGTAAGGGTAGGCACTGAACCACCGCCCACATGTGCAAGGGTAGGTACTGCGCTACCGCCCAAAGGGTAAGGGTAGTCACTGCACCACCGCCCACACGTGCAAGGATAGGCACTGTGCCACAGCATAAACGGGTAAGGGTAGGCACTGAACCACCGCCCACACGTGCAAGGGTAGGCATTACGCCACCGCCCACATATGTAAGGGCAGGCACTGTGCCACAGCATAAACGGGTAAGGGTAGGCACTGAACCACCGCCCACATGTGCAAGGGTAGGTATTGCGCTACCGCCCAAAGGATAAGGGCAGTCACTGCACCACCGCCCACACGTGCAAGGATAGGCACTGTGCCACAGCATAAACGGGTAAGGGTAGGCACTGAACCACCGCCCACACGTGCAAGGGTAGGCATTGCGCCACCGCCCACATATGTAAGGGTAGGCACTGTGCCACAGCATAAACGGGTAAGGGTAGGCACTTCACCACCGCCCACACGTGTAAGGGTAGGCATCGTCGTCCACACGGGTGAAGGCTGGTCTAAACCTGAAATGATAAGAAACGGCTCTAGTAACTATAACCTTTCGGTACCGCAGATCCCACATATAATTCTATATCCCAGATGGCAAAATATCGCTCACTTTGCTTGATAGGAAGTTATTGGGCAGTTGAAGTGGTCCACAGTTTCGACAGATTTCAGTGCTGTGTGTTCTCGTGGCTCCAGTAATTTGCCTTTGCTCTCTACTGCACGTATGGACATTAATTCCTTTTGAAAAGTGCGAGATGTAGAGATAATGACGTAGGTGCTGGAGTAGTGAAGTTAAGGATGTAGACAAGGTAAGGGCGTATTGGATTTTAGGGTCCAATGTAGATACTAGAATAGTAAGACTGAAATTGTAGTGGTTATGGTGTAGTGATAATGGTGTAATAGTAATGGCTTAGTGCTAATGGTGTAGAGGTTGTGGTGTAGTGGTCCTGGCTTAGTGGTAATACTGTAGTGATAATAGTGTAGTGGTAATGATGTAGTGGTAATAGTGTAGTGGTAATGGTATAATGGTAATGGTATAGTGGTAATAGTGTAATGTAAATGATTAGTTGTTAATGGTGTAGTAGTGATGATGTAGTGGGAATTGTGTAATTTTGATGGTGCAGTTTTTATGGTTTAGTGGTAATGATGTAGAGGTTATGGTACAGTAGTAATGACTTAATGGCAGTAATGTAGTGGCAACAGTGTGGTGGTAATGGTGTAATGGTAATGGCGTAGTGGTAATGGTGTAATGGTAATGGCGTAGTTATTATATTGTAGTGATAATGATGTAGTGGTATTGCTTTAGTTGTGATGGTGTAGTGGTAAAGGTGTAGTGGTTATGGTGAAGTAATAATGATGTAGTGGTATTGTGTATTGGTAATGATGTAGAGGTTATGGCGGAGAGGTAATTGTGTAGGTGCAATGGTGTAGTGATAATGATCTATTGGTAATGGTGTAGTGGTAATGATGTTGTGGATATTGTGTAGTATTAATGGTGTAGTGGTATTGGTGTAGTGGTATTGATGTAGTGGTAATGTCCCTCAGTACAGCAAGTCAAGCATTACTCCACCGTACAACAACTACAACATGGCTTGTGTCAGTGTGTCTGTCCCTCAGTATAGCAAGTCAAGCATTACTCCACCGTACAACAACTACAACATGGCTTGTGTCAGTGTGTCTGTCCCTCAGTATAGCAAGTCAAGCATTACTCCACCGTACAACAACTACAACATGGCTTGTGTCAGTGTGTCTGTCCCTCAGTATAGCAAGTCAAGCATTACTCCACCGTACAACAACTACAAGGTCACAAATGAGGGGACAAATAACATATAGGTTGGGTCACGGAAAATGCCTAATGAGCTGAGGAAAAGGAAGGACATTACATACACTGGCTTTATCAGTGAATCATTTTGTGATGGTTGTGAAATATTGGTCATGTGTAGAAGATGGTCCTTGTACATGAATCAGGACAAATATTAGTTTCACAATATGTTATAATGGTGTCTTTAGCTGGTGAACCCATGTGTGGTATTATAAATGCAATCTTGTTCTATACTCTTTAGAAACATCACCTTTGAAATCTATATCTATTTCTCTCACGCCACAAAACTATATCTTCTAGTTTGATGCGGCTCCTGGCGCTTAACTTCCAAGTTTAACAATTACCACCACATGCCACCTCTTCTTTGGGACCAGGTAAAAGATCTATTTCTCAAATTCCTCCAAAAGAATCTTTTGTTGATGAAATTCTTCGTCGTCTGCTTCACTAGACTGGTTTAAGAGGCGTCTGTCTGTCTGTGAGTCTGAAGTGGATGATTCTATGCAGAGGGACTTTCTCCTGTCCTTCCCTTCATATTGACATATATAAACTTCTGTCAGACAGATACGGTCTTTCTCTTACTACATATAAACTGATGGTTTTTACAACATCACTGACTGAAGCTCAACAGAAAAGGCTTCAAGGAAATATATCAGTAATATGTAAGGATTATTAAGCTATTACTCGTGTGATTACATGACAAGAAGCTGTACGGTTTATACCTCCGTCATGTTCACTAGAGAGGGAGACACTACGGTATCTCACCGCCATGTTCACTAGTGGGAGAAACCATTATCTCTCAACGTCATGTTCTCTACAGAGAGACACCACTATCTCTCATCTTCATGTTCACTACAGAGGGAGACACCACTATCTCTCACTGTCATGTTCACTACAGAGATATCACTATCTCTCACCATCATGTTCATCACAGAGTGAGACACCACTATCTCACCGTCATGTTCACTACATAGGAAGAGAGTATGGTCTCTCACTATCATGTTCTCTACAGAGAGAGACACCACTATCTCTCACGGTTATGTTCACTACAGAGGGAGAAACTACTATCTTTCACCGTCATGTTCACTACGGAAGGAGACAACTATCTCTCACCGTCATGTTCACTACAGAGGGAGACACAACTATCTCTCACCATCATGTTCACTACAGAGGGAGACACCATTATCTCTCACCGTCATGTTCACTACAGAGGGAGACACCATTATCTCACCATCATGTTCACTACAGAGGGAGACACAACTATCTCTCACCATCATGTTCACTACAGAGGGAGACACAACTATCTCTCACCATCGTGTTCACTACAGAGGGAGACACAACTATCTCTCACCGTCATGTTCACTACAGAAGGAGACAACTATTTCTCACCGTCATGTTCACTACAGAGGTAGACACCATTATCTCTCACCATCATGTTCACTACAGAGGGAGACACAACTATCTCTCACCATCATGTTCACTACAGAGGGAGACACCATTATCTCTCACCATCATGTTCACTACAGAGGGAGACACAACTATCTCTCACCATCATGTTCACTACAGAGGGAGACACAACTATCTCTCACCGTCATGTTCACTACAGAGGGAGAAACTGCTATCTTTCACCGTCATGTTCGCTACAGGAGACTATCTCTCACCGTCATGTTCACTACAGAGGGAGACACAACTATCTCTCACCGTCATGTTCACTACAGAGAGACACCACTATCGCCGTCATGTTCACCACAGAGTCTCTCTGTAGACACCACTATCTCTCACCATCATGTTCACTACAGAGGGAGACACCATCATCTGTCACCGTCATCTTCACTACGGAAGGAGACACCACCAGAAGCACATTCATCTTCACTACACACCTTGTCTTCAGTCTACCCCTACAGGTCACATGCATAATGTATACCATTCCCTCAACTGGACACGTCATGATCTTTAAACCATTATCTTCCCTACATGGTACATATCATCACGTATCTCCACTACGTTCAGGGAAAGCTGTAGTCAAGATCTTCAGATAACTTCACTATATTTAATATAAACAAGTCCATACAGTTTACCTCAGTGGTCCATCATCTACTGTACCGTTATATCTCAAGAAATATTTTCTTGGATTGCTTCACTGCCTCACCGGCTCTCCAGAATCTTTTCTTGGATTGTTTCGCTGCCTCACCCGCTACCTGAACAGCGTCCACACTAAGAGCTACTACACAAAGGGCGCTCGCCCTTACAGAAGCGACACACAGCACACAATGGCACGGCCACACGTGACCAGGGATGGGGTTGTGAGCCTCTACCTGGCCTACCCTCCCGTGGCAAGCACCATGCCTGACCTCTCCGGCCTCCCCTCCGTCATGTGTGACGAAAGGGGCTACATCACTGTCACAGTCAACGGCAAGCAGTGCCAGTTGTTGGTCGACTCAGGGTCCAACCATGCCTACGTTTTCCACGACATGGCCATGGAACTGGGCCTGCTTGGTGATGTGGTCCGCTATGAAGAGTACGAGATCCTCACCTGGAACGGTGTGGTCCCGTGCAACGTCGGCGTCATCCCCAGCGTCCCCATCGTGCTGGAGAACGGCCTGCGGTTCCACTGCGAACTCTGGTACTTGCCGCCCATAATCGAGTACGACTTCATCGTGGACAGAGTCACGTTGAGCCGACTTAGAGCCGTCCAGGTGTTCGAGAAGACGCACTCAGAGTTCTTCTTCAAGGACGAGAGCGTGATGGACCAGCAGCCACCCGAAACCGACCCAGACCAGAAGCTGGCCAACGTGCTCACACTGCACGGCCACCTGACCCCAGACCTGACGGATCCTCCTCTTGTGGTCTACGTGGATACTGGCGCCGACGATTCCTACATCTCCGAGAAACTTGCTCGCTCCCTAGTGCCCCACGGAAGACGCGGGGCCAACGGTATAAGCGCCCTTAAGATTCACTTGGACAGCCGCCACTCCCTCCTCGAGCCAGTCTACACGGGAGACGACAGTGTTGACATCACCATCGGCAAGTCCTTCCTGATCCAGTATAACGGAGTCATCGACTTCGATACCAACACCTTGTACGTTAGATCGGAGGACGGCAGCGTGTATCAGATCCAGACTAGTACCGACCAAGGAAGACCAGAACAACCCGGAGAGATTGCCACTAAGAAGAAGAGGCGGCGGCGGCGACGGAGGAGGAGGAGAAGGCGGGGACGAAGGAACGACCAGCAGTGATGAGGATGGCATGGGTCGGGGATACTAGAAGCGAACTCGGGATGATTCATAAGTCATTATGCGCCAATCCACTCATATGTTTCCCTTCAGAACATTTAGTTCTATAAAAGTTTCATACTTAAGACACATTCTACTGTTGTATAGTAGTCTATGATGGAAACAATGATTTAATCATGACTGGGTTTCCTTGATTATATTAAGAAGAAATCTGAGAATAAATCGCAAGAGGCATAAGCACGCTATGAAGGGTATCACTATTATTACCATTATCCACCTTCCCTTACTCTATAGATCATTGCCCATTATTCAGATCTTATAAATCATTCATTTTCACGGGGAAAATGAAACACGATAAGTTCCCAAGTGCACTTTCGTGTAATAATCGCATCATCAGCCATTTGGTAAACAGGTTACTGAGTCACTTGTTGTATATCAACTGACTTAAAATTCTTTCTTTTATCTCCCCTTGTGTGACGCGATCGTTCACCAGCACACCACTTGTGTGACGCGATCGTTCACCAGCACACCACTTGTGTGACGCGATCGTTCACCAGCACACCACTTGTGTGACGCGATCGTTCACCAGCACACCACTTGTGTGACACGATCGTTCACCAGCACACCACTTGTGTGAGGGAATCATTCACCAGCGCACTTCTTGTGTGACGCGATCGTTCACCAGCACACCACTTGTGTGACATGATCGTTCACCAGCGCACTTCTTGTGTGACACGATCGTTCACCAGCACACCACTTGTGTGACACGATCGTTCACCAGCACACCACTTGTGTGACACGATCGTTCACCAGCACACCACTTGTGTGACACGATCGTTCACCAGCACATCACTTGTGTGACGCGATCGTTCACCAGCACACCACTTGTGTGATGCGATCGTTCATGAGCGTATCAATTGTGTGACGCGATCTTTCACCAGCACACCACTTGTGTGACGCGATTGTTCACCAGCATATCACTTGTGTGACGCTATCATTCACCAGAATATCACTTGTTTGACGCTATCGTTCACCAGCACATCACTTGTGTGACGGATCGTTCACCAGCACATCACTTGTGTGACGCATCATTCACAAGAACATCACTTGTGTGACGCAATCGTTCACTAGAAAATCACTTGTGTGACGCGATCGTCCACCAGCACATCATTTGTGTGACGCAATCGTTCACCAGCACACCACTTATGTGACGCAGTCATTCACCAGCGCATTACTTGTGTAACGTGATTCTTCACCAGCCCATCACTTGTTTGACGCGATCGTCCACCAGCACACCGCTTGTGTGAAGGGATCGTTCACCAGCTCATCACTTGTGTGACGCAATCGTTCACCAACACATCAAATGCGTGACGCGATCGGTTTTCCCAGCACACCACTTGTGTGACGCGATCGGTTTTCCCAGCACACCACTTGTGTGACGCAATCGTTCACCAGCACGTCACTTGTGAGATGTGATCGTTCACCAGTACACCACTTGTGTGACGTGATCGTTCACCAGTACATCACTTCTGTGACGCGATCGTTCACCAACACATCACTTGTGTGACACGATCGTTCACCAGCACATCACTTGTGTGACGCATCATTCACCAGAACATCACTTGTGTGACGCAATCGTTCACTAGCAAATCCCTTGTGTGACGCGATCGTTCACCAGCACATCATTTGTATGACGCAATCATTCACCAGCAAATCACTTGTGTGACGCGATCGTTCACAAGCACACTTCTGTGACGCGATCGTTCACCAGCACATCACTTGTGTAATGCGAATTTTCACTAGCACACCACTTGTGTGACGCAATTATTCACCAGCACACCACTTGTTTGGCGCGATCGTTCACCAGCTCATCACTTGTGTGACGCTATCGATCACCAGTACATCATTTGTGTGACGCTATCGTTCACCAGTACACCACTTGTGCGATGCGATCATTCACCAGCACACCACCTGTGTGACGTGATCGTTCACCAACACACCACTTGTATGATGCAATCGTTCACCAGCATATCACTTGTGTGACGCGATCGTTCACCAGCACACCACCTATGTGACGCGATCGTTCACCAGTACATCACTTGTATGACGCTATCATTCACCAGCATATCACTTGTGTGACGCGATCGCTCACCAGCACACCACCTATGTGACGCGATCGTTCACCAGTACATCACTTGTGTGACACGATCATTCACCAGTACATCACTTGTATGACGCGATCATTCACCAGCATATCACTTATGTTACGCGATCGTTCACCAGCATATCACTTATGTTACGCGATCGTTCCCCACCACATCATTTGTGTGACGCAATCGTTCACCATCATATCACTTGTGTGACGCGATCGTTCACCAGCATATCACTTGTATGACGCGATCGCTCACCAGCATATCACTTGTGCATTGTTCACCAGCGCATCACTTGTGTGACGCGATCGTTCCCCACCACATCATTTGTGTGACGTGATCGTTCACTAGTACATCACTTGTGTGACGCGTTCGTTCACCAGTACACAACTTGTGTGACGCGATCGTTCACCAGTACATCACTTATGTTACGTGATCGTTCACCAACACATCACTTGTGTGACGTGATCGTTCACCAGCGCATCACTTGTGTGTCGCGATTGTTCACCTGCACATCTATTGTGTGACGTGGTTGTTCACCAACGCACCATTTGTGGGATGCGATCGTTCACCAGTACATCACTTGTGTGACGCGATCGTTCACCACCACATCACTTGTGTGACGTGTTCGTTCACCAACACATCACTTGTGTGACGATATCATTCACTAGCACATCACTCATACATCACATGGTCACCTTGGAACATACCCGTAAAGTGAGATGTCTTATGTTGGATACACTATGGTAAGCGTTACACACTAGCGCTGCATTATGGTAGGATCTTGTAGATGCCTCTAGGTTCTCTCTCTCTCTCTCTCTCTCTCTCTCTCTCTCTCTCTCTCTCTCTCTCTCTCTCTCTCTCTCTGCTTGTTTTCAGCACATGCCTCGGGCTCACGCCTCAAGTCTTGCTATGCCAACCATTATATATCTTGATAATGCTTTACAAGAAGGCTCTGTCTTAATTATCCTGACCCAGACATTAATTAGCCATACGAGATCACCTTACCGCGAGAGGATGTCAGGGGAAGAGCGGAACACTTTACACATGAGTTGATCATCTCAGACTTTGTGTGTACGTGTGACCTGGTGGCCAACACCTCCCATCTTCACACACACACAAACTTGTAGCCTGAGTGACCACTACAGTCTCTTCTGCCACCTTAGTCCATCAAAGTCCGGGGGATGAGGGAGGTGTAGCACTCTACTGTCACCAAGACTTACGTCCAGCCCAGCTGACAGTTAACTTGCCTGAGGGTCTGCACATGTTACGTCAACATTACAACACCCACGTCAAACTGTCTCCATCATACACTGCACAGTGTACCACCCGCGGCGCCTCCTCACCATCCATGCATGTACCGTAAGAATATCTAACCCACACATGTGACACACTCAGGACAACGACCCCTTGTTGTGAGTTGGTGATATGTGGGGATTCTAATTAGGTAGACACCACCAACCTCCAAGAACACCTACATGTATCTCAGATAGTTCACTTCCCCAAGCTTGGTCAAAACACTCTTGACCTGGTTCTGTCTGACACGGCTGACCAGTAACTACCACCCAAGCCTCTCCCCCACCTTCTCGGACGCAGTGTTCATTTATCAGTGTTGTGCTCCCCCGCCCCACCATCTCTCAACATGAGAGGGAAGACACCAAACTTACCCGCCACTTACTGACTCGCCGAGGAGAGATGTAGGTTGGTGGGTCTCTCATCATGAGTGGACTGAGGTAACCAGTGAATATGTTAAGATCATGTGGGAGAAGTAACATGAAACCTGCAACCACACTTACCAACATTTCTCTTCCCGGAAGATGGTAACACGACCCCCGGCCGACGGACGCTCCCTGGATCATCACCCACCACATCTAGCCACTTATGCAGTCCTGCTCTCAACACTCACACCAACGACCTTTACGAGCAACTTTGCAACAAAGTGCAACACGAAGTACGACTTGCGAAGATGGTCTATTACCCAGACAAGGTGCAGCATGTGAAGCAGATCAACATGGGTCACTGGTATGATGATGAAATAAATGAACCACCTGACTGTGACCAGCGAAGACTCTCCCCCTTCCATTGTGTAGACCATCTCAGCAGTGAGGAGGACGTACACACAACAAAAAAAACTATCGCGCAGAGGGGATCGAAGACGTCTGTAATGATCATTGACCTACCTGATGTACTATGCCGGTAGGGTTGGTATACGTGCCTAGAAGCCACAGGTTTCCAGAGTCCTATGCTAGACCCATGTAAGTTACGTGCCACAAGAGCGGCATTATATTATTAACAATAAAATTACATCATACAAGGCAGTACGAACCCCTACTTTTGAATTGGTGTGTGTAATATATCTGTGAGACACACACAGCTATATGCGGCAACCCCCGGGGGCATGTGGTAGCTGCAGCATACCTCAATGTGATGCCAGGTAAACACAATACCTTCATATTGTATAGGTGTAATTTGGGAAGAATATGTTTTACTATTGATATTGTATTATTCTATAGCACATCTGGGTTCGTGGCAGTCCATAAAGGTTATCTTACACCGCCATTTCGTGTCCATGCAGGAAATGTAATGAGACATGCGATATATTTTTGAAACAATGAAACAGCGCGGGTATAGTTCACTGCGAGCCAATGTCGAAAGGTTGTTTTTGTGGTATATCTAATTTTACTATGAAGACCTCACAAGCGACACGTGAAGCTATTCTACAGCTTCATAATGAGGGCTACAGCGACTCTGAAATTGGCAGACGTCTTGGTATTCACCGGTCAACCGTAGCACGATGGATTCGCCGACAGGCAGAGTTGGGCAACACAGACAACAGGCATCGGCGTGGGCGCCCACGTTGCACAACCCCGGTAGATGATCAGGTAATGATGTTGCATATATAGGTATACTGGACCACTTGATGTTATGTAAACAACCACATCACATGTTATATTTGCAATATGTCATCCTTTCCCTAGGCCATAGCAGCTGTCATTGCTGCTGCTCACGCCCCCTTCACGCCCGCTAGCAACATTCGGGATACTCTTGGTCTGCAGTGCACGCCTCAAACTGTCCGAAACAGACATCACTCTGAGGGGCTACGTGGTCGCATACCAGCAACAAAACCTGTGTTAAGTGAGGCAAACATGGAGAGCAGGGTGGAGTATGCGTTGGAGTATGCGGACAAGCCACATCAGTTTTGGGAGAACGTCATCTTTTGTGATGAAAAAACCTTCTGCAGCGATGGTCCCCCTGCAAACAAACATGTTTGGCGGCATCCTAACACCAGGTTAGCTCTTTCTCTGTCTGTCTGTCTCACACACACACACACACACACACACACACACACACACACACAGAGGTTATGCTATATAACATATTTTCCATTTTATAATGACAATTTATGGTGAGGCCAACATGAACAACCGTTCCGGAAGTGCTTTGAAACCATGGTGCCACGGCCACCACAGTGGTTTGCTGCTTGAAACGTCCTGTTGTGCTGCAGTATTACATTTGAGTTATGCACACTCATTATTTTTTAAGTGAATAACAGTGATCATGATCACTTTATACGGCATATGTAAATACTGTAGCAATAATCTCCATTTACGATGTGATATCATAATAAATAATTATTATATATTAAGTTAGTTAATATTTTTTAATTCACTTAGTTATTATCTTAATCTATATTGCAGCAACAGTTGCACTAATATGATTAAGACACACGTGTGTCTTATGTAATTTTATACATTTTATATAACCAGATACGAGACACAACATGTGGTGGGTAGCAGGAGGAGTGGGCGCGCGCGTCAGTGCAGGACTATTTGGTTGGATCCATCCATGGTGCTGGTGTCGGTGAGTTGGTGGATGTCGGGCCTGGCCAGTTGACCGGACCTAGATACGTTGAGATACTGGAGGAGGTCCTGCTACCTTCAGTGGGGGCTATGCTGTTTCCAGAGCCGGAGCCATTTTACCTCGTCCAAGATAACAGCCCACTTCACACATCCAGGGTTGTAAAGGCGTGGTATGCTCGCCATCCACGTATAACAGTGTGCCACATCCTGCAAAATCGCTTGATCTCAACCCGATAGAGCACGTATGGGCGGCCATGCAGAAAGGCATGCCTGACCGACAACATCGATGTCGTGCTACAGTCGTAAATGATGCTTTACAAGCATGGCAACATCTACGAAGCCCTTCTGGTAGGAACTTAACGCAGACGTTAGTGGCATCCATGCCTCGAAGGCTCAATGAAGTGTTGGCAACGGGACGAGGTTATACCAAGTATTGAAATAATAAAATTTACAGTCAAAGATTACTTAACCTCCAACAACATGTCTATGGTCATGTTATATAGAAATCTGATTTTCACTGTTAAAGGGAAGTTAACTAATGCAGATCCATGAAAAGAGTCATTACTTTTCATGTTGGTTTACTAAATACTATGATGTGGTGCCAGGTTTGTGACATACTGTTATCAGTCACACAGGTGATACTACATATTACGTGAGGTTGCTGATTAATCTAAACCAGCAGACAGATAAATCACCGCCGGTATGAAGCAGGCTGTCGTAGTTACCATGTAGTATATTATTCTACACCACGAATTTGACACTTTGCAAGAGATAATGATTACTGCAATATGCCTTACTGTGCAGAATATTACATTGACATGCTCAATTTACGTATGCCATCTACTGTACTACATACGGAAGGATATATCGTTGCCATTAGATAGGTGAGGACACCCACAGGCAGGGACATCAGGGCTACCACCATCTCACAGGAAAATGTTGACTGTTCCATTATTCCACGTCTGGTGCGTCATTTTGTTTCGTACAAAAAACGCGCGATAGTTTTTTTGCTGTGTGTACACTGTTTTAAGTGGTGGAAGACTGGTTGTGTGACTGCTGCATTTGGGTCAGTTCAAGAGCATGTTGGTGAGAGGCTTCCAAACCCATTAGCAAATGGACCGTAGTGTTTCATGTGAAAGTCTGTTACATTATTAGGGTCTGTAGGAGGAAAGTTCCCTAAGATTTTAAGGGCACTGTTTGTATCAGTGGGAGTGAAGGGTACGTGGGCGATTGTCTCAATGGATTTTGGGTAGATTTTTCACAACTTTCCTTTTTAAAGGCGAGATTGGTTTGTATGTAATTTTTGAGAAATGTCTCATGAGTATGTCTGTAAGTTCTTTGGGACAATGGATTTTACTGTGATGAGTCAGGTGTGCTTCATGAGTGAGGACTGGTGAGACGAGTGGTGATGTGGGTCTTTCGGTTCACTGTGTTGATGAGGGAGTGCCAGTTCTGTTTGCCTCTATATAATTAGTTTAATGATAGATTTATTTAAGAATATTGATTTGATCTCTGATTTCTATCAATGGTGAGTGGTTATGTGTAAGGTGGTTTCTTTACTTTACGATGTGTGTAATTTATGGGAGTAGGTAGTAGTTTGTAGGAAGCTAACAACCAGGGAGGTATATTACCAGTACTAACCGCCTGGGTATCTGGAGGGTTAGTGACGCCTGTTTAGTGATCCAGCACTCAGGTGGTCGTCACGTTGCACTCCTCTGACCCAGGTAGCTGTCTTTTGTATTGACTGGGTGAGCTGGATGGAGTGTGCTCAGGATGGGTAAGTGGTCAGAGGATGGTTGCCGTAGCATCCTTCCATGTAATGCTGGTGTGAGCAGAATGTTGTTTCACAAAGTTAGCTGCAGGAGGTGGTGGACTGGGAGTCTGGTTGGTTGGTTGGTTGCATAGGTTAAGTATACTGAGAAGTTACAGTTGAAGAAATTCACCTCAGAGATCATAAGTGTGAATGCTGACCAAAGTGGACCTTCAAATCTTTAATAATGGGAGCATCTTACCGAGGTTCTGCTGTTGGTTAGTGTATCTTATGGGGTATGTAGAGTGAGGAGGTATGCAGATGTGGATTATCTTGCACCTAGTTCTGTGTTTATAGGATATTGTTGTTGTCTGTGAGCTGTTGTATGGTGTCAGTTGTGGAGAAAATTATGGTTTGGTGAATAAGTGTTATGAGTACCTACTCCTTGTCTGTTATTTCTTACAGCTGTGAGATCTGGATGCGAGACTAGCTTCTTAGATGAGTTCTACAAGGATACTGCATTCTCTTAATTAGCTGAAAATTTCTGTGTATTTGTTCTTATCATTACTAGCACTGAATTGCAAAATCTTTAGTTTGTCATTGCAGTTCTGTGGCGTAGAATGATCTATTTGTGAAGACTGAAAATGCGCTTTCTGTAATGCTGTTTATTGGAAATTTGTGCTCGAGGTGAAGGTGTTTGTGACGGAGTTTTGTAAGTTATTTTCTGAATGGTTGCTGTACGTCCAGTGTTCTGAGTAGTCTCCAGTGGATGACAGTGATGTACAGTGGAGGTGATACCACTGACTGTAGTTAAAGCACAAATTGTAGTAGTGTTTTTTGATATAATTGGCACTATGAACACATGTCATAAGCTGGAATTAGTAGTTAGATGACCTGGCCATTACCTCCCTGTAGTTAACACATATGTGTGAATTCTTCAGATGCCTGAGTATAACCTTAAATAACACACTGCACAAAAACTAACTTTACACCAGTGAATGAGAGGTCTCAAATTGATCACCTGTTAGCTTTAAAGAGGTTGGTATGTTATCAGATCTTTTAGTCGTTATGTCATTACATTACTTTGAAAGTGAAAATACCATTTTTATTCTAGTTTTCTGAAGAGACGTAGTAAGAGCAGTGGTAAAGGGAAAAAAATACTGCCAATCACACCAATGGGAAAAAGATATTGCTAAGCTCATTAAAGGAAAAATAATATTGTTAAGCTTACTAAAGGAAAAAAATATTGTTGTTAAGGTTATGGCAGTATAGATTTCCCATATAATATCCTTCATGTCGAAATATACAAGGAGTAGAAATATGGGATTAAATCAATATCCCAACGATGGTCTAATTCAAGAAACAAAACTGATAACTAAAACACACACCACTACAGTGGCAGTCGGTAAGGGAGCTGGGAACATGGTTTAATACAAACATAATGTTATGATCGTAGGAAGACTCTCCATATATAATATATCACATAAGAAACAAAAATAGCCTCTAACATAGAAGCTAAAGATAACATATTGAACACACAACACTAAAATGTCCAGGACTAGAAATATAATAACCTTAAACACAAAACTGACTCCAAACATGTACATAAACTAATTTACTGGTAAACAATAACACTGAGAGAAATACATATGAAAATTATTGGTTTGATGCAAGGTACAAAAAAAAGGCAACTGAAGGTGTACAGTACATAGCAAAGATAAACAATGAAACAGTTTACATGGATTAGTAATATTACAGCCAATTTTGTTGTCGCTAGACTGGTGAAGCCATAATGCAAGAATAAACTGGAGTCCAAATATAAGAATCAAAAGTACATAATGTGTTGTGAAAACTGGTACCAGAATGAAACAATGAAACACAAGAAGATAGATATCAGCATAAAGCATGGAAAATCCATGAAATAAAATTATCAATGGAATAATCATAGTTACACACATATGAATATTTCATGCAGTTTCAAGGAAAAATAAACTAGCTCAACTAGATACTTTGATGTGGCAACATGAGGAAAAGAGAAAAGCTTTGGAAATGATTTACATCTTGTACGACATTTTTACTTCACAATAAAAGTATTCTCTTAAACAGGGTCGTCTTGGGGCTCAGCGAGGCCATTCCTTTCAAATTACAGTCTGCGTACACCATCCAAATATATTAGTGAGAATGGAAAATTTAGGTAGGCTAAACATTAATTGAAAACATCAGGGGAGACCCATTATGAAGAAGAGCAAAGTAACTTGTCAGCTTTACCTTTTACTGCAGATAATATCTGAAGAATTAATTTCAATGAGTCCTTAACTTTACAGAGATGCAGAAGTGTCTTGTTCCTCTGAAAAATATAAAGAACAAAATGGTAATCAGCAGCGTAGTTACAAGCGGATGGAGGGTAGGCCCCAGGAACCACCGACTGTTTAGGGTTTTTATGATATCCAATTCTGCCTAGCTCCTAGGTTGTCATCCAGTCAATTTGGCCGTGATAATCTTGGCATATCTATCCCCAAGGGTCCCAAATATCTAAACGCCAGTGGTAAATAACACCTCGACTTAACTCAAAATATCACATATTGTTTACTTGACACTTATAGAGCCTAGCTTTAATGTGGTAATCATTAAGATTTGAAAATGAACTTTGTCTAAATACAACACAAACACTTTAAACAGCTAATGTTAGAAATGAAAAGAAAAGTACTAATTAATAATAACAAATATAAACAAACCGTAACTTTTATTCTGTCCCTTACCACCATGCATGTCTGTTCAAACAAAACAAACTGACCAAAAATAATTCTTTATGAACGTCTCGATTAACTAGAATTTCCCAAGAAACAATAACATATAAGAGAAGTTTTGGTGTGCAAATAAAACAAATACTTAAAACAGCTAACACAAAAGTAAAAAATAGATATCATAAATGATCATGAATTAAAGCCAGTAACTATCAATAGCTGTCGCTTACACTCACGAATGACTGACCCGTACCATATTTTGGTCTTCCGCTTCACGTACAAATCTTGACCTATAACAATTCTAAATTATAATTACTATAATTTTCTTTAATCATTATATTACAATTTTCTTATGTTACTAATTAGTATAACAAACACAAACAAAAACTGTAGAACTATCAGAAGACAAATTTCAGGCAGCAACTATGAACTAGCGGGAAGGTTTGATCATTTCTCTCCTGATCCTGCCTCTCTCTCCATCTCCCATATGGCCTTCCCATACACCAAGATGATATATATATATATATATATATATATATATATATATATATATATATATATATATATATATATATATATATATATATATATCTGGCCAATTCCCTGATCAACTTTGTTAAAGTAGGTTTCATAAGATATACAAAATCACTAACCTCATTACAGGTTACTATATTATAAGAAATAATTTCATAGATTTTTGTTTATACTCCATAGATTTGAGACACTTTAAAAGCCTAGCTTGTATACTAAGATTTTAATCCTCTGAGCGAAGCCATACAATAATCGTCCTTATCTACTCTGAGCATTGGATAGCCTCCTGATGATCAAGATTGCTGTTTTGGTTGTCCGTTTCCCTTGTTACTGCTGCGCCTCACTGCACACCTTACATGAGTGCCTTCCACAGTATTAGGGACAGCTGCTGGGCCTCACTGTAGCTACTTCTGGGACGGTTGCCAATCTTCCTCGTATTCCCTCATGACCACAGCGCCAAACCGACTCCCGCCATCAGGCCGAAACGCACAAACATTTCTGACAAAATTGAGACAACCGCTTTCGCGTCAGTTTTGACACCAAGTGAATTTATACGACAATTACGTTCAAGATGCTTGGTTTTTCGTTCATGGATTGAACAGAAGCAACCAACGATGGTTGCTACTGCCCAATCCATGAAGTCCCCCCCACCACGGAAAGGTAACCAAGCTTCGGGGGGGATGGGTGTTTACCCTGACGCCAACGGAGAAACTCAATACAATATTTTTATTATAACTTTCCTTAATCTTGAAAAATGAATCAATCAGAGGGAACAATAGCCCCAGTCATATGAAGATTGGCTAACCGAGTCCTTGTGCATTGTGTAGAAAGTGATTTCTTTGAGGGTTGCTTTATGGAAGGCACGGTAGCCTCGGAAGAGTTTCATTTTTTCTTTGATGACGAAGGAAAATATCCCCGTGAATTTATGTATTTTTTTTTGGGCGGATAATGTTCCCATTTTTCTTCTTTCTTTGTTTTTCAACGTCCCTACGTAGATATTATGTGTCATCGACTACTGGGAGAAAGCCAGACTTCCGCCAGATTAACGTAATCCTTGGCGAGGCGAAACTAAAGTTGTCTTGGTGTTGGTTCCTCAGTGATAACCCAAACACAAACACAAACACACCTCCAGTGTCCACTCTAGGGCCGTGTTCTCCTGCAGCACCAGCAGGAAGAAAGAACTCAGGTTCCTCACCAACTGAATCTTTTGGCACGGGGAGCGTGTGTCATCTCGACACGCCTTTTAACGCCCGTACGTGGTGCGGAGTGCAGTCGGTCTGTAACGTAGGACATGTCAGGTGTTATTGGTCCCAGTCGGTCTAGAACGCTGGGCCTGACATGTGTTGGGGGACCAAGTCGGTCTTGAATGGTGGGCCTGACGTGTGTTGGGGGACCAAGTCGGTCTTGAATGGTGGGCCTGACAGGTCTTGAGACCTGCCATGTCTCCCTGAAGGTGGGCCTGACAGGTGGGGTGGGCTGCATTTCCTCATGGATGGTGGGTCTGGTAGGGAGTGTGGGCTGCAGTGCCACTTGAGTGGGCGAGGTCACTTGGTCAGCATCAGTGGGACGGTGAGATTTCACTTTTGCACAGCGACCGTTGACGGAGAGTGTTGTCACGTCGGCAAGAAGTGCCTTCTTGTAGGAGGCATAGCAGGAGTACTGGATGACGGCAATCCCGCGGTGGTTCTCGTAGGTCGTGTAGGACTGCATGTCGAAGCGAACGATGTCGCCGAACTGCTTGAAGAATTCCCAGACGTTCGTCCTTGAGATTTTGTATGGAACGTTGACGACCCTGATGGTATACCTCTGCAGGACGGTTTGGAGAACTCCTTGCAACTGCTCGTTGGTGGGCACGATGACATGTATGTCGTCATCATCGCAGCCCAACTCATCATCTATATGTGGGAGTCGGGTCTCGTGTGGTGGACGGTCCAGCAAATCCTCCTCATCGTGGAAAGGCAGGTAGGCCTGGTCAAGGAGGGCGACCCAGAGCACCTCCTGCTGCTCGACCACCTCCACAACTGAGCTTTTTGCAAAAACTTCCATGTTGAAGATACTATGATTACGTTGTGCACTTTACGAAGTAACCTCGGTTATCCTTGTATGTCCACAAATATAGTGAGTCTATTGATATGGAAAAATATAGTAAGGTACCCCCATGCTCTAATATCCCACATAGAAACAAAAGCATAGTCGACTTCATACAAACAAAAGCATGTCGACTTCGGCGATTTTAAATGTAGAGACCATCTAAAATATTGTAGGTGGGTTAATGGTTGTTACATGGTGACCAGGGGTACAGGTGAATGGGACAGACTGGATATAGTGAAGATCGATAGGTGGGACAGACAGGGTATAGTGAATATCCATAGATGGGACAGACTGGGTACAGTGAAGATTGATAGATGGGACAGACAGGGTATAGTGAATATCCATAGATGGGACAGACTGAGTACAGTGAAGATTGATAGATGGGACAGACAGGGTATAGTGAATATCCATAGATGGAAGAGACTGGGTACAGTGAAGATTGATAGATGGGACAGACAGGGTATAGTGAATATCCATAGATGGGAGAGACAGGGTATAGTGAAATTGCCTAGATGGGACTAACAGGGTACAGTGAAGATTTGTAGATAGGACAGACAGGGTATAGTGAAGACCCATAGATGGGACAGACTGAGTATAGTGAAGATCGGTAGATTCGATAGAAAGGGTACAGAGAAGATTGATTGATGGAAGAGACATGGTATAGTAAAGATAGGTAGATGGGACAGACAGGGTATAGTGTTGATCGATAGATGGGACAGACAGGGTATAGTGTTGATCGATAGATGGGACAGACAGGGTATGGTCGAGATAGGTAGATGGGAGAGCCTGGGTATAGTAAATATCGATAGATGGGACAGGGTATAGTGAAGTTTGGTAGATGGGACAGACTGGGTATAGTGAAGATCGGTAGATGGAACAGAGATGGTATAGTGAAGTTCGGTAGATGGGACAGACTGGGTACAGTGAAGATCGGTAGATGGGACAGGGTATAGTGAAGATTGATAAATGAGAGAGAATGGGTATAATGATCGATAGATGGGAGAGACTGAGTATATTGATCGATAGATGGGACAGACTGGGTATAGTGATCACGGATCCTTTAATACTTATCTGTGAGGGATATAAACTCAATCTCCAGTATTTAGTCTCGATTCCCAGAAACCTTTGAAAGGTAAACACTTATTCTGCTACCCGCCTGGTTCTGTGTTGTTGTGCAAGACAAACGTAAAGTCTATCATTACCTATAGCTATACCGCAGTCATTTTGGCAACACTGCTAACATAACCGGCCGACTCCACTTCCCTCCAGGCTGGCTAGGTGACAGGGACACGTCATTGGTTGATGCTATTGTTGCCGACAAATTATTACGCTAGTATTTAAACTGATATCGTTTTAGCCTTTTAACTGTGCGTACACAGTATTATTGCATTGGGCTTAACATCTATATCACGATTATTATCTAATATAACAAGTAGAAGACAATATCATAAAAGTAAATATCCACCGTGAAAAAAAAATTGTCACTTAATATAGGAATCTCGAGGTTGCAGCTTCAAGCCCGCCGGGGAGGAAGTGGATCCGCCGGGTCTAAGCTATCACGAGTCGCCAGTGTTGCCAAAATGAGTGCGGGAGGCGGTATATTATTAGCACATAAAACAAAAGATATTCAAGTTTAAGTTGCCAAGTTTCTCTGTTATTGATCTAATCCTAAATAACTATTCTATTATGCAACACTCACAAGGAAAGGGATGCCAGGTTCCGTGGCGGCTACTATCGAGTGTAACAATATGATCCGTGAAATAGATAGACTTGAAACAACCCAAAATTGTAAAATAGATTAGTGTTAACTACCAACCAAGTGCGGGAGTTATGACTGAATGTGATTAAACCCTTCAAAAATGATGCCATGGATAATAATTCACTGGTAAGTCAGTAGCCGTCACCTCCACCCTCACCAGAACAGCTATGTCACCACACCGAGGCACTTGGGTTCACTCACTATGAGTCACAAGATCGAGATTTACAACGGTTCCGATACCATCATGATTCACAACGGTTCCGATACCATCATGATTCACAACGGTTCCGATACCATCATGATTCACAACGGTTCCGATACCATCATGATTCACAACGGTTCCGATACCATCATGATTCACAACGGTTCCGATACCATCATGATTCACGACGGTTCCGATACCATCATGATTCACAACGGTTCCGATACCATCATGATTCACAACGGTTCCGATACCATCATGATTCACAGTGGATCCGATATCATCATGATTCACAACGGTTCCGATACCATCATGATTCACATCGGTTCCGATACCATCATGATTCACAACGGTTCCGATACCATCATGATACACAACGGTTCCGATACCATCATGATTCACATCGGTTCCGATACCATCATGATTCACAGTGGATCGGATATCATCATGATTCACAACGGTTCCGATGATTTACGATTGTTCCGATGCCATCATGATTCACAACGGTTCCGATACCATCATGATTCACAGTGGTTCCGATACCATCATGATTCACAACGGTTCCGATATCATCATGACTCACAACGTTCCGATACCATCATGATTCACAACGGTTCCGATATCATCATGATTCACGACGGTTCCGATACCATCATGATTCACAACGGTTCCGATATCATCATGATTCATAGTGGTTCCGATACCATCATGATTCACAACGGTTCCGATACCATCATGATTCACAACGGTTCCGATACCATCATGATTCACAACGGTTCCGATACCATCATGATTCATAACGGTTCCCATACCATCATGATTCACAACGGTTCCGATACCATCATGATTCACAACGGTTCCGATACCATCATGATTCACAACGGTTCCGATACCATCATGATTCACAACGGTTCCGATACCATCATGATTCACAACGGTTCCGATACCATCATGATTCACAGTGGATCCGATATCATCATGATTCACAACGGTTCCGATACCATCATGATTCACATCGGTTCCGATACCATCATGATTCACAACGGTTCCGATACCATCATGATACACAACGGTTCCGATACCATCATGATTCACATCGGTTCCGATACCATCATGATTCACAGTGGATCGGATATCATCATGATTCACAACGGTTCCGATGATTTACGATTGTTCCGATGCCATCATGATTCACAACGGTTCCGATACCATCATGATTCACAGTGGTTCCGATACCATCATGATTCACAACGCTTCCGATATCATCATGACTCACAACGTTCCGATACCATCATGATTCACAACGGTTCCGATATCATCATGATTCACGACGGTTCCGATACCATCATGATTCACAACGGTTCCGATATCATCATGATTCATAGTGGTTCCGATACCATCATGATTCACAACGGTTCCGATACCATCATGATTCACAACGGTTCCGATACCATCATGATTCACAACGGTTCCGATACCATCATGATTCGAATACGAGAGCCGTGAGCTCGCCAGCGGATCTTCATCATTTTAGTCAGAGACTGTACAACATACAGGTGGCTCCGTCACTGTAGACGTCAGTCATCATACATTACTGGTTGTCTGGTACAACATACAGGTGGCTCCGTCACTGTAGACGTCAGTCACCATACATTACTGGTTGTCTGGTACAACATACAGGTGGCTCCGTCACTGTAGACGTCAGTCACCATACATTACTGGTTGTCTGGTACAACATGCAGGTGGCTCCGTCACTGTAGACGTCAGTCACCATACATTACTGGTTGTCTGGTACAACATACAGGTGGCTCCGTCACTGTAGACGTCAGTCACCATACATTACTGGTTGTCTGGTACAACATACAGGTGGCTCCGTCACTGTAGACGTCAGTCATCATACATTACTGGTTGTCTGGTACAACATACAGGTGGCTCCGTCACTGTAGACGTCAGTCACCATACATTACTGGTTGTCTGGTACAACATACAGGTGGCTCCGTCACTGTAGACGTCAGTCACCATACATTACTGGTTCTCTGGTACAACATACAGGTGGCTCCGTCACTGTAAACACTGTAGATTCTTTAGGTTTAACCATAAACATTAACTAAAGCAATATGACAACATGAACAAATTTTATGACTGAAATATCAGAGACGATCGAAATTAAGATTGAATGAGAGCGATGTAAATAGAGTTTAAAAGGACAAATTATGATTGGCAGCCAGGGCATAAGAGGCCGCCCAGCTAAATTTAAAAGTTCGCGTTTAGTGGCAGAGTTAAATCAATTTTACAAACTTCCATTGATCTGGTGGAATTTAAAGTTTCTGTTTACCTCTAGAGACAGAATTTAAAGGTTCATCTTTAAAGTGCAGAACTCAAAGAATATCGTTAAAATAATTTACTTTAAAATTTTTCAGTTATGTGAAGCATTTCATACAACAACTGCAATTTGACGGTGTTTAAAAGTTCACTGTTGCTTGGCAGAATTAAACTGTTTAATTGACGAGGTTAAAAGTTCGAGTTGTAATGACGATTTGCATAAGTTTTTGTTTAACTGACGTATTTTCAATGTTTGTGTTTATATGACGTATCTAAAAGGACTTTGTTGACATAACGCAGCTGGAAGGTTTACGTTCAAATGATGATGTTTATATGTTCGTTAATGAATGAGGGAGTTAAATGGATGAATATTAAGTTCGCGTTTACGTGGGCCACTTTAAGGTTAAGGTTCGTACGTACCAGGTTGACCAGATGGTGGTAGTGTGTAGACACAGCCATGCCAGGTCGTATTTATCATCATTAAAGTCACCTTCCTTACTTACTTATGGCGGCGATGAAATTCACTGGTTCTTGATTCTGCACCAATTAACCTATCAGATAATGGTACAATGTTTGCCTGGTGTTGCATATATCACGTCTGTTGTTGAAACACAAGAATGCCAGGTGACTTTGGGAGTGGATGATAATATAAAGATCAATATAAATGTGGGAAATCTTGAACCGCCATCACCAGACACAACACATGTTTGGATCTGGCGGGGGGAGGGACTTGCCTGTGACGTCACGATGCCCCGCCTCCAGCCTGGCGCCGCTCTGTGTGTGTGTGTGTGTGTGTGTGTGTGTGTGTGTGTGTGTGTGTGTATGTGTGTGTGTGTGTGTGTGTGTGTGTTACTTTAATCATTATCACGTGAGTCTTTTGAGGAAGGATTTGTACACTCGTGTTGCCTCGTCTCTTAACCTTGTAAGTGTAAAATATGTTTTCACTCCTGTGTGCGCTCACACACACACACACACGCACACACACACACACACACACATAACATATAATATTATCTAGTATTTACTTCAGACGGATATCTTACACCTTGATTATAAAAGCCAAAGAAAAATTTATAAAAACATATACATATATTTACACACGTGTAGATATATGTTATGTATTGAAATGTGGCGGAAAAATTATTTATATATTAACAAACGTGATTGAGGACTTAAAGAATCTGGTCCAAACATAATGGTTATTGTGATAAATGATTTATTTATGGTAAATATGTATTGTGTTGCATTATAATGGTTGTTCAGAACCAAGGTTCTTAAACCTGAATCAGTAATATACTATCAGATATAGAAAACCTGTTAAACATGAACCTTTATAGTGATTAACCATACAATATATTTTCCTCTGGGTATGTAAAATAAAATACAGTGCAGGGAGCTAGTTTGAGGAAGAGTATTTCATATTTTAACAAAATATTTACCTCTAATAGCGTCCCTTATCTTTCGTCATCATTTCTTATGTTTCCTATCAAGAAATGTCTTTTATGTAACATAAAAATTCTGTCTAGGTATTTGATTAATGTTGTCCAAGGATGAGCTACATGGCACACGTGGTCAGGTCACAGTGGTGGTGGTCAGATCAGTGGGCGGTGTGTGTGTGTGCGTGTGTGTGTGTGTGTGTGTTTGGCCCCTGGGTTCATGTTGGCCACAGCCACCCACCGGCCGGTGGTCAGGTCAGTGGGCGGTGTGTGTGTGTGTGTGTGTGTGTGTGTGTGTGTGTAGCCCCTGGGTTCATGTTGGCTACAGCCACCCACCGGCCGGTGGTCAGGTCAGTGGGCGGTGTGTGTGTGTGTGTGTGTGTGTGTGTGTGTGTGTAGCCCCTGGGTTCATGTTGGCTACAGCCACCCACCGGCCGGTGGTCAGGTCAGTGGGCGATGTGTGTGTGTGTGTGTGTGTGTGTGTGTGTGTGTAGCCCCTGGGTTCATGTTGGCCACAGCCACCCACCCACCGGCCGAGTGGGCTGGCGGTAGTTTATAACTAAGACTGGTAGTTTCACATGCCACTTGGAGTGTCCCTCACTACAGAACTTGAGCAGCTCTTATCCTGAGGTGGAGCAGTTGACCCTCTCCACCAGGCTGGTACACTTGGTCTGCACCAGGTGGCTCCCTCCTGGTCATCCTGAGTGGTTGGTTGCTGTGTGGGATTTAATGACCACTGACTTGTGAAGGTCATTAGACCAGCCATCATTTTATCATCTGATAAAACATGAAGCAACGTCAAATATTACATGATCCACCTAAACTATTGAGAATGATGAAGTCTGATATTGTTACGTTACGTCATCCAATCTTGCCACTCACATGTTACGGTAATCAAGACTACATACATAGTGTTGTTACGACTGATATTACTGTATGTACTGTAGTAACGTACTGTGTTTATGTGGATAACATGTGGACGTCAGAGGAGGCAAGAGCATCATCAGAGACAAATTCTCTATTCTATGTTGTATCCTCAATTTTGTCTGCAGTGATCGACACACTTTATCCCCCAAGATATTATCTTGCTGTTTCTTTCCATCATTCTTTAGTATTAAAGATTTTGTTCTCTCAAGCAAGATAGAATTTATCAATAATTTTTAATGTCATCTTGGGTCCAGGTAATGTTAGGTAGCGGTCATACAAGTTGTCCATGACCTTCATCATGTGGGTTGGGAAGGAGTCAGGAGGTGTGGCGTTGTACTCGGTGTACCACTTGCCAAGTTGGTCAGTGTGTATACCATGGAAGTTGCAGGGGAATCATCAGTCTGTATGTTAACAATTAGGTTGAGCAAATAACACTTGGCCTCAGTGAAGGTAGAATGTTTTCCCACCAGACTGCATCCATTAATACGACTGAGATCAGAAGATCTAGCCTTAGGTAATTTGTTAGATCGAGATTATCAAAGCCTTTCATCATTTTTAATCTTTGTACTTCGTGACCATCTCTGTTTTAAGTTGTTACGTTGACGTATGATGAATCTAATATGGAGAACAAATTTAGGAGGAAACCTGGCAAAGCTACATATGAGTGATTTTACCGTTTGCAAGTAAACTACGATTTTGTAAACACGAATAGCATCTATGTTGTGTATAGAAAACGTAACTCCTTAGCTGCATTCTCTATGAATGTCATCAAAAGTAAAACATAGATAAGGGAAGGAATGAGGCTTGACGATACGAAACATCACTCAATCGTGTCCTGCCTGCCCAGACCCTCCCTCGCCACACCACTGGCCATAACTTCATCAACACATTGCTTACTCCGTCAAGGTCATCCACACATTTTGCCTGGCTTGAACAACCGCTTGGCATTCATGAACCGCTGAATGTTTACACTTTCTGATTATCTGTAGTAGCTGATGCAGTTGCAAGATAGACTATTAAACCATTTTCTTACAATACTCGCTGGTAAGGAGACAATGTTCACAAAACACAGAGGTAACACTGCCTACGAAATGGGCTTAAGAACAATTGTACGAACATAGGGTCACACTGGTACATCCACAAGGCACCAGTGGTCTGGGTGGCCTGAAATAGATTTGGGACCAAGAAGGATGATGGGTGTAGGGAGTAAACCTACCACAGACCAACATTAATTATGAAGAGTTGACAATGGTTACCTCCAGCCATAATCTATAAATCAATAGACAAATGTTAATGCAAACAAAGCAAGAATTAAACAAGCAGGAAACACAATCCAATGTACCATTTTACGATAGTTATGTCAAGTTGTCGCATCTGTTGACTACCTGACGTGGTCTTACGTCTCACCTTTAGTAACGTCTGCGAATTTCGTTGTAGTGAAACTCAGGCGACCCGAGAGTCAATGTTAGTGATACACAAGAGGAAGAAATATAACTCCGAAGGTATAAAACAGTTGTGGACATACCAAACGCTTGACAAATATTCCTTAGTAGATGACAGAAAACACAGAGAGATCGTCCTTGTAAGCTTAAGATGAGGTTTGCTTGAAGAGTCTCCCTTCGTCATCGTCGTCCACAGGCGCCCTTTGTTGGAGTGGGTGTGGCGTGGACACAGTACTGGGACCTTCATGATAAATTATCTACAACGTTCCAGGTGTCCACATATCAGGGATATGACTGTGTACAACGGTGGCTGGGGTTAAAGTCACTGGATCATATATAAAACATACAAAGGTTAACATTGATTCTCTTAAGATTTCAAGGCAATGAAAGGTTTGTGGTGCAGTCTTTATGACTGAAGGTCATATTTAGACAGAGATTTATCAAATGGATATTACATCAACGTCACAGTAGCCACTCCGGCCACTGTATTACTAACACAAGGGTTAACTGTAGTCATACAATACAAATACTAAAACTTAGTATTATTTTCTTGTTTTAGTTTTATAACCGAGAGAAACATGAAGTGTAAACAGACGGTGTATCGCCATACCTTCCTCCATCCAGTCATTATGAGGCTTCAGCGTAAGGTGGTGGTTGACGAGCGGAGGCAGACTCGTCCACATTATTATCTGCTGCTGTTGGACGTCCCCAGTGTCCAGGTGCAGCCAAGGTCGTCATCATGTTGGACGTCCCCAGTGTCCAGGTGCAGCCAGGGTCGTCATCATGTTGGACGTCCCCAGTGTCCAGGTGCAGCCAAGGTCGTCATCATGTTGGACGTCCCCAGTGTCCAGGTGCAGCCAGGGTCGTCATCATGTTGGACGTCCCCAGTGTCCAGGTGCAGCCAGGGTCGTCATCATGTTGGACGTCCCCAGTGTCCAGGTGCAGCCAGGGTCGTCATCATGCTGGACGTCCCCAGTGTCCAGGTGCAGCCAGGGTCGTCATCATGTTGGACGTGCCCAGTGTCCAGGTGCAGCCAGGGTCGTCATCATGTTGGACGTGCCCAGTGTCCAGGTGCAGCCAGGGTCGTCATCATGTTGGACGTGCCCAGTGTCCAGGTGCAGCCAGGGTCGTCATCATGTTGGACGTCCCCAGTGTCCAGGCGCAGCCAGGGTCGTCATCATGTTGGACGTCCCCAGTGTCCAGGTGCAGCCAGGGTCGTCATCATGTTGGACGTGCCCAGTGTCCAGGTGCAGCCAGGGTCGTCATCATGTTGGACGTCCCCAGTGTCCAGGTACAGCCAGGGTCGTCATCATGTTGGACGTCCCCAGTGTCCAGGTGCAGCCAGGGTCGTCATCATGTTGGACGTCCCCAGTGTCCAGGTGCAGCCAGGGTCGTCATCATGCTGCCCGTCTCTGCATCGCCTGATGCGTGGTGCACCGGTGGGTCGGTGGCTGTCGTGACATGGTAATGTTACCGTCATATTCCGCGTCTCATCTCACGTCTGTCCAGGTGGGCTAAGCTCGTCTGGTCTGAATGAACCATATACAAGTAAGGCGTATCGCTGTTGTGAGTCTCAGTACATATGGAGGCAATATGGTTGTGCAGTCTCTCTCTCTCTCTCTCTCTCTCTCTCTCTCTCTCTCTCTCTCTCTCTCTCTCTCTCTCTCTCTCTCTCTCTCTCTCTCTCTCTCTCTCTCTCTCTCTCTCTCTCTCTCAGTGCATGTGTGTGTTTGAGAGAGAGAGAGAGGGAGAGAGAGATAGATAGATAGAGAGAGAGAGAGAGAGAGAGAGAGAGAGAGAGAGAGAGAGAGAGAGAGAGAGAGAGAGAGAGAGAGAGAGAGAGAGAGAGAGAGAGAGAGAGAGAGAGAGAGAGAGAGAGAGAGAGAGAGTTAAAGGGTATATTCATCGCATTTTGATAATTTAACAATCATATGTAATACAAAATATATGCTTCTTCCGAAAATATCCTGGAAATTGGTTGAGGTAGAGCGGAGGTATCGTGGCAAAGTTGTGTGTCACACAAGAACGAGTTTTCTAATTGGTTGAGGTAGAGCGTAGGTATCGTGGCAAAGTTGTGTGTCACACAAGAACGAGTTTTCTAATTGCCTGGTTTTACTGGCGGCCTCGTTGTGACGTCACTACATCAACATCGACATTTTGATTTAAAAGTTAAATGCAAGATGACTTTGCTCCGCTGTGTGTGTGTTTTCAATACTTTTCGTGTTTGTAATGTTATTTCGTTTGTATTCTATAGTTAATAACTTTGTAGTGAGTTTAGTTTCGTTGCTGTAGTTGTAGTATAGTGATTTATAACTTGTATTTGAACTAAATCAGATGAGCAGTGTTGAGGATGACCCTGGGCCATTTTCATGTGGTAATGCAGAAGGGAGTGACCACAGGCAGGCAGTAGTGGTGTTTACCAAGCCATTCCCAACACCATCGTACTGGCTACCTCTGTGTAATGTACCACATTCCTCTGTTGAAAAAGAAATAGAGAATTTCACTGAATTGCAGACTGGGCTGTTAATGTGCATCTTTCTAAATTGTTTTATTTTGTTTTCGTTAAGAATTTCTTCTTGTGTTTGATGTGCATTGTTTTGAGAATTCTTTGTTATATAACAAAACATGTTCTGTATCTACTGTTTCCTGTCTTTATTTAGATAAGTATTTTTGTTATTGATTTTATGACTATGTTGTTTTGCTGTAACATTTATAGACTTTTTTTGCTATTTGATAATGTTTTTCTTCTTGTTATTCTATACCAATGTGTACAATTCTATTACGTAGCAATGTTTTTCTTGTTATCTTATACAAATGTGCACAATTTTGTTCTGTTAAAGATTTTTGGACGCATTGATATGTTTTGTTGTTGTTGTTGTTGTTGTTGTTGTTGTTGTATTACTTTAGTTAATTAAGTGATTCCTGGTACGTGCCACTATCTAGCTGGGGGCGAATGTTGAGTTGCTTTCGGCCCTAGATGATGGGCCGCATCTTAGATGTTGCCTTAAATGTTCCCTTTAGCAACAATAATACTATACAGAATATCTTAATCAGGAATTCACCAGAAAATTCTCTTGGTTGCATCTATAAAGTGCCATGTGGAAATTGTGATGAATTTTACGTTGGGCAGACTGGTAAGGATCTTTCTGTTACACTTAAGCAACATAAATATAGTATAAGAACGGGACAAGAATCAAATGCCTTGTTTAATCACTTTAAAAACTATGATCATTGTATTGACTGGAGTAATGCCATCTCAGTTATTAACTCTGACTCTATTACCACGAGAAATATCATTGAATCTTCTTTTATTAGATACACAAAGAATTATAATCTTAATATTAGTGATGGTCTATACAACTTAGATAACTTTATTGTTGATAGAATTTGCAAAATGATAAGTTTATGATACACTCGTTGTCTGTCTTGGACAATCACATGTTTACCATATGGCGTCCTAGCTACGTCTCTTCGATGTATATCAACTGACTGTTATATTTCTCTCTTGTGTCTCTCCTGATGATGTGATTATTACACGAAAGTGCACTTGGGAACTTATCGTGTTTCATTTTCCATGTGGACTCATAGGAATATATATACACATGTACATATTCTTACCTTACTTGCCTTTATCCATTCTCGGCGCTACTCCGTGTGTGTGTGTGTGTGTGTGTGTGTGTGTGTGTGTGTGTGTGTGTGTGTCTGTCTGTCTGTCTGTCTGCCTGTCTGTCTATTTGTCTGCATACGTATCTTCTGCATATCGTGGAAGGCGACTGAGGGTTGGGAACTGGGGGGTGTTGGAAATCTTCCCCTTCTGTATTACTTTTCAAATGAAGGAATAGAGGAAGGAGCCCAGCTAAGTTTCCCTCTAGGATTCATTCACTTATTCCTGACGCTACCTTGTTCTTGCGGGAAATGGCAAACAAATATGAAAAATAGAGTATGAAAGAAAAAAGACAGTGGACAAGTGTAATGTGTTCTGTGTCGTTGATAACCATTTGATCTGACTCATTCAGATAAGGTGCAAAACGCCAGTTGTGAAGATGTACAAAGGATAATAGAACGATGTACGTACGTACGTACGTAGTGTGAGTATCTTGACTGATAGAAAGTACTGAAAGCGGCAGGAAGTAGTGAGATATTGTATTGTGCTTCGTACAAGACTGGCGGGCGACTCCGTCCTTCGTGGTGTGCCACACACAGTCTGGTGATTGTCGGGATGTGTAGCCATAATGTTTGATCTTATGACCATTAGTGATGCATCATGTGATGTTTACTATCACAACATCGGCTTCTTCCTCCTCCTCCAGGAGAGTGGCAATCAGGTGGCGGTTATTGTGGTAGCCCGGCACGTGCAACTGTAAGATCTGAAGCAACATTGTGATAATGGGACACATTATAAAGAGTTCCATAATTTCTCTAATTCTTCCCCAAATTCGTGTGGACCTGCAACACTGAAAATGTTGAAATACCGCTGGTGCAGAGGGAGGGAGAGGCAGGCCTGGGATGAGAGTGAGGCTTTGTAGGAGAGAAAGGCTCGGGATGAGAGAGGCTGAACACAAGATGTTTGGCTGGAGAGTGAGGCTTTGAAGGAGAGAGAGGCTTAGGATGAGGGTTGGGTTGTACCAGAGAGAGAGGCTTGGGATGAGGGTTGGGTTGTACCAGAGAGAGAGGCTTGGGATGAGGGAGTCTGAACATGAGTTAGGTTTGTGAGGAAAGTGAGGATTTGAAAGAGAGAGAGACTTTATGTGAAAAAGGAAGGACAGGCGGAGGAGGCTTGGGACGAGAGTCAGGCAGGACAGGAGAGAGAGGCTTGGGACGAGAATCAGGCAGGACAGGAGAGAGAGGCTTGGGACGAGAGTCAGGCTGGACAGGAGAGAGAGGCTTGGGACGAGAGTCAGGCAGGACAGGAGAGAGAGGCTTAGGACGAGAGTCAGGCAGGACAGGAGAGAGAGGCTTGGGACGAGAGTCAGGCAGGACAGGAGAGAGAGGCTTGGGACGAGAGTCAGGCAGGACAGGAGAGAGAGGCTTGGGACGAGAGTCAGGCAGGACAGGAGAGAGAGGCTTGGGATGAGAGTCAGGCAGGACAGGAGAGAGAGGCTTGGGACGAGAGTCAGGCAGGACAGGAGAGAGAGGCTTGGGACGAGAGTAGAGAAGTGAACCTTCATAACTTATCCTTCAATAAAAAAGGGTTGTCTTGCTCCACTCAGTTGGAATGGGAAAGTAGTTGAAAATAACAAGTTGATGAATTTAAGGTTTTAGTGTGGCAAAACCTGAACTGATTTTAAGGTCACACATGAAAGAAGATTAACATTTCAGAAGGTTGAAGGAAGATCAATATAAATGTCATCATTGATAGTCTATTAGACTCATTAGAAGCCTTGGTAGATGAATGTTCTTGTTATTTTTATTAAGAATGAGGATGAATTAGTAATTAAGGCACACGGTGCTAATATCTTTGGTTAGTGAGCCATTATGTTTTGCACTGGTGTTATATTAAAGAACTAGAGTATGAGTGACGGAGTGAGATGTGGAGATTATATATCATTGTGAGTTATTACATAAAGTGATCGTGATGAACGTTACGAAGATCAGGCAAACTATGAGGCTCATTATTCCTACATCAGATATAATAATGTCAATCATTCCAGTAATCTTACCATAATTGACCTCTTCCATCTAGGCAGCCTTCCTCCCTCCCTCTTATCTTCTCCAGAACAAACCTGGTTCATTCTTGTGAGAGACGATAGTGTTTACTAAACTCTTCCTGTGACCAACATGTAAATGGTGTGACTGATCACCACACCTTACCTCACCTACTTCCTCCACCTGATCAATCTGCATCACTCCTTCCATTGCTCACTTCCATAATAGAATTAACGTTTCTACTACAAATGACAAGATTCACTTGGCCATGTTTGTTAACATCAGATAATCTTGAAGACCAACCATTCCTCACTATTGACCTTTAAGGCAGGAATCATTATTTTCCTCAAACTATCAATTGCTATTTATGTGGGGTCGGTCGGCTGTGGCTCCGGAGGGGTAAGCGACAACACAGACTCTGGTGGAGTTCCAGTAATGATGTTACTGAGTCAGTCGGGCACACAACACTGTGGTACACCTGGTAATATTTTGTTTGTCTTAACTAAGTCGATAAGTGGAAAACTGAGCAGCAGTTTACTTGCTTATCTTGTGTACTTGTTCCTGGTTTGTTGATGACGTTCACAATAACAGGTATAGGACTGGTCTTATATCTCTGTGTTCCAGCTGTGATTGGTACAAGTCGAGTGTACTGACGAACGGCGGTCCGTGGGGATGAGGAGAGAGAGAGAGAGAGAGAGAGAGAGAGAGAGAGAGAGAGAGAGAGAGAGAGAGAGAGAGAGAGAGAGAGAGAGAGAGAGAGAGAGAGAGAGAGAGAGAGAGAGAGAGAGAGAGAGAGAGAGAGAGAGAGAGAGAGAGAGAGAGAGAGAGAGAGGTCAATGTGCCGGGGGTGGGGTCAGGGGTGGTGTTGGTGGGGTGGACGAGGTCAGGCAGATGAGCACATCTTGGTAGGTGGTGTGAGATGGACCCAGGAGGATTGTGTGTGTTGTGTTCTGTATTGTGTCCAGCTGGTGGTGCCTGTGTGTGTGTGGCTCTAGTTAGTCAGGAGGACCTGGCTGGGGCGCGGCTCAGGTACAATAAAGATGGTATAGACATTCCTGAGTTTGAACAGTGATGTCAGTCGGCGGTGAAGGTAGAGACAGTATGAGGAAGATTTGATGATAGAGTGAATGTGTTGAAAATGAAATGTCTGAGGACAACATGTGGTGTGACGCGGGTTGATCCAGTAAGTAATGATAGGGTAAGAGAGATGTGTCATGATAAATAGAACATGGTTGACAGAGCTGAAGAAGTTGTACTGAAATGGTTTAGACATTTGGAGAGAGTGAGTGAGGGGAGGTTAAAGGAGGATACATGTGTCAGAAGTGTAGAGGACAAGAATAGGGCGACCATATTGGAGATGGATGGAGGAAGTGAACAAGAGTTTAAGTGATCAGGGCCTGAATATGCTCAAGGTCACGTGAGAGGCGTGTATAGGATAAAGTGAACTGGGGCGATGTGATTTACAGGGGACGACCTGCTATCAGTGAACTGAAGCAGGACATATGAATCAAATGGGGTAAACCACGGACAGGGTTGTAGGGCCTGGTTGTGGACTGTGGGCTGTGCTTTCGTTGCATTACATATGACAGGTAAGGAATGTATGTGAGGGTATGAAGCATTATCTTATGTTCCTGGTGCTATCTCCATACTGTGGACAACGGTGAACAGAACATCGTAGACACAGAGTTTAAAAGGCCATATTATGAATGGTAGCCAGGGAATGAATGGCCCAGGAAATGGAAGCATTTAAAAGTTCGCGTTAAGTGATGGACTTCAATAGAATGTACAAACTTCCTTTCCAGTAACTGAACTAAAGCTTATGTTTATTTCCAGAGACGGAGTTTGATGGTTCATTATATAAAGACAGACTTCAAAGGATATCGTTGAATTAAGTGACTATAATTTTTTTCAATTAAATGAAACATTTCCTAAAACAGCTGCAATTTGACGGAGTTTAAAAGTTCGCAGTTGTTTGAGAGAATTTTAAAGTTATTGACGGGATCAAAAGTTTGAGTTTCAATGACGCTTTGCACAAATTTTCGTTTAAATGACATACTTTCAATGTTTGTCTTTATATAATGTAGTTTAAAAGTCTCTGATCAAATAACGCAGCTGAAATGATAACGCTCGAATACTGACGCTTAAATATTCGTGAATAAATGACGGAGTTGAATGGATGGATTTTAAGTTCGCGTTTGTGGGAGGAATTTTGAAAAATTGTGTTTAAATGTCAGAGTTTAAATGATCATATGTACCAGGTTGACCAGATGGTGGTAGTGTGTAGACACAGCCATACCAGGTCGTATTTATCATCATTAAAGTCACCTTCCTTACTTACTTATGGCGGCGATGAAATTCACTGGTTCTTGATTCTGCACCAATTAACCTATCAGATAATGGTACAATGTTTGCCTGGTGTTGCATATATCACGTCTGTTGTTGAAACACAAGAATGCCAGGTGACTTTGGGAGTGGATGATAATATAAAGATCAATATAAATGTGGGAAATCTTGAACCGCCATCACCAGACACAACACATGTTTGGATCTGGCGGGGGGAGGGACTTGCCTGTGACGTCACGATGCCCCGCCTCCAGCCTGGCGCCGCTCTGTGTGTGTGTGTGTGTGTGTGTGTGTGTGTGTGTGTGTGTGTGTACTACTTTAATCATTATCACATGAGTCTTTTGAGGAAGGATTTGTACACTCGTGTTGCCTCGTCTCTTAACCTTGTAAGTGTAAAATATGTTTTCACTCCTATGTGCGCTTACACACACACACACACACACACACACACACACACACATAACATATAATATTATCTAGTATTTACTTCAGACGGATATCTTACACCTTGATTATAAAAGCCAAAGAAAAATTTATAAAAACATATACATATATTTACACACGTGTAGATATATGTTATGTATTGAAATGTGGCGGTAAAATTCCTTATATATTAACAAACGTGATTGAGGACTTAAAGAATCTGGTCCAAACATAATGGTTATTGTGATAAATGATTTATTTATGGTAAATATGTATTGTGTTGCATTATAATGGTTGTTCAGAACCAAGGTTCTTAAACCTGAATCAGTGAAATACTATCAGAAATAGAAAACCTGTTGAACATGAACCTTTATAGTGATTAACCATACAATATATTTTCCTCTGGGTATGTAAAATAAAATACAGTACAGGTAGCTAGTTTGAGGAAGAGTATTTCATAATTTAACAAAATATTTACCTCTAATAGCGTCCCTTATCTTTCATCATCATTTCTTATGTTTACTATCAAGAAATGTCTTTTATGTAACATAAAAATTCTGTCTAGGTATTTGATTAATGTTGTCCAAGGATGAGCTACATGCCACACGTGGTCAGGTCACACTGGTGGTGGTGAGGTCAGTGGGCGGTGTGTGTGTGTGTGTGTGTGTGTGTGTGTGTGTAGCCCCTGGGTTCATGTTGGCCACAGCCACCCACCCACCGGCCGGTGGTCAGGTCAGTGGGCGGTGTGTGTGTGTGTGTGTGTGTGTGTGTGTAGCCCCTGGGTTCATGTTGGCCACAGCCACCCACCGGCCGGGTGGGCTGGCGGTAGTTTATAACTATGACTGGTAGTTTCACATGCCACTTGGAGTGTCCCTCACTACAGAACTTGAGCAGCTCTTATCCTGAGGTGGAGCAGTTGACCCTCTCCACCAGGCTGGTACACTTGGTCTGCACCAGGTGGCTCCCTCCTGGTCATCCTGAGTGGTTGGTTGCTGTGTGAGATTTAATGACAACTGACTTGTGAAGGTCATTAGACCAGCCATCATTTTATCATCTGATAAAACGTGAAGCAACGTCAAATATTACATGATCCACCTAAACTATTGAGAATGATGAAGTCTGATATTGTTACGTTACGTCATCCAATCTTGCCACTCACATGTTACGGTAATCACGACTACATACATAGTGTTGTTACGACTGATATTACTGTATATACTGTAGTAAAGTACTGTGTTTATGTGGATAACATGTGGACGTCAGAGGAGGCAAGAGCATCATCAGAGACAAATTCTCTATTCTATGTTGTATCCTCAATTTTGTCTGCGGTGATCGACACACTTTATCCCCCAAGATATTATCTTGCTCTTTCTTTCCATCATTCTTTAGTATTAAAGATTTTGTTCTCTCAAGCAAGATAGAATTTATCAATAATTTGTAATGTCATCTTGGGTCCAGGTAATGTTAGGTAGCGGTCATACAAGTTGTCCATGACCTTCATCATGTGGGTTGGGAAGGAGTCAGGAGGTGTGGCGTTGTACTCGGTGTACCACTTGCCAAGTTGGTCAGTGTGTATACCATGGAAGTTGCAGGGGAATCATCAGTCTGTATGTTAACAATTAGGTTGAGCAAATAACACTTAGCCTCAGTGAAGGTAGAATGTTTTCCCACCAGACTGCATCCATTAATACGACTTAGATCAGAAGATCTAGCCTTAGGTAATTTGTTAGATCGAGATTATCAAAGCCTTTCATCATTTTTAATCTTTGTACTTCGTGACCATCTCTGTTTTAAGTTGTTACGTTGACGTATGATGAATCTAATATGGAGAACAAATTTAGGAGGAAACCTGGCAAAGCTACATATGAGTGATTTTACCGTTTGCAAGTAAACTACGATTTTGTAAACACGAATAGCATCTATGTTGTGTATAGAAAACGTAACTCCTTAGCTGCATTCTCTATGAATGTCATCAAAAGTAAAACATAGATAAGGGAAGGAATGAGGCTTGACGATACGAAACATCACTCAATCGTGTCCTGCCTGCCCAGACCCTCCCTCGCCACACCACTGGCCATAACTTCATCAACACATTGCTTACTCCGTCAAGGTCATCCACACATTTTGCCTGGCTTGAACAACCGCTTGGCATTCATGAACCGCTGAATGTTTACACTTTCTGATTATCTGTAGTAGCTGATGCAGTTGCAAGATAGACTATTAAACCATTTTCTTACAATACTCGCTGGTAAGGAGACAATTTTCACAAAACACAGAGGTAACACTGCCTATGAAACGTGCTTAAGAACAATTGTACGAACATAGGGTCACATTGGTACATCCACAAGGCACCAGTGGTCTGGGTGGCCTGAAATAGATTTGGGACCAAGAAGGATGATGGGTGTAGGGAGTAAACCTACCACAGACCATCATTAATTATGAAGAGTTGACAATGGTTACCTCCAGCCATAATCTATAAATCAATAGACAAATGTTAATGCAAACAAAGCAAGAATTAAACAAGCAGGAAACACAATCCAATGTACCATTTTACGATAGTTATGTCAAGTTGTCGCATCTGTTGACTACCTGACGTGGTCTTACGTCTCACCTTTAGTAACGTCTGCGAATTTCGTTGTAGTGAAACTCATGCGACCCGAGAGTCAATGTTAGTGATACACAAGAGGAAGAAATATAACTCCGAAGGTATAAAACAGTTGTGGACACACCAAACGCTTGACAAATATTCCTTAGTAGATGACAGAAAACACAAAGAGATCGTCCTTGTAAACTTATGATGAGGTTTGCTTGAAGAGCCTCCCTTCGTCATCGTCGTCCACAGGCGCCCTTTGTTGGTGTGGGTGTGGCGTGGACACAGTACTGGGACCTTCATGATAAATTATCTACAACGTTCCAGGTGTCCACATATCAGGGATATGACTGTGTACAACGGTGGCTGGGGTTAAAGTCACTGGATCATATATAAAACATACAAAGGTTAACATTGATTCTCTTAAGATTTCAAGGCAATGAAAGGTTTGTGGTGCAGTCTTTATGACTGAAGGTCATATTTAGATAGAGATTTATCAAATGGATATTACATCAACGTCACAGTAGCCACTCCGGCCACTGTATTACTAACACAAGGGTTAACTGTAGTCATACAGTACAAATACTAAAACTTAGTAATATTTTCTTGTTTTAGTTTTATAACCGAGAGAAACATGAAGTGTAAACAGACGGTGTATCGCCATACCTTCCTCCATCCAGTCATTATGAGGCTTCAGCGTAAGGTGGTGGTTGACGAGCGGAGGCAGACTCGTCCACATTATTATCTGCTGTTGTTGGACGTCCACAGTGTCCAGGTGCAGCCAAGGTCGTCATCATGTTGGACGTCCCCAGTGTCCAGGTGCAGCCAGGGTCGTCATCATGTTGGACGTGCCCAGTGTCCAGGTGCAGCCAGGGTCGTCATCATGTTGGACGTCCCCAGTGTCCAGGTGCAGCCAGGGTCGTCATCATGTTGGACGTCCCCAGTGTCCAGGTGCAGCCAGGGTCGTCATCATGTTGGACGTCCCCAGTGTCCAGGTGCAGCCAGGGTCGTCATCATGTTGGACGTCCCCAGTGTCCAGGTGCAGCCAGGGTCGTCATCATGTTGGACGTCCCCAGTGTCCAGGTGCAGCCAGGGTCGTCATCATGTTGGACGTGCCCAGTGTCCAGGTGCAGCCAGGGTCGTCATCATGCTGCCCGTCTCTGCATCGCCTGATCCGTGGTGCACCGGTGGGTCGGTGGCTGTCGTGACATGGTAATGTTACCGTCATATTCCGCGTCTCATCTCACGTCTGTCCAGGTGGGCTAAGCTCGTCTGGTCTGAATGAACCATATACAAGTAAGGCGTATCACTGTTGTGAGTCTCAGTAAATATGGAGGCAATATGGTTGTGCAGTCTCTCTCTCTCTCTCTCTCTCTCTCTCTCTCTCTCTCTCTCTCTCTGAGAGAGAGAGAGAGAGAGAGAGAGAGAGAGAGAGAGAGAGAGAGAGAGAGAGAGAGAGAGAGAGAGAGAGAGAGAGAGAGAGAGAGTTAAAGGGTATATGCATCGCATTTTGATAATTTAACAATCATATGTAATACAAAATATATGCCTCTTCCGAAAATTTCCTGGAAATTGGTTGAGGTAGAGCGGAGGTATCGTGGCAAAGTTGTGTGTCACACAAGAACGAGTTTTCTAATTGCCTGGTTTTACTGGCGGCCTCGTTGTGACGTCACTACATCAACATCGACATTTTCATTTAAAAGTTAATTGCAAGATGACTTTGCTCCGCTGTGTGTGTGTTTTCAATACTTTTCGTGTTTGTAATGTTATTTCGTTTGTATTCTATAGTTAATAACTTTGTAGTGAGTTTAGTTTCGTTGCTGTAGTTGTAGTATAGTGATTTATAACTTGTATTTGAACTAAATCAGATGAGCAGTGTTGAGGATGACCCTGGGCCATTTTCATGTGGTAATGCAGAAGGGAGTGACCACAGGCAGGCAGTAGTGGTGTTTACCAAGCCATTCCCAACACCATCGTACTGGCTACCTCTGTGTAATGTACCACATTCCTATGTTGAAAAAGAAATAGAGAATTTCACTGAATTGCAGACTGGGCTGTTAATGTGCATCTTTCTAAATTGTTTTATTTTGTCTTCGTTAAGAATTTCTTCTTGTGTTTGATGTGCATTGTTTTGAGAATTCTTTGTTATATAACAAAACATGTTCTGTATCTACTGTTTCCTGTCTTTATTTAGATAAGTATTTTTGTTATTGATTTTATGACTATGTTGTTTTGCTGTAACATTTATAGACTTTTTTTGCTATTTGATAATGTTTTTCTTCTTGTTATTCTATACCAATGTGTACAATTCTATTACGTAGCAATGTTTTTCTTGTTATTTTATACAAATGTGCACAATTTTGTTCTGTTAAAGATTTTTGGACGCATTGATATGTTGTTGTTGTTGTTGTTGTTGTTGTTGTTGTTGTTGTTGTATTACTTTAGTTAATTAAGTGATTCCTGGTATGTGCCACTATCTAGCTGGGGCGAATGTTGAGTTGCTTTCGGCCCTAGATGATGGGCCGCATCTTAGATGTTGCCTTAAATGTTCCCTTTAGCAACAATAATACTATACAGAATATCTTAATCAGGAATTCACCAGAAAATTCTCTTGGTTGCATCTATAAAGTGCCATGTGGAAATTGTGATGAATTTTATGTTGGGCAGACTGGTAAGGATCTTTCTGTGAGACTTAAGCAACATAAATATAGTATAAGAACGGGACAAGAATCAAATGCCTTGTTTAATCACGTTAAAAACTATGATCATTGTATTGACTGGAGTAATGCCATCTCAGTTATTAACTCTGACTCTATTACCACGAGAAATATCATTGAATCTTCTTTTATTGAATACACAAAGAATTATAATCTTAATATTAGTGATGGTCTATACAAATTAGATAACTTTATTGTTGATAGAATTTGCAAAATGATAAGTTTATGATACACTCGTTGTCTGTCTTGGCCAATCACATGTTTACCATATGGCGTCCTAGCTACGTCTCTTCGATGTATATCAACTAACTGTTATATTTCTCTCTTGTGTCTCCCCTGATGATGTGATCATTACACGAAAGTGCACTTGGGAACTTATCGTGTTTCATTTTCCATGTGGACTCATAGGAATATATATACACATGTACACATTCTTACCTTACTTGCCTTTATCCATTCTCGGAGCTACTCCGTGTGTGTGTGTGTGTGTGAGTGTGTGTGTGTGTGTGTGTGTGTGTGTGTGTGTGTGTCTGTCTGTCTGTCTGTCTGTCTGTCTGTCTGTATGTCTGCCTGTCTGTCTATTTGTCTGCATACGTATCTTCTGCATATCGTGGAAGGCGACTGAGGGTTGGGAACTGGGGGTGTTGGAAATCTTCCCCTTCTGTATTACTTTTCAAATGAAGGAATAGAGGAAGGAGCCCAGCTAAGTTTCCCTCTAGGATTCATTCACTTATTCCTGACGCTACCTTGTTCTTGCGGGAAATGGTAAACAAATATGAAAAATAGAGTATGAAAGAAAAAAGACAGTGGCCAAGTGTAATGTGTTCTGTGTCCTTTATAACCATTTGATCTGACTCATTCAGATAAGGTGCAAAACGCCAGTTGTGAAGATGTACAAAGGATAATAGAACGATGTACGTACGTACGTACGTAGTGTGAGTATCTTGACTGATAGAAAGTATTGAAAGCGGCAGGAAGTAGTGAGATATTGTATTGTGCTTCGTACAAAACTGGCGGGCGCGGCTCAGGTACAATAAAGATGGTATAGACATTTCTGAGCTTGAACAGTTATGTCAGTCGGCGGTGAAGGTAGAGACAGTATGAGGAAGATTTGATGATAGAGTGAATGTGTTGAAAATGAAATGTCTGAGGACAACATGTGGTGTGACGCGGGTTGATCCAGTAAGTAATGATAGGGTAAGAGAGATGTGTCATGATAAATAGAGCATGGTTGACAGAGCTGAAGAAGGTGTACTGAAATGGTTTAGACATTTGGAGAGAGTGAGTGAGGGGAGGTTAAAGGAGGATACATGTGTCAGAAGTGTAGAGGACAAGAATAGAGCGACCATATTGGAGATGGATGGAGGAAGTGAACAAGAGTTTGAATGATCAGGGCCTGAATATGCTCAAGGTCACGTGAGAGGCGTGTATAGGATAAAGTGAACTAGGGCGATGTGATTTACAGGGGACGACCTGCTATCAGTGAACTGAAGCAGGACATATGAATCAAATGGGGTAAACCACGGACAGGGTTGTAGGGCCTGGTTGTGGACTGTGGGCTGTGCTTTCGTTGCATTACATATGACAGGTAAGGAATGTATGTGAGGGTATGAAGCATTATCTTATGTTCCTGGTGCTATCTCGATACTGTGGACAACGGTGAACAGAACATCGTAGACACAGAGTTTAAAAGGCCATATTATGAATGGTAGCCAGGGAATGAATGGCCCAGGAAATGGAAGCATTTAAAAGTTCGCGTTAAGTGATGGACTTCAATAGAATGTACAAACTTCCTTTCCAGTAACTGAACTAAAGCTTATGTTTATTTCCAGAGACGGAGTTTGATGGTTCATCATATAAAGACAGACTTCAAAGGATATCGTTGAATTAAGTGACTATAATTTTTTTCAATTAAATGAGACATTTCCTAAAACAGCTGCAATTTGACGGAGTTTAAAAGTTCGCAGTTGTTTGAGAGAATTTTAAAGTTATTGACGGGATCAAAAGTTTAAGTTTAAATGACGCTTTGCACAAATTTTCGTTTAAATGATATACTTGCAATGTTTGTCTTTATATAATGTAGTTTAAAAGTCTCTGATCAAATAACGCAGCTGAAATGATAACGCTCGAATACTGACGCTTAAATATTCGTGAATAAATGACGGAGTTGAATGGATGGATTTTAAGTTCGCGTTGGTGGGAGGAATTTTGAAAAATTGTGTTTAAATGTCAGAGTTTAAATGCTCATATGTACCAGGTTGACCAGATGGCGGTAGTGTGTAGACACAGCCATACCAGGTCGTATTTATCATCATTAAAGTCACCTTCCTTACTTACTTATGGCGGCGATGAAATTCACTGGTTCTTGATTCTGCACCAATTAACCTATCAGATAATGGTACAATGTTTGCCTGGTGTTGCATATATCACGTCTGTTGTTGAAACACAAGAATGCCAGGTGACTTTGGGAGTGGATGATAATATAAAGATCAATATAAATGTGGGAAATCTTGAACCGCCATCACCAGACACAACACATGTTTGGATCTGGCGGGGGGAGGGACTTGCCTGTGACGTCACGATGCCCCGCCTCCAGCCTGGCGCCGCTCTGTGTGTGTGTGTGTGTGTGTGTGTGTGTGTGTGTGTCTGCCTGTCTGTCTATTTGTCTGCATACGTATCTTCTGCATATCGTGGAAGGCGACTGAGGGTTGGGAACTGGGGGGGTTGGAAATCTTCCCCTTCTGTATTACTTTTCAAATGAAGGAATAGAGGAAGGAGCCCAGCTAAGTTTCCCTCTAGGATTCATTCACTTATTCCTGACGCTACCTTGTTCTTGCGGGAAATGGCAAACAAATATGAAAAATAGAGTATGAAAGAAAAAAGACAGTGGCCAAGTGTAATGTGTTCTGTGTCCTTTATAACCATTTGATCTGACTCATTCAGATAAGGTGCAAAACGCCAGTTGTGAAGATGTACAAAGGATAATAGAACGATGTACGTACGTACGTACGTAGTGTGAGTATCTTGACTGATAGAAAGTATTGAAAGCGGCAGGAAGTAGTGAGATATTGTATTGTGCTTCGTACAAAACTGGCGGGCGCGGCTCAGGTACAATAAAGATGGTATAGACATTTCTGAGCTTGAACAGTTATGTCAGTCGGCGGTGAAGGTAGAGACAGTATGAGGAAGATTTGATGATAGAGTGAATGTGTTGAAAATGAAATGTCTGAGGACAACATGTGGTGTGACGCGGGTTGATCCAGTAAGTAATGATAGGGTAAGAGAGATGTGTCATGATAAATAGAGCATGGTTGACAGAGCTGAAGAAGGTGTACTGAAATGGTTTAGACATTTGGAGAGAGTGAGTGAGGGGAGGTTAAAGGAGGATACATGTGTCAGAAGTGTAGAGGACAAGAATAGGGCGACCATATTGGAGATGGATGGAGGAAGTGAACAAGAGTTTAAGTGATCAGGGCCTGAATATGCTCAAGGTCACGTGAGAGGCGTGTATAGGATAAAGTGAACTGGGGCGATGTGATTTACAGGGGACGACCTGCTATCAGTGAACTGAAGCAGGACATATGAATCAAATGGGGTAAACCACGGACAGGGTTGTAGGGCCTGGTTGTGGACTGTGGGCTGTGCTTTCGTTGCATTACATATGACAGGTAAGGAATGTATGTGAGGGTATGAAGCATTATCTTATGTTCCTGGTGCTATCTCGATACTGTGGACAACGGTGAACAGAACATCGTAGACACAGAGTTTAAAAGGCCATATTATGAATGGTAGCCAGGGAATGAATGGCCCAGGAAATGGAAGCATTTAAAAGTTCGCGTTAAGTGATGGACTTCAATAGAATGTACAAACTTCCTTTCCAGTAACTGAACTAAAGCTTATGTTTATTTCCAGAGACGGAGTTTGATGGTTCATCATATAAAGACAGACTTCAAAGGATATCGTTGAATTAAGTGACTATAATTTTTTTCAATTAAATGAGACATTTCCTAAAACAGCTGCAATTTGACGGAGTTTAAAAGTTCGCAGTTGTTTGAGAGAATTTTAAAGTTATTGACGGGATCAAAAGTTTAAGTTTAAATGACGCTTTGCACAAATTTTCGTTTAAATGATATACTTGCAATGTTTGTCTTTATATAATGTAGTTTAAAAGTCTCTGATCAAATAACGCAGCTGAAATGATAACGCTCGAATACTGACGCTTAAATATTCGTGAATAAATGACGGAGTTGAATGGATGGATTTTAAGTTCGCGTTGGTGGGAGGAATTTTGAAAAATTGTGTTTAAATGTCAGAGTTTAAATGCTCATATGTACCAGGTTGACCAGATGGCGGTAGTGTGTAGACACAGCCATACCAGGTCGTATTTATCATCATTAAAGTCACCTTCCTTACTTACTTATGGCGGCGATGAAATTCACTGGTTCTTGATTCTGCACCAATTAACCTATCAGATAATGGTACAATGTTTGCCTGGTGTTGCATATATCACGTCTGTTGTTGAAACACAAGAATGCCAGGTGACTTTGGGAGTGGATGATAATATAAAGATCAATATAAATGTGGGAAATCTTGAACCGCCATCACCAGACACAACACATGTTTGGATCTGGCGGGGGAGGGACTTGCCTGTGACGTCACGATGCCCCGCCTCCAGCCTGGCGCCGCTCTGTGTGTGTGTGTGTGTGTGTGTGTGTGTGTGTGTGTGTGTGATTAGTATTTATGTATTACGGGAGAGAGTTGTATACTCGTGTTGTTCCGTCCCTTAACCTTTACTATGTGTGCTCACACACACACACACACACACACACACACATAACTTAGGATTTTATCCAGTATTTTCTTTAGACATATACCTTGTAGGTTGATTAGAAAAGATGAGGAAAAAAATATAAAAACATATACATATATTTCCACACGTGTAGATATATGTTATGCATTGAGATGTGGAGAAAGAATTTCTTATATATTAACAAACGTGATTGAGGACTTAAAGAATCTAGTACAAACATAATGGTTATTGTGATAAATAATTCGTTTATGATAAATATGTATTGTGTTGCATTATAATGGTTGTTCAGTACCAAGGTCTGTAAGCCAGAATCCTTAAGACATGATAAAAACGTTTTAAAAACATAAACATTTATGATCTTAAGGAACAGATTACATTAGCATGTTTGTATCTAACAGAAAATCAATTATAAGAGAGACCATTTAAGGCAGGAATATTTCATCTCTTAATAAAACATCTACATCTACGTCCTTTTCTTTCATCATTTCTTATGTTCACTTGTGATAAATGCCTCTTATCTAACATAAAAATTCTGTATAGGTATTTGATTAATGTTCTCCAACAACGCGTTGTATAACTCTTCGTTAGTGAAGTTCATTTCGTGTAATGGATCATGCATTACAAAATGTGTCTATCCACACAAGTGTTACACGTCCCAGGTAAAGATATATTCTAGAGATAGTGTATATCTAACATATATATGTGTTTTATAAATATTTATAAAAAGTTTTCCTGAGGGACAATACCTAAGACTTTCGTATTAAAGTTGATCAGTTGTAAGTGATCACGCATTACAAAGGTGTGTCCATTGCCACAGGTGCTACTGATCCCGGGTCAAGGTATTTCACCATCTTTGTATCTTTAACCTTTCTAGTTATAGATGTTTCATCCTTGATTCCATCCTTACAATCGATGTATGTGGTTTGTGTTGTCTTAACATATCATTAGTCAGTTGAAGTGGAGAACATGCTTCTGAGCCTAGCCACTCTACTCTGTCTTCCACAAGTTACCTCCGGACTGCTTCATCTCTTATTACTTTTGATGATTTGAAAAATTTGCGTATGCCATATGTGGTTTTATAATATCAATAGTATTGTTGAAATTCACATATCATTCTTTATTTGTCATTTAATGAACGTTAGTTTATCAAACTGCATTTTTGTGTCTTGTGGATATTTTTTTTTTTTTTTGCTTTGTCGCTGTCTCCCGCGTTTGCGAGGTAGCGCAAGGAAACAGACGAAAGAAATGGCCCAACCCACCCCTATACACATGTATATACATACGTCCACACACGCAAATATACAATAACTACACAGCTTTCCATGGTTTACCCCAGACGCTTCACATACCCTGATTCAATCCACCTACAGCACGTCAACCCGGTATACCACATCGATCCAATTCACTCTATTCCTTTCCCTCCTTTCACCCTCCTGCATGTTCAGGCCTCGATCACACAAAATCTTTTTCACTCCATCTTTCCACCTCCAATTTGGTCTCCCTCTTCTCCTCGTTCCCTCCACCTCCGACACATATATTCTCTTGGTCAGTCTTTCCTCACTTATTCTCTCCATGTGCCCGAACCATTTCAAAACACCCTCTTCTGCTCTCTCAACCACGCTCTTTTTATTTCCACACATCTCTCTTACCCTAACGTTACTTACTCGATCAAACCACCTCACACCACATATTGTCCTCAAACATCTCATTTCCAGCACATCCATCCTCCTGCGCACAACTCTATCCATAGCCCACGCCTCACAACCACACAACATTGTTGGAACCACTATTCCTTCAAACATACCCATTTTTGCTTTCCGAGATAATGTTCTCGACTTCCACACATTCTTCAAGGCTCCCAGAATTTTCGCCCCCTCCCCCACCCTATGATCCACTTCCGCTTCCATGGTTCCATCCGCTGCCAGATCCACTCCCAGATATGTAAAACACTTCACTTCCTCCAGTTTTTCTCCATTCAAACTTACCTCCCAATTGACTTGACCCTCAACCCTACTGTACCTAATAACCTTGCTCTTATTCACATTTACTCTTAACTTTCTTCTTTCACACACTTTACCAAACTCAGTCACCAGCTTCTGCAGTTTCTCACATGAATCAGCCACCAGCGCTGTATCATCAGCGAACAACAACTGACTCACTTCCCAAGCTCTTTTATCCCCAACAGACTTCATACTTGCCCCTCTTTCCAAAACTCTTGCATTCACCTCCCTAACAACCCCATCCATAAACAAATTAAACAACCATGGCGACATCACACACCCCTGCCGCAAACCTACATTCACTGAGAACCAATTACTTTCCTCTCTTCCTACACGTATACATGCCTTACATCCTCGATAAAAACTTTTCACTGCTTCTAACAACTTGCCTCCCACACCATATATTCTTAATACCTTCCACAGAGCATCTCTATCAACTCTATCATATGCCTTCTCCAGATCCATAAATGCTACATACAAATCCATTTGCTTTTCTGAGTATTTCTCACATACATTCTTCAAAGCAAACACCTGATCCACACATCCTCTACCACTTCTGAAACCACACTGCTCTTCCCCAATCTGATGCTCTGTACATGCCTTCACCCTCTCAATCAATACCCTCCCATATAATTTACCAAGAATACTCAACAAACTTATACCTCTGTAATTTGAGCACTCACTCTTATCATCTTTGCCTTTGTGGATATATATGTATATATATATATATATATATATATATATATATATATATATATATATATATATATATATATATATTTCTTTTTTCTTTCTTTCAAACTATTCGCCATTTCCCGCATTAGCGAGGTAGCGTTAAGAACAGAGGACTGGGCCTTTGAGGGAATACCCTCACCTGGCCCAATTCTCTGTTCCTTCTTTTGGAAAAAAAAAAAAAAAAAAAAAAAAAAAAAAAAACGAGAGGGGAGGATTTCCAGCCCCCCGCTCCCTCCCCTTTTAGTCGCCTTCTACGACACGCAGGGAATACGTGGGAAGTATTCTTTCTCCCCTATCCCCAGGGAATATATATATATATATATATATATATATATATATATATATATATATATATATATATATAAAGTTTTCTCTAAAAAGTCCTTTAATTCATGAAATATATGTTAAAGGAAAACGTAAATAATTTTCCATTAGTGTTCTTCACACCAAAATAAACAAGTCTATTTTTCAAAGTATACTTAATAGATCTTACTAAAGTTTTGAAGAATATAAACTCATAACTTGTTTAAGACCTTCTAAACCTTGTGCTGATAATAACTACATTACTTTTCTGCAGGCAATATCGTTTTAATGCGTAAAACCCGGATAAAAAACTTGTAATATAAAATTTGATGGTATTATGTTTAGGTTGTTCAAGATATCAGTGATTTCTACTTGTAAAACATTTATGTTATCTGCAAAATAGAAATCTTTATGTTAGATATGTTAATTCTACCGGTTTCACGTTACATACATTTCTGTACCCTGTGCTCCAGAAAAGTTATGGGATTTTATTCGTTATCGTATAAGATAATCTGTATAGATATAATATCTCACGTATTTCAGTAGAAATCCACAAGGAAAATACACTTTTGCCATCTGTATTCTATGGTAATCAGTGATAGGTTGTTAGAATAAGTAAATGTGTAATACATTACCAGGGTAGTAAATCCTTCGTCCATCACAATATACCGTAAGAGTGTCTAAGGCTCACCCTAGCTGGGGTTTACATTGTTGAACAACGTAATGCTTTTTGGTCGGTTTAGGTTTCTTAATTGTTGACTACAGGGACGAGTTTATAAGGAAGTGAGGAATTTGGGAAGGGTTTATTGATGGGTGCCGGGAGTGTGGTGGTCATGATGAAGGATCAGAGAAAATATATTATGTCGGAGGTCAATAGATCCTGGTGCTCGACCCAGAACCTTGACTAATCGTCTATAAGAAAGTGGTTGTTTATGTTTGGCCAAGTCCCAGCTTGGCAGGGGCTCTGGTCTTATGACACACTCTTATCTGGCTTTATTTGTCACGTTTTTTTTTTCCTTGGACTTAACTGATAAGAACATTAAGAGAGAAATCTATCTAAACACACTTTGCCATCATATGAATTTTTTTGTTTTTTTTTATTATACTTTGTCGCTGTCTCCCGCGTTTGCGAGGTAGCGCAAGGAAACAGACGAAAGAAATGGCCCAACCCCCCCCCATACACATATATATACATACGTCCACACACGCAAATATACATACCTACACAGCTTTCCATGGTTTACCCCAGACGCTTCACATGCCCTGCTTCAATCCACTGACAGCACGTCAACCCCGGTATACCGCATCGCTCCAATTCACTCTATTCCTTGCCCTCCTTTCACCCTCCTGCATGTTCAGGCCCCGATCACACAAAATCTTTTTCACTCCATCTTTCCACCTCCAATTTGGTCTCCCTCTTCTCCTTGTTCCCTCCACCTCCGACACATATATCCTCTTGGTCAATCTTTCCTCACTCATCCTCTCCATGTGCCCAAACCACTTCAAAACACCCTCTTCTGCTCTCTCAACCACGCTCTTTTTTATTTCCACACATCTCTCTTACCCTTACGTTACTCACTCGATCAAACCACCTCACACCACACATTGTCCTCAAACATCTCATTTCCAGCACATCCATCCTCCTGCGCACAACTCTATCCATAGCCCACGCCTCGCAACCATACAACATTGTTGGAACCACTATTCCTTCAAACATACCCATTTTTGCTTTCCGAGATAATGTTCTCGACTTCCACACATTCTTCAAGGCCCCCAGGATTTACGCCCCCTCCCCCACCCTATGATCCACTTCCGCTTCCATGGTTCCATCCGCTGCCAGATCCACTCCCAGATATCTAAAACAGTTCACTTCCTCCAGTTTTTCTCCATTCAAACTCACCTCCCAATTGACTTGACCCTCAACCCTACTGTACCTAATAACCTTGCTCTTATTCACATTTACTCTTAACTTTCTTCTTCCACACACTTTTCCAAACTCAGTCACCAGCTTCTGCAGTTTCTCACATGAATCAGCCACCAGCGCTGTATCATCAGCGAACAACAACTGACTCACTTCCCAAGCTCTCTCATCCCCAACAGACTTCATACTTGCCCCTCTTTCCAAAACTCTTGCATTTACCTCCATAACAACCCCATCCATAAACAAATTTAAAAACCATGGAGACATCACACACCCCTGCCGCAAACCTACATTCACTGACAACCAATCACTCTACTCTCTTCCTACACGTACACATGCCTTACATCCTCGATAAAAACTTTTCACTGCTTCTAACAACTTTCCTCCCACACCATATATTCTTAATACCTTCCACAGAGCATCTCTATCAACTCTATCATATGCCTTCTCCAGATCCATAAATGCTACATACAAATCCATTTGCTTTTCTAAGTATTTCTCACATACATTCTTCAAAGCAAACACCTGATCCACACATCCTCTACCACTTCTGAAACCACACTGCTCTTCCCCAATCTGATGCTCTGTACATGCCTTCACCCTCTCAATCAATACCCTCCCATATAATTTACCAGGAATACTCAACAAACTTATACCTCTGTAATTTGAGCACTCACTCTTATCCCCTTTGCCTTTGTACAATGGCACTATGCACGCATTCCGCCAATCCTCAGGCACCTCACCATGAGTCATACATACATTAAATAACCTTACCAACCAGTCAACAATACAGTCACCCCCTTTTTTAATAAATTCCACTGCAATACCATCCAAACCCGCTGCCTTGCCGGCTTTCATCTTCCGCAAAGCTTTCACTACCTCTTCTCTGTTTACCAAATCATTTTCCCTAACCCTCTCACTTTGCACACCACCTCGACCAAAACACCCTATATCTGCCACTCTATCATCAAACACATTCAACAAACCTTCAAAATACTCACTCCATCTCCTTCTCACATCACCACTACTTGTTATCACCTCCCCACTTGCGCCCTTCACCGAAGTTCCCATTTGCTCCCTTGTCTTACGCACTTTATTTACCTCCTTCCAGAACATCTTTTTATTCTCCCTAAAATTTAATGATACTCTCTCACCCCAACTCTCATTTGCCCTTTTTTTCACCTCTTGCACCTTTCTCTTATGTTTTGAATTTGTAAATGATTCCTAAAATGTACATAAGTCGATGTATCATTACACTTGACATATCTTTCAAGAAATTTATCTGTTCATTTTTGTCAATTTAATGAATAATGGCTTGTGTCAGTGTGTCTGTCCCTCAGTATAGCAAGTCAAGCATTACTCCACCGTACAACAACTACAAGGTCACAAATGAGGGGACAAATAACATATAGGTTGGCTCACGGAAAATGCCTAATGAGCTGAGGAAAAGGAAGGACATTACATACACTGGCTTTATCAGTGAATCATTTTGTGATGGTTGTGAAATATTGGTCATGTGTAGAAGATGGTCCTTGTACATGAATCAGGACAAATATAAGTTTCATAATATGTTATAATGGTGTCTTTATCTGGTGAACTGATATGTGATACAATAGATATGATATGTGCATGTTCTATACTTCTTTTAAGAAAAATCTTTGAAACTTATATCCGATTTTTCGCATATGCAGTCAAATTGTGTTTACGAGTTGGATAGATTTTCCTGATGTTTGATATCTATAAGAGACACTGATTACTAAAAGCAATTTCACGATGGCAAAATCAGCCAACATTATCAACTGGTACGATGACGCAAGACGACTGCAGAAAGATGACCAGCGTCTCGTTGTACAGTGTACAATGGTGGCCAGTGATATTCACTGTAGGTATACGCAAAATGATGTACTGTGTGCACATAGCAGGCAAATTAGAGGATCATCATAAGATTCAGAAATACAACTATCAAGGAAGGAGAAAGACGTAGGTGTAATTATTAGTCAAGATGTAAAGCCAATACATAAACATCATGAGCAATGTGTACTGCTCCTCCTCCTCTGGCTTTTGATTCTTACTGTCACATTTTAATATATATAAATAATGGAAGGGCAAGTCACAGCCAAGACATATTCAGTTAGTCGTGGATTACTTGCCTTGCCGATGGTGACTTGTCACTCCAGGTGTAACTACTTACAGTTGGAGTCCGGTAACACCATTTCAATGGTATCATTTGAGAAACACAGTAAAGTGGCTGGACTGAAAAGCGTGTTCTGCACTTCAACCGACTAATTATATGATAAGGATAAGGAGGAAAAATCGATTGTAAGGCTGGAATCAGGGATGAAACATGTATAACTAGAAAGGTTAAAGATACAAAGATGGTGAAATACCTTTACCCGGGATCAGTAGCACCTGTGGCAATGGACACACCTTTGTAATGCTTGATCACTTACAACTGATCAACTTTAATACGAAAGTCTTAAGTACCGTCCAGCAGGGGAATATTATACAAATATTAATAGATAGTATATCTATGTTAGACAGACGCCATATCTAGGAATTATCTCTACTTGGGACGTGTAAAACCTGTGTGGATGGACACAACTTTGTAATGTTTGATCCATTACACGAAATAATGTTAACAACAGAGTTATACAACGCGTTGTTGAAGATCATTCATGAAACATCTATAGTGAATGATCATATTAGGTAGTACATGGCAGTTCTTCGAAGTAAACCAGAAAAATGATGCTAAGAGAAAAGGGACATAATAGGAAATAATTTGTTAAATGTCTAGAAACTTTGATCTTAAAGTAGTCGTCTTGTGTTGGGTCATCTTTTAGACACCAAGAGGAGAACATAGTCTGTGTTTTGTAATCATTAATAAATATATATTCTCAACGCCTTTCATCACTTCTTCCAGACCTTAACGGATTTTGGCTGAACGATCTTGGCCCTGTGACGGCCACAAAATGCAGCACAATATTTACTTATTACAAAAAAAAGAAATTTATCACAACAGTCGTTATGTTTTTTACCGGAATCTTTAAGCTTTCAGTAGCATTCTTAAGTACATAACACATTCATCTGCCTCATTTACATGCATATAGGTATATCTACAAGTGTATATATACATGTTTTATATTATTTATCTGATTTTAAAGTTTATTATGATATCCGTGTAGACAAAATACTAATGGATACCACAACATATGTACAGTTGCTAAAAGATTATTCTGAACTTCTACCATGTTATGACACACCTGGCCCCCTGACCTGCCAGGGCAATAATCTGTTATTGATAAAGAATTGATCATGTTCTTAGTTGACAACCTAAACCTGCAACAGTGCGGTGGCAATGTCTAATACAGAGAGAGAGAGAGAGAGAGAGAGAGAGAGAGAGAGAGAGAGAGAGAGAGAGAGAGAGAGAGAGAGAGAGAGAGAGAGAGAGAGAGAGTATGTTAACCGCCACACTCCAGTATTTCTGGAAGCGTCAGTCAGAAGTAAACGTGTTTTCGTCACACAAGACAACGTGATCCCAGAAGCCAGTATCTTTATCACAATATTCACGTTCATATTGCCTTCTCTTCTCCATGTTTAAGTTACTCAGAAGCTGGTGTGTGTGTGTGTGTGTGTGTGTGTGTGTGTGTGTGTGTGTGTGTGTGTGCGGCTGTGTCAGTCCTTGGAGTGAAGTGTGTTTTCGGACAGTGTGAGTGAGGGGCGCATCATCATCAGAGATGAATCATTATGCCAATAATTAGGGCGAGGCTAACCTGACCTCAGGTCTCATCACAACACGGTATGGCGTAGTGGTGGTCTGTGTTTAATATTAGTATACTGAACTGATGGTACTGGTGAGTATGGGTAAATGGGAGAAATTTCTCTTAACTTAGTGTGAAAATAAGGAATAAACAAAACTAAATACCAAACGAGTATAACAATATATGCAAACAACAGAATTCCCGTAACACAAAGATGAAACAAACCAAAGATGTTGCACATGTATTTTTTTTTTTTTTTTTTTAAACTATCCGCCATTTCCCGCATTAGCGAGGTAGCGTTAAGAACAGAGGACTGGGCCTTTGTGGAATATCCTCACCTGGCCCCCCTCTGTTCCTTCTTTTAGAAAAAGAAAAAAAAAATAATATAAATAATATAAATAATATAAATAAAAAAATATAAAAATATCACACAAAAATAATAAAATACAATGAAGAAAATGCAAGGCTAAGATAATATAAGTAAAGAAAAGAGAAAGAGAACTAGAAAATATTGAAGTTCTCATACATGAAAAAGACATATAGACTAGGCTGTCCATCCAACAACAGATTAACGTATAATAGGAGATTAGAATCATAGATTCTACATCTTACATTATTAGATAAAAGGCAAAGAAAATAATATATGCAAATTATGAATAAAGTGTATACTTATATAAGATTATGTAGTTAATGACACCAATAGAACAAGCACTAACATTCAAAAATATAATAATCTATGGAAATATAAAGTAAGACATCAAATAATGTTGCAGCAAAACAAGGATGGGATAAATCCAAGGCAAATAGATAACAAACAACCACATTTTTCTACAAACTCAACAAAGATAAAGGCGAAGGTTTTAGATATGAGGAAGTACATACCATATTTCCCCAATACCTACAGTTTTGTAATTAAAGAAAAAAATATTCTTGAGCTTACTTATTGACGAGTCACTTATGCTAGTTAACTTTGTTTTCAAGCTCATTATTGTTAGAGTATTTCCCATCATCTCTTATCTGCATAATCACTTCATCAGGATCATTAGGCTTAAGAGGACCAATTACAGGATATGTATGTAAATATGTTGGTTTAATGTTAAAGAATGAAATATGTCCTGGTTGATATGGCATGATTGTTGATGAAACCGTCCAGTTGATTTGGTCCCTAACATTGTGTTTAATGTTACCTATATATGTTATTGCTCATAGTTGTCTGAAGTCGTGCGTACAATACTTTATCCTTAAGAAAAACAGGAAAAAAAAGTTTTGGATCATTTCCTTTTTTCTTTTTTCAAACTGAAAACTCGCTGTAAAGTTTTCGTCAACAAACAGACAGCTAGACAGCACAAGGGTAATTAGTACCACCAGTTGTTGACAACGTGCACAATTAAAGCAGCCATTGCTCACGCGAGATTACTCCTGCTTTCCTGTCTTTCTTATATAGTCTTTGTATCGCTACACACAAACACATACACACACACACACACACAAACTCCATCATTGATGTCATTATGTTTCCACTACAAGCTACATTACACTCTCCACTACAAGGTAATTCTGCCCAGTGTACACCCTCTACCGTAACCTGCCATCTTCACTATATTGATGTTTCATCTTCACTACACTAGTGCTTCAACTTCACTATGTTAATGTATCATCTAGGATATCAGATCAATGAAGAAACGAGAGTCGACTATATTTTTGTGTGGCTTCACTATATTTTTGCAAGTGCTGGTCTATGAAAGTTTACTTCGTCAAGTAAATCACTCATCTCACCAGATCGCAGAAATGACTCACGTCCGCGCTGCCCATCGGTACCCTGGCAAGGAATCCTTCCTTGAATTTTTCGAGGCTCACATCCAGCAAACCGGGGCTGTTAAAGATTGTATAAGCCGAACTGAGCTATATTTGCGATACTGTGAATTCTGCGAAGGGTTCGGGTACGAGAAAGCTGCCGTCCTGAACGTCGGGAGAACACTGGGACGGTGGGGCATCAAGGCAGATCGCAGACTTGGAGGACGCAACGGACGCCACCAGGAGTACGCCTACACCAGAATTGCCTGGTTGTCCAGCAGTGAGGGCCTGGCACAGGGAGGAAAGCGGTGCCTTCCAGAATGCCAAAGGCCTTCCAGGAAGAGATCACGTCTGGATATCGAACCCGTGCACGAGAGAGTAGTGGTGAAGATCCAGACTCGGCATCAAGATGATGATGACCTGTGCGAAGGCGGACCCAGCGAGGAAACTGGTGTAGTTGACACAGGAGCAGCCGCCATCCCCATCAATGTTTCTTTGGCTCCCACCAAACAACGGGGCAAAGTGATGCCTACCACTGAATTGGTGACCTTGATCCCCTACTTCTATGGGGATGAATCAGGCCTGGTGGATCCCGACGTACTCGTACTGGTCGTCGATGAAGACCCTGATGTGTCCGTCGCTGCGACTGGAGGATCAGAAGCACCTGCAGCAGCAGCCGACCCTAAAGCTGAAGCGGCCGTGTTGAAGATTAAAGTCCACACCACCAACATTCATCCCTGAAATTCCTTAAACCTTAAGTTCCCGTCCCTGAGATCGGAGAAGCTGCTCCTCCTCCAGCAGTCGACCCTGTTATACCCGGTCCTCAGAAGACACTTCCTATGGCAAAAGTTCTCATTCAGTTGCAAATTATTGACAAACTATTGTACGAATGAAGCGGTTACCATAAAGGATCAAATCGTTAGGAAAAGTTCCTAACATTTATGAGTCCCATCCATAGGGATGAAAAAAAAAGAAAAATACATCCATTCTGTTGGGTGCCATAAACATGGCACAAATGGACCCTAAGTCGAACTGCTGACCTCCTAGTGGTAGGGTCCGGGCAACTTTGAGGGAACATTAACCTTCAAAGGCTAACAGCAGTCGCACAAAAACAATAAAGATTAATCATTATTAGTCATTTACAATAATCATAGACGATGGTTATAGCCTCGCCCATTTATCATCTCATTCGTTGTGAACGAAATCATAGGCGACTCTGATTGCACCTACATCTATCAGTTTACCTATTCATATAACCTTATATTTGTCTATCTTCCCTGTTCGATGATTTTCTGTATCATATAAATCTCAGCCATTGAAATGTCCTGAGATCAATGTCGAAGAAGTGAACAAAAGAATTCTAGTTTGGACTGAAATACTTAGCCCCGTTTTTGCACATTTTATCACCATTTATCCACCATTCATTCCCCTTAAGGATCTACGAACTATCTTCAGAGTTGTATTACAAATATATGAAACATGTCACCAACTCACTGTTTTGTGAATATTTCTTGCTATATTACATCTGTCAGTTTCTAAATGCAAACCTCGGATGATTATGGCTGTGTCTACACACTCCCGCCATCTGGCCAACCTGGTACATATGATCATTTAAACTCTGACATTTTAATAAATTGTTTCAAAACGACTCCATGAAACGCGAACTTAGAATTCATCCATTTAACTCCCTCATTCATTAACGAACATTTAAATTTCATCATTTGAACGTAAATCTTCCAGCTGCATTATGTCAACAAAGTCCTTTTAGATACGTCATTAGGTTAGGTTAGGTTAGGTTAGGTTAATTAACCTCGTCAATTAAACACTTTGATACTACCATGCAACAGTGAACTTTTATACACCGTCATATTGCAGCTGTTGTATGAAATGCTTCACATAACTAAAGAATTTAAAGTGAATTATTTTAATGATACTCTTGGAATTCTGCACTTTAATATGAACCTTTAAGTTCTGAGTGTAGAGGTACACATGACCTTTAAATTCCACCAGAGCAATGGAAGTCTGTACAATTAATTTAACTCTGCCACTGAACGAGAACTTTTAAATTTAGCTGGGCGGCCTCTTATTCCCTGGCTGCCATTCATACTTTGTCCTTTTAAACTGTGTGTTTATATCGTTCTCATTCACTCTTAATTTCGATCGTCTCTGATATTTCAGTCGTAAAATTTGTTCATGTTCCCACATTGCTTTAGTTAAGGTTTATGGTTAAACCTAAAGAATCTACAGTGTTTACAGTGACGGAGCCACCTGTATGATGTATCAGACAACCAGTAATGTATGGTGACTGACGTGTACAGTGACGGAGCCACCTGTATGTTGTACCAGACAACCAGTAATGTATGGTGACTGACGTCTACAGTGACGGAGCCACCTGTATGTTGTACCAGACAACCAGCAATGTATGATGACTGACGTCTACAGTGACGGAGCCACCTGTATGTTGTACAGTCATTGATTAAAGTCTAGAAGGTTTGTTGCCGAGCTCACGCCTCTCGCATTCGAATCATGATGGTATCGGAACTCTTGTGAATCATGATGGTATGGGAACTGTTATGAATCATGATGGTATCGGAACCGTTGTGAATCATGATGGTATCGGAACCGTTGTGAATCATGATGGTATGGGAACCGTTATGAATCATGATGGTATGGGAACCGTTGTGAATCATGATGGTATCGGAACCGTTGTGAATCATGATGGTATCGGAACCGTTGTGAATCATGATGGTATGGGAACCGTTGTGAATCATGATGGTATCGGAACCGTTATGAATCATGATGGTATGGGAACCGTTATGAATCATGATGGTATGGGAACTGTTATGAATCATGATGGTATGGGAACTGTTATGAATCATGATGGTATGGGAACAGTTATGAATCATGATGGTATGGGAACCGTTATGAATCATGATGGTATGGGAACCGTTATGAATCATGATGGTATCGGAACCGTTGTGAATCATGATGGTATGGGAACCGTTATGAATCATGATGGTATGGGAACCGTTATGAATCATGATGGTATCGGAACCGTTGTGAATCATGATGGTATGGGAACCGTTATGAATCATGATGGTATCGGAACCGTTGTGAATCATGATGGTATGGGAACCGTTGTGAATCATGATGGTATCGGAACCGTTATGAATCATGATGGTATCGGAACCGTTATGAATCATGATGGTATGGGAACCGTTATGAATCATGATGGTATCGGAACCGTTATGAATCATGATGGTATCGGAACCGTTATGAATCATGATGGTATGGGAACCGTTATGAATCATGATGGTATGGGAACCGTTATGAATCATGATGGTATGGGAACCGTTGTGAATCATGATGGTATGGGAACCGTTATGAATCATGATGGTATCGGAACCGTTATGAATCATGATGGTATGGGAACCGTTGTGAATCATGATGGTATAGAAACCGTTATGAATCATGATGGTATGGGAACCGTTATGAATCATGATGGTATGGGAACCGTTGTAAATCATGATGGTATAGAAACCGTTATGAATCATGATGGTATGGGAACCGTTATGAATCATGATGGTATCGGAACCGTTATGAATCATGATGGTATAGAAACCGTTATGAATCATGATGGTATAGAAACCGTTATGAATCATGATGGTATGGGAACCGTTATGAATCATGATGGTATAGAAACCGTTGTGAATCATGATGGTATGGGAACCGTTGTGAATCATGATGGTATGGAAACCGTTATGAATCATGATGGTATGGGAACCGTTATGAATCATGATGGTATGGGAACCGTTGTGAATCATGATGGTATAGAAACCGTTATGAATCATGATGGTATGGGAACCGTTATGAATCATGATGGTATGGGAACCGTTGTGAATCATGATGGTATAGAAACCGTTATGAATCATGATGGTATCGGAACCGTTATGAATCATGATGGTATGGGAACCGTTGTGAATCATGATGGTATGGGAACCGTTATGAATCATGATGGTATGGGAACCGTTATGAATCATGATGGTATCGGAACCGTTATGAATCATGATGGTATCGGAACCGTTGTGAATCATGATGGTATCGGAACCGTTATGAATCATGATGGTATGGGAACCGTTGTGAATCATGATGGTATAGAAACCGTTATGAATCATGATGGTATAGAAACCGTTATGAATCATGATGGTATGGGAACCGTTATGAATCATGATGGTATCGGAACCGTTATGAATCATGATGGTATAGAAACCGTTATGAATCATGATGGTATGGGAACCGTTGTGAATCATGATGGTATGGGAACCGTTGTGAATCATGATGGTATCGGAACCGTTGTGAATCATGATGGTATCGGAACCGTTGTGAATCATGATGGTATCGGAACCGTTGTGAATCTCGTACCTATGATTCATAGTGAGTGAACCCAGGTGCCTCGGTGTGGTGACATAGCTGTTCTGGTGAGGGTGGAGGTGACGGCTACGGACTTAACAGTGAATTATCATCCATGGCATCATTTTGGACGGGTTTAATGACGTTCAGTCACAACTGCCACACTTGCTTGGTGATTAACACTCATTTATTTCACGATTTTGGGTTGTTTCCAGCCTATCTATTTTCCAGATTATATTGTTATAATGGCCACTACCTGGACACAGAGTGTCACATAATGAAATAATTGTTAAGGGTTAGATTAGGAACAGAAAAACTAGGCAACTTGAGCTTGACTATTTATGTGCTACTCTGCCGCCCGCAGAGATGTTAGTAACGCTGGTCACTCGTGATGGCTTAGACCTGGCGACTTCACTTCTCGCTGGTCACTCGTGATGGCTTAGACCTGGCGACTCCACTTCTCGCTGGTCACTCGTGATGGCTTAGACCTGGCGACTCCACTTCTCCCTGGCCGGCTGGGGGGGGGGGGCGCTCCAATCTGGAGTCTGTCAATATCAAATGTCAATCTTTTTTTTTCGCTCTGGATATTTGTTTTTGTCTCCTACTTGTTATCTCAAATATTCAACATAATGTAGATGTTCACCGCAATATAGTGATACTGTGTACGCAGAGATATAAAACTGATACAGTATCGATTTAAATATTAACGATACAATTGCCGGCCAAAATAGCAACAACCAATGAGGTGTGCGTGTCAGGTAGCCGGCCTGGAGGGAAGTGGTTATGGTAGTAGTGTTGCCAAGATGACTGCGGTATAGCTATAGGTAATGATAGACTTTACGTTTGTCTTACACAACAACACAGAGCCGGGCCCCCGGGGAACTGAGTGAGTCTTTACCTTTCCAAGGTTTCTGGGAATCGAGACTAAACACTGGAGACTGAGTTTATATCCCTCATACATCAGTATTATAAGGATCCGTTATACTGCTTCCAGCAGAGAGAGAGAGAGAGAGAGAGAGAGAGAGAGAGAGAGAGAGAGAGAGAGAGAGAGAGAGAGAGAGAGAGCCTGATGGGGTTGTGTGGTTAGAATACCATACAGGACGGACAGGAACATTAGTTTATTGCAGTAACATGACAGATTAACCTTAATTACATTTAATGTGACCTTCATCCCCCAGCCACGGCCATCAACAACTTGGTGAATCCTTGTGGCAACACAATGGACGAAGTTTGTGCAGACACTGGGGGCGGCGACGAAGGCTGTACCATACCTCGCGTGCAGTGTCCATGATGTCTTGTTGGTTCCTGGCCTCACTCACCCTCCATTCCCGGCTCATAATTGCCCACAGCTTCTCTGTAGGGATCATGTCACACCCTTCGTGGGCCAGTCCAAGACTTGGATTTCCATGTGGGCACTAGACCACCACACATTGCTCTACTGGTGTGTATTGAGCACTTATCCTGCACCAGCTGGATGACATTTGACTGTGGGACGGTCATGGTGCGAACAGGAGGATGAAGAACATCTAATATTTCACTGTATTGCTGGCTGTTACAGCGACCTTACCAGCTGGCCAGGCCCAGGTTTCCACCTCCATCCCCAACATGACCCTTGTACTCTGCCTCAGTGTTGAAGCTGGCAGATATGTTCAGAACTGTAACGGGTATTGTGAGGGCGCCTCCAGCACAGTCTTGAACCTACCTCAACAGAGGAGAACATTTTTCATATGTAAACATGATAACGTCTTCCCAGTCACCTTCTCCCACTCCTAAATGTTGTAGGGCAGATCCCAGGCGCCCGTGCTTGCCTGTGTGCTTGGTTCAGTTGCTCTTCCTCAGCAGGAGTGTGGCAGTGTAGGTGTTGTTCCTGGAGACGGCGTCTGGTGATGCCTGCATGACACTGCGGCTGTGGCTGACGTGGACAGCTGACCTCATGAGTCTGTCCCGCACGACCTGCTCCAGCCGTTCATCCTCCTCACACGTCCTGCACGACCTGCTCCAGCCGTCCATCCTCCTCACACGTCCTGCACCGGGGTCGTCCACTTGGTGGTCTGGTGCGAGCCGACCTCTCCTACTGCCATCTTATCCACCTCGCTGCTCTCTGAGGAGGCCGTGTGGGGCAGCAGCAGTTCTGGCCACTGTGTCCCAAGCAATGACTATATACACCATGATAGGAAAGCCACTGCTCCAACCAATACAAAAATGGATGACCAAAATACGTGTTGGCAACTTTGTGGGTCTCTCTCTCACGCCCTCTATAGTCATGACGCATAACCTTATTGTTCATGGGTCACTAATATTAATCTTTATTAAATACAAACGGCAGTATATAGTTTCACTCATCCTGATGTTATGTAGTTGTCATGTTTATCTCACCTTCAGATTTTCTCCTAGTACACATATGGTCAATAACAGGAGTAAAAGTTCTTATACTTCCCTTCATTCAACTGACGTAGCAGAAATTTAACCTATTTGCTTTTCTTCCATTTTGCTTTATCATTTATCTGTTAATAATAGTATATACATTTTTATCATCCTGATGTTATGTAAGATATTTTGATCACAACTGTCTGTTCTCCGTGTATCATCTTGTATGTGGTTGCTCAGTAACATGATCATAATCATTTTTCGCTCATCCGCAATCTATGTATTGGATATTTCTTTCTATTTTCTCACAATTTCTCTTCTCTTTCAAATATTTCTTAATTATCTAATAGATCAACAACAGGTACACATTTATCTAATATAGTGCAAATAAGAGCATGTTAAACACACAGACCTTTCCAATCACCAGTATATAAATAGGATTTGCAGTCGCCATCTGCATGAATGATGCATAACAAAGATTAGCTTTGATGTATGATATAGCATTGCACATAAGCAGTGCAGACATATACACCTACACTGTAAGTTTCACAATCCTGCACCTACTGAACACCTTACAAAACAGGAAGATCTTGTTTCTGTTGGGAGGATGTCATCTGTCCAGTCACATAATTTCTTGATACAAAATGATAACTGCAGCAGACGTTGTAGCTTGTGTGTAACTTGTCTACACTCACATTCATAATATGAGGCACACAGTCTGCCACATGATACACCTGCACAAACAATGATCACAATAGGGAATTCTTCCAAATTAAGAGAAGTTTACAAATACGTGGCATGGCGCCCCTGCTCATGAACCATTGTCAACTCTATTATTGTTACGATTCATTAGGAATGAGTGAGAATGAGGGGGTGGGGGTATAATCCTCATGAGTCAAAATCGTTATCATTGACAAGAAAACAAATGTAAACACTACACAGTAAATACGCATATAAAGCGTGTGAAAAATAGTGTATCGTGTATGAGAACAACGTCACAAAATATATCACACTTGTACATGCACAATTTACTTGTTTTTCATTATTTTTTCAAAGAAATAGTGAGCGTATATTTTTGTAAATGTTAAACAGTTATTTGTGAAATCAAGGCCATTGCTACGATGCAAAGGTAAGCAAGAAACAGTTGTTTACTTACGGGCAAAATGATCTGGTGACGGTAGATGGCAACGCTAAGTCTAGGACCCGGCAGTGGAAGCAGCGCATCGTCCGAAAACATTACCATGGCTTTACTTAGCAGATTTTTGGTCATAATCATATTCTATTTTTCTTAGTATTATACTTTTCTCGTTATTTTCACAATTAGATATTTTTTGTTTTATAACTGAATATCAGACGTGATCAATCATGTAGTTTTGTGCATTGTATTGCCAGAGCGGAGTTCGGACACATGGCAGTGCGAGATATCAGTTGTGGTTTATTCTTAACAACACACCTGAATAAACCGAGTCTAGTGTCTTGTAGATCAGGCAGGTACTGCCGCCCGTTACACATGACAATATCATCATCATCATCATCATCACATAAGGCTGCACCTCACTATTATTGACCTGATATATCTGTATGTTAACCTTACTTGTCAACAACAACATTAAACAACTCCTGCAGTTATGAAGAACGAGTGACATTTCCTATTTCTTGTGAGACATAAATCAAGTTTCATAAATCCCGTAGATTCAAGATGGATCGTCTTATTATAATAGGAAAATATTCCTTCATCTAATGCGACAAGAAAATGATATATGTTTCATTTAAGAGTTTAATGTCATCTTCAACGTAAGTCCATCCATGATGGACTGTAGAATTTCCATCGTTTGAGTGAGCCTAATATATGTTGATAATACCTGCAGAAAACTAGGAGTGAGTTGTGCTTGTAATGTCCAGGTCAATCCAATGGTCCATTATGGCAAGGTCAACACAATGTGGTCAGGTCACGTGACTCATTACTGGACTCACATCTAAGCTTCATGAACCAGCTAAGCTTATCCCAAGCCTTTCTCTCGTGTCCAGCCTAACTCTCAGCCCATGACTCTCTCTCTCTCTCTCTCTCTCTCTCTCTCTCTCTCTCTCTCTCTCTCTCTCTCTCTCTCTTGTATCCAACTTAACCCTCACCCCAAGCTTCTCTCTCAAGATCAGCCTCTCTCTCATCTTAACAATATCGCTCTCATTCCAAGCTTTTCTCACGTCCAGCCTCGCTCTCATCACCAGCCTCTTTCATTCTTGTAAACTTTCACTTTCAGCCCAAGTCTTCCTCCGGTGCCCAGCCTCTCTCTCTCTCACCATCTCTTTCTCATCCTCTCCCACATCCCACGTCTCTCTCCCGTGTCCACACTAATTCTCATCTCAAGCCTCTCTCTCCTGTCCTGCCTGACTCTCGTCCCAAGCCTCTCTCTCCTGTCCTGCCTGACTCTCGTCCCAAGCCTCTCTCTCTCGAGTCCATACTAACTTTCATGACAATTATCTTTCTCCGTCACAGTGTCTTACCCTAAGCCTCTATTTCCTACACAGCTTTTCTCACATCTAAAGGTTCTCTCTCTCGTGTCCAACCTCTCTCACACAGTCTCCTCTCTCTCTCTCTCTCTCTCTCTCTCTCTCTCTCTCTCTCTCTCTCTCTCTCTCTCTCTCTCTCTCTCTCTCTCTCTCTCTCTCTCTCCAGTATGGAATAATTCAGTTAATCAGTTATCATAACGCAGTGGTATATCATGCTACCTTCTCAACCACTGGCCAGGTAATATACCAACATTGATTAACCCATGTCACCTGCTTTGTGAGAGTAAGTAAGATTCATAATATCATTCTTCAACATTAGGAATAATATAGTCATGGTAAGTCGGGAGGCTGGAGCTTAAGTTTATCCTTACTATTGTCTTTATAACAGAAAGTGAAGGGATGCATGTCCTTGGTGATGGGATGTATGACATATTCATGTTCATTCTACCTTGTGTCCAGCTTCTCTTATCATAAGATTACGTCTCATTCACAGCGTCATTCTCATCCCATGCTTCTCTCATTCATAACCTTTTTCACATCCCAAGCCTCTAACGCCTGTCCTGCCTTTCTCATATAAAGTCTCTCTCTTTCACATCATCACTTTCCTGACAAACATATCTCATGTTCAGACTCCCTCATCTCAAGCCTCTCTCACCTCTAAAGCCTCTCTCTTGTACCACTTCTTTCATCCAAAGTCACTCCATCATTCACAACCGTACCCTCATCCCAGGTCAGTCTCTCTGGTACAACCCTACACTCATCCCAAGCCTCTCTCTCTGGTACAACCCAACCCTCATCCCAAGCCTCTCTCTGGTACAACCCAACCTTCATCCCAGGTCTCTCTGGTACAACCCAACCTTCATCCCAGGTCTCTCTGGTACAACCCAACCTTCATCCCAGGTCTCTCTGGTACAACCCAACCCTCATCCCAAGCCTCTCTCTCTGGTACAACCCAGCCCTCATCCCAAGCCTCTCTCTCTGGTACAACCCAACCCTCATCCCAGGCCTCTCTCTCTGGTACAACCCAACCCTCATCCCAAGCCTCTCTCTCTGGTACAACCCAACCCTCATCCTAAGCCTCTCTCTCCTTCAAAGCCTCACTCTCCGGCCAAACATCTTGTGTTCAGCCTCTCTCATCCCGAGCCTTTCTCTCCTACAAAGCCTCACTCTCATCCCAGGCCTGCCTCTCCCTCCCTCTGCACCAGCGGTATTTCAACATTTTCAGTGTTGCAGGTCCACATGAATTTGGGGAAGAATTAGAGAAATTATGGAACTCTTTATAATGTGTCCCATTTTCTGAACGTTGCTTGAAATCTTACAGTTGCACGTGCCGGGCTACCACAATAACCGCCACCTGATTGCCACTCTCCTGGAGGAGGAGGAAGAAGGTGATGTTGTGATAGTAAACATCACATGATGCATCACTAATGGTCATAAGATCAAACATTATGGCTACACATCCCGACAATCACCAGACTGTGTGTGGCACACCACGAAGGACGGAGTCGCCCGCCAGTCTTGTACGAAGCACAATAGAATATCTCACTACTTCCTGCCGCTTTCAATACTTTCTATCGGTCAAGACACTCACACTACGTACGTACGTACACCGTTCTATTATCCTTTGTACATCTTCACTACTGGCGTTTTGGACCTTATCTGAATGAGTCACATCAAATGGTTATCAAGGATACAGAATACATAACACCTTTCCACTGTCTTTGTCTTTCATACTCTATCATTCTTACTTGCTTGCCATTATTACACTTAAGTTCACTTGAAAACTTATCGTGTTTCATTTTCTTCGTGGACTCATAGTAATATATATATATATATATATATATATATATATATATATATATATATATATATATATATATATATATATATATATATATATATTGTCCCTGGGGATAGGGGAGAAAGAATACTTCCCACGTATTCCCTGCGTGTCGTAGAAGGCGACTAAAAGGGAAGGGAGCGGGGGGCTGGAAATCCTCCCCTCTCGTTTTTTTTTTAATTTTCCAAAAGAGGGAACAGAGAAGAGGGCCAGGTGAGGATATTCCCTCAAAAGCCCAGTCCTCTGTTCTTAACGCTACCTCGCTATCGCGGGAAATGGCGAATAGTTTGAAAAAAAAAATATATATATATATATATATATACATATATTCGAACTAAGAGGATATGAACTCGCGCTTTCATAGAACATTCAAACCTCGAACAGCCAGGATTGAACCCGGGACCCCTGTGCAACAGGCGGGAGAGCTACCGCTAGGCTATGATCGCCACTGATAGGGAAATAACTATTCGAATACTATGTACTCGAATACCCTTCGTCTCACGTTGGTGAGCAACTGGGTCTACACCGGTCTTTTCCTGCCTGTTGCACAGGGGTCCCAGGTTCGATCCTGGCTGTTGGAAGCTTGTATGATATATATATATATATATATATATATATATATATATATATATATATATATATATATATATATATATATATAAATATATATATACGAATAAAGTGTATACGAACGCGCACCTTCATAGAACATACAAAGCTCCATCAGCCAGGATCAAACCTGGGACCCCTTGTGCAAGAGGCAGGCATGCTAACCGCTAGGCTAAGGGACTGTATAATAGGAAACAACTATTCGAAATACTAAGTACTCGATTACCCTTCGTCTCACTATGGTGAGCAACGGGGTCTATCGGTTGTTTCCGAACAGAACACATAGCCAGCTGAGAGCGTTTTACCGAACCTGACTGTACAACGCGGAGTTATATGCATACGAATAAAGTGTATATGAACGCGCACCTTCATAGAACATACAAAGCTCCATCAGCCAGGATCGAACCTGGGACCCCTTGTGCAAGACCCCTTGTGCAAACGCTCTCAGCTAGCTATGTGTTCTGTTCGGAAACAACCGATAGACCCTGTTGCTCACCATAGTGAGACGAAGGGTAATCGAGTACTTAGTATTTCGAATAGTTGTTTCCTATTATACAGTCCCTTAGCCTAGCGGTTAGCATGCCTGCCTCTTGCACGAGGGGTCCCAGGTTCGATCCTGGCTGATGGAGCTTTGTATGTTGTATGAAGGTGCGCGTTCATATACACTTTATTCGTATTCATATAACTCCGCGTTGTACAGTCAGGTTCGGTAAAACGCTTTCAGCTAGCTATGTGTTCTGTTCGGAAACAACCGATAGACCCCGTTGCTCACCATTGTGAGACGAAGGGTATTCGAGTACTTAGTATTTCGAATAGTTGTTTCCTATCATACAGTCCCTTAGCCTAGCGGTTAGCATGCTTGCCTCTTGCACAAGGGGTCCCAGGTTCGATCCTGGCTGATGGAGCTTTGTATGTGATATATATATATATATATGTATATATATATATATATATATATATATATATAATAATAATTCTTATCATTATCATTATTATTATCATCATTATTATAATTATCATTATTATTATTATTATTAGCATTATTATTAGCATTATTATTATTATTATTATTATTATCATTATTACAATTATCATTATTATCATTTTATCATTATCATTGTCATTATTATTAATATTTCTATTATTATTATTATTATTATCATTATTATTATCATTATTATTATTATTATTATTATTATTATTATTATTATTATTATTATTACTATTATTATTATTATCACTACTTTATTATCATTATTATTTTCATTATTATCATTATCATTATTATCATTATTGTTATCGTTATATTATATCATTATCATTATTATCATTATCATCATTATTAGCATCATCATTATTATTATGTATCATTATTATCATCATCATCATTATCATTATTATTATTAATATTATTATCATTAGTATCAATATTATCATTATTGTAATCATTATTATTATCATTAAGTATAATATATCTGCTACTGAAGGATACAATATGGTGGTTATCAAGTGGGAAGTTAGATATGGTATGGATTGTCACTTCACGTGTAGGTTAGTAGAAAATATATTATGTACCTAACTTGTGTTGTTGGGCATTATAATCGTCCGATAATGATAATGATTAAATCTTATTTCCTGATCTTATCAGTTTTAAAACCAGATATATGAAATATCTTTCGTTGACCATATTTTTGTGTATAGTTCAGTATGTACATGTGTGGTCTTAAGATTTAGGTGACTAAGTATTGGAATTCACTGGCAGGTGTGGTACACATTATCACCGAGCCTGAGTCTCAAAGATCAAGGTCATGGGTTCGAATCTCCAACATTCAGTATGTTCATCCAACGTTATAGTGAAGATCTTGACGATGAATTAGGATTTTGACATTATCTGAAAGCAATGGGCCAAAGATCAGTGATTTTAAGAGTTTAGTGAGATATTATTGAAGTGGAGAGTGTAGTTGCTGAGGCCAAGGACCAGAGGTGTCCAGAGAGTAGTGAAGATAATGACCATTGTCCGGCCCCATTAGGACGAGGTAGCGAGTTAGAGTGAAGAACAGAGGAAGTATTTTGGGAGCAAGTGAGTGAGTGTGTCATCAGTTATGATGTAAGAGACCAGGTATTAGTGATGGTGATTTAAATGCGAAGGTAAGTAATGTGGCAGTGGAGGGTATAACTGAGGCGCATGGAAATGGTGAACAACTTGTGTTGTGTGTGTGTAAAGGACTGGTGATTGGGAATACCTGGTTTGTAAAATGTGATATACACAAATATACGCATGTGAGTAGGAGAGATGGTCAGCGGGCATGACTGGATTACATGTTAATTGAAAGGCGTGTAAAAGAAAGACTTTTGGGTGTAAATGTGCTGAAAGGGCTGTTGGAGGCGGCAGTGTAGACCACAGAGAAGATCTGAAGAGGTTTTCGAAAGCGGAAACAATGTCGGGGAGAAGAGGTGGTGAGAGGAAGTGAACTTGGAAAAGAGACTTGTGTGAAGAAATACCAAGAGAGATTGAGTGCCACATACACTCTTACTGTGTAAATATCCCTTTCTATGAGATGACGTAAAGATGTTGATGAACAGAGGAGTTGGGATATGACATGAAAAAGTTGGAGAATAAATGAAGGAAAGATTGAGATATACAGACGACTGGCGGGCCGCCATGATGGCTGCCAATCTAGCCAGCTGGATTATTATTTATAAGTTGTGTTTAGTTGTAGGTCCAAGTTTGTTGTCAGGATATAATGTTGACTGCCAGTGAGTACCTGGCTGGCGCGGGTGCCACAAGGCTGGGTCAAGTGTAGTGTAAGTGTGGTCTAGGGATGGTGTGTGTACCACTTGGGTCGCATCATGACCTGCCGGTTATAACATCTTGACCAAGATCTTCTCCACCTGCTGCTGCTACACTTGCAACTCTCCTTTTCTAAGACCGTTTTTATGCTTCATGTAACTGTCTTTTTTGAATCATTCTAAAGCTATAGCACAAAAATGTTTTTACTATGTAGTCTCTGTGAAAATATACTCTGAAAGCACATCGCTGTCGTCTTCCAGGCATTGCCCATCTGGTACAATAATTGGTGGCAGGTGACAGTTGATATAGAACGGTTGTGGCCACCAGTGTGACCACGTGGGCTTGTGACTAGTTGAGGTCAGCGTGACCAAGTGGGGCTTGTGACTGGTTGAGGTCAGCGTGACCATGTGGGGCTTGTGACTGGTTGAGGCCAGCGTGACCACGTGGGGCTGGTGACTGGCTGTGGCCAGCGTGACCACGTGGGGCTTGTGACTGGTTAAGGCCAGTGTGACCAGGTGGGACTTGTGACTGGTTGAGGCCAGCGTGACAACGTGGGGTTGTGACTGGTTGAGGCCAGCGTGACCAAGTGGCGCTTGTGATTAGTTGAGGCCAGCGTGACCACGTGGGCCTTGTGACTGGTTGAGGCCAGCGTGACCATGTGGGGCTGTGACTGGTTGAGGCCAGCGCGACCAAGTGGCGCTTGTGATTGGTTGAGGCCAGCCTAACAACGGAAGGGGGGGGAGGGTTGTAACTGGTTGAGGCCAGCGTGACCACGTGGGGCTTGTGACTGGTTGAGGCCAGTGTGACCACTGGGGTTGTGACTGGTTTAGGCCAGCGTGACGACTTGGGGCTTGTGACTGGTCTTAATAAGGCCAGTGTGACCACGTTGGGCTTGTGATTGGTTCAAGCCAGCGTGACCACGAGGGGCTTTTGACTGGTGAAGACCAGCATGACCACGTGGGGTTCTGACTGGTTGAGGCCAGCGTGACCACGTGGGGCTTTTGACTAGTTGAGGGCAGCATGACCACGTAGGGTTGTGACTGGTTGAGGCTAGCGTGACCACTGGGGTTGTGACTGGTTGAGGCCAGCGTGACCACATGGGGTTGTGACTGGTTGAGGCCAGCGTGACCACTGGGGTTGTGACTGGTTGAGGCCAGCGTGACCACTGGGGTTGTGACTGGTTGAGGCCAGCGTGACCACATGGGGTTGTGACTGGTTGAGGCCAGCGTGACCACTGGGGTTGTGACTGGTTGAGGCTAGCGTGACCACTGGGGTTGTGACTGGTTGAGGCCAGCGTGACCACATGGGGTTGTGACTGGTTGAGGCCAGCGTGACCACGTGGTGCTGTGACTGGTTAAGGCCAGCATGACCACATGGTGCTCTGACTGTTTGAGGCCAGGTTGACCACATGAGTTTGTGACTGGTTGAGGCCAGCGTGACCACGTGGGGTTGTGACGGGTTAAGGCCAGCGTGACGACGTGGGGTTGTGACTGGTTGAGGCCAGGTTGACAACATGAGTTTGTGACTGGTTTAGGCCAGAGTGACCACGTGGGGCTTGTGACTGGTTGAGGCCAGCGTGACCACGTGGGGTTGTGACTGGTTTAGGCCAGAGTGACCACGTGGGGCTTGTGACTGGTTGAGGCCAGCGTGACCACGTGGGGTTGTGACTGGTTGAGGCTAGCGTGACCACGTGGGGTTGTGACTGGTTGAGGCCAACGTGACCACATGGGGTTGTGACTGGTTGAGGCCAGCGTGACCACGTGGGGTTGTGACTGGGGTGTTGACGTGTTGTGGTCAGCGTCCACAAGGTCGTTATCTTAGTATTTCAGGAACGGAGGAAGATCCACAGTGGACGTTTTACAAACACAATGTTGAATCATCACAACTTTTACCGAATCTGATTGAAATCAATGAATGAAATATTTCAAACATGAAAAAATAAGGCAAAAGAAAAAGAATGTTTATTAATTCTTTCATTTTTTTACGATTATCTGAAATAATTGCCAGATACTCCAACCTTAGTAACAGTTTCTCTTTGTCTCATGTAGTCATAAAATCCCTACCTGTCTTTACCATGAATGGAAATGATCAATGAATCATTACATTTACTTTAACTCCAATTGTCTCTTCCATTATTTATATACAATGAAATTTGTTCATAGAAATTAAAGGTCAGAGGAGGATAGATAGTTCTACTTTTTCATGACTAATGGTGTTGTTTTTTGACAATATGCTGTACTGACCTAAGTTTATACGTATTACAGTAACGATATGAGAAGTTGATGATATTCCAGGTAAAGGTACAGATTACATCAGTAAACATACCTCTTACATAACTAACCCTGCCTGCCACCTGTGAGAGAAGGAAACTCTCATGATCTTAATGTGTTCATTTGGAAGGATTCTAATGCTTGGTATCAAGGAAATGATATGCATACTGTAATACAGTGATCAATATTGTAGGTCATAATGTAAGTGGTGTGTGACTAACTATAGCTGTAATATTACCTGTTCATTCCTGCTACTAACACATGACACCAAGTTGTCTGTTAGTCTTATTACGTACATTAATACACTGTTGTCTTGGCTTTACATCTCTACTAATGATGACACCTAAATCCTTCTCCTGCCTTGATAGTTTTATTTCCACATCTTAAGATGATACTGTAGTTTGCCTGCTATGTGTACACAGTGTAAACATATGTCTACGGTGAATATCACTGGCCATTGTACACTGACGTTGTTCAGTAATGTAGACCCAGGAGAGAACCTTAGACAGCATTGCGGTATTTTGTGATGGACGAAAACTTGACTCAATACAAGAAAAATAATTACACCTTTACTGAGTCTGAGAACCTATCATTGATTGTCATAGAAACCAGATGTAAAATGTATATTGCTACCGGATTTCTATAGAAAGTACGTGGGACATTGTATTTAAGCAAATTATCTAATACGATAATGAATAGAATCCCATAACTTTTCTGGAGCACAGGGTACAGAAATGTATGTAACGTGAAACCGGTAAAATTAACATATCTAACATAAAGATTTCTATTTTGCAGATAACATAAATGTTTTACATGTAGAAATCAGTAATATCTTCAACAACCAAAAATAATACCATCAAATTTTATATTACAAGGTTTTCATCCGGCTTTTACTCATTAAAACGATATTGCCTACAGAAAAGTAATATAGTTATTATCAGCACAAGGTTTACAGAAGTTATGAGTTTATATTCTTCAAAACTTTAGTACGATCCTTTATGTATACTTTGAAAAATAGACCTGTTTATTTAACTGTGATGAACACTAATGAAAAAATTATCCGCGCGTTACTTAGAAATAATATTTATGAATTAAACTAAAGTATTTTTCAGAGAAAATGTTTACTGATATAAAAAACAAACAATCAAGTTTGATAAACTAGAGTTCATTAAATGACAAATAAAGAATATGATATGTGAATTTCAACAATTTTATTAACATCACAAAACCAAATACATAACCCAAACAATATAAATCATCAAAAGTTATAAAAAAAGAAGCCCTCTCATGACGTAAGCACTTACAGTATCGGCGGAATCCGGTAACACCTCTTGAATAACATGTGGAAGACAGAGTAGAGTGGGTGGGCTCAGAAGCATGTTCTCCACTTCAACTGACTAATGATATGTTAAGACAACACAAACCACATACATCGATTGTGAGGATGGAATCAAGGATGAAACATGTATAACTAGAAAGGTTAAAGATACAAAGATGGTGAAATACCTTGACCCGGGATCAGTAGCACCTGTGGCAATGGACACACCTTTGTAATGCTTGATCACTTACAACTGATCAACTTTAATACGAAAGTCTTAGGTATTGTCCCTCAGGAAAACTTTTTATAAATATTTATAAAACACATATATATGTTAGATATACACTATCTCTAGAATATATCTTTACCTGGGACGTGTAACACGTGTGTGGATAGACACATTTTGTAATACATGATCCATTACACGAAATGAACTTCACTAACGAAGAGTTATACAACGCGTTGTTGGAGAACATTAATCAAATACCTATACAGAATTTTTATGTTAGATAAGAGGCATTTATTACAAGTGAACATAAGAAATGATGAAAGAGAAGGACGTAGATGTAGATGTTTTATTAAGAGATGAAATATTCCTGCCTTAAATGGTCTCTCTTATAATTGATTTTCTGTTAGATACAAACATGCTAATGTAATCTGTTCATTATGATCATAAATGTTTATGTTTTTAAAACGTTTTTATCATGTCTTAAGGGTTCTGGCTTACAGACCTTGGTTCTGAACAACCATTATAATGCAACACAGTACATATTTATCATAAACGAATTATTTATCACAATAACCATTATGTTTGTACTAGATTCTTTAAGTCCTCAATCACGTTTGTTAATATATAAGAAATTCTTTCTCCACATCTGAATGCATAACATATATCTACACGTGTGGAAATATATGTATATGTTTTTATATTTTTTTCCTCATCTTTTCTAATCAACCTACAAGGTATATGTCTAAAGAAAATACTGGATAAAATCCTAAGTTATGTGTGTGTGTGTGTGTGTGTGTGTGTGTGTGTGTGTGTGTGTGTGTGTGTGTGAGCACACATAGTAAAGGTTAAGGGACGGAACAACACGAGTGTACAACTCTCTCACGTAATACATAAATACTAATCACACACACACACACACACACACACACACACACACACACACACACACACACACACACAGAGCGGCGCCAGGCTGGAGGCGGGGCATCGTGACGTCACAGGCAAGTCCCTCCCCCCGCCAGATCCAAACATGTGTTGTGTCTGGTGATGGCGGTTCAAGATTTCCCACATTTATATTGATCTTTATATTATCATCCACTCCCAAAGTCACCTGGCATTCTTGTGTTTCAACAACAGACGTGATATATGCAACACCAGGCAAACATTGTACCATTATCTGATAGGTTAATTGGTGCAGAATCAAGAACCAGTGAATTTCATCGCCGCCATAAGTAAGTAAGGAAGGTGACTTTAATGATGATAAATACGACCTGGTATGGCTGTGTCTACACACTACCACCATCTGCTCAACATTGTACATATGATCATTTAAACTCTGACATTTAAACACAATTTTTCAGAATTCCTCTCACAAACGCGAACTTAAAATCCATCCATTCAACTCCGTCATTTATTCAGGAATATTTAAGCGTCAGTATTCGAGCGTTATCATTTCAGCTGCGTTATTTGATCAGAGACTTTTAAACTACATTATATAAAGACAAACATTGCAAGTATTTCATCTAAACGAAAATTTGTGCAAAGCGTCATTGAAACTCAAACTTTTGATCCCGTCAATAACTTTAAAATTCTCTCAACCAACTGCGAACTTTTAAACTCCGTCAAATTGCAGCTGTTTTAGGAAATGTCTCATTTAATTGAAAACAATTATAGTCACTTAATTCAACGATATCCTTTGAAGTCTATCTTTATATAATGAACCATCAAACTCCGTCTCTGGAAATAAACATAAGCTTTAGTTCAGTTACTGTAAAGGAAGTTTGTACATTCTATTGAAGTCCATCACTTAACGCGAACTTTTAAATGCTTCCATTTCCTGGGCCATTCATTCCCTGGCTACCATTCATAATATGGCCTTTTAAACTCTGTGTCTACGATGTTCTGTTCACCGTTGTCCACAGTATCGAGACAGCACCAGGAACATAAGATAATGCTTCATACCCTCACATACATTCCTTACCTGTCATATGTAATGCAACGAAAGCACAGCCCACAGTCCACAACCAGGCCCTACAACCCTGTCTGTGGTTTACCACATTTGATTCATATGTCCTGCTTCAGTTCACTGATAGCAGGTCGTCCCCTGTAAATCACATCGCCCCAGTTCACTTTATCCTATACACGCCTCTCACGTGACCTTGAGCATATTCAGGCCCTGATCACTTAAACTCTTGTTCACTTCCTCCATCCATCTCCAATATGGTCGCCCTATTCTTGTCCTCTACACTTCTGACACATGTATCCTCCTTTAACCTCCCCTCACTCACTCTCTCCAAATGTCTAAACCATTTCAGTACACCTTCTTCAGCTCTCTCAACCATGCTTTATTTATCATCACACATCTCTCTTACCCTATCATTACTTACTGGATCAACCCGCGTCACACCACATGTTGTCCTCAGACATTTCATTTTCAACACATTCACTCCATCATCAAATCTTCCTCATACTGTCTCTACCTTCACCGCCGACTGACATCACTGTTCAAGCTCAGAAATGTCTATACCATCTTTATTGTACCTGAGCCGCGCCCCAGCCAGGTCCTCCTGACTAACTAGAGCCACACACACACACACACACAGGCACCAGCTGGACACAACACACACAATCCTCCTGGGTCCATCTCACACCACCTACCAAGATGTGCTCATCTGGCTGACCCCGTCCACCCCACCAACACCACACATGACCCCACCCCCGGCACAATGACCTCTCTCTCTCTCTCTCTCTCTCTCTCTCTCTCTCTCTCTCTCTCTCTCTCTCTCTCTCTCTCTCTCTCTCCTCATCCCCACGGACCGCCGTTCGTCAGTACACTCGACTTGTACCAATTACAGCTGGAACACAGAGATATAAGATCAGTCCTATACCTGTTATTGTGAACGTCATCAACAATGCAGGAACAAGTACACAAGATAAGCAAGTAAACTGCTGCTCAGTTTTCCACTTATCGACTTAGTTAAGACAAACAAAATATTACCAGGTGTACCACAGTGTTGTGTGCCCGACTGACTCAGTAACATCATTACTGGAACTCCACCAGAGTCTGTGTTGTCGCTTACCCCTCCGGAGCCACAGCCGACCGACCCCACATAAATAGCAATTGATAGTTTGAGGAAAATAATGATTCCTGCCTTAAAGGTCAATAGTGAGGAATGGTTGGTCTTCAAGATTATTGCTCTGATGTTAACAAACATGGCCAAGTGAATCTGGTCATTTGTAGTAGAAACGTTAATTCTATTATGGAAGTGAGCAATGGAAGGAGTGATGCAGATTGATCAGGTGGAGGAAGTAGGTGAGGTAAGGTGTGGTGATCAGTCACACCATTTACATGTTGGTCACAGGAAGAGTTTAGTAAACACGATCGTCTCTCACAAGAATGAACCAGGTTTGTTCTGGAGAAGATAAGAGGGAGGGAGGCTGCCTAGATGGAAGAGGTCAATTATGGTAAGATTACTGGAATGATTGACATTATTATATCTGATGTAGGAATAATGAGCCTCATAGTTTGCCTGATCTTCGTAACGTTCATCATGATCACTTTATGTAATAACTCACAATGATATATAATCTCCACATCTCACTCCCTCACTCATACTCTAGTTCTTTAATATAACACCAGTGCAAAACATAATGGCTCACTAACCAAAGATATTAGCACCGTGTGCCTTAATTACTAATTCATCCTCATTCTTAATAAAAATAACAAGAACATTCATCTACCAAGGCTTCTAATGAATCTAATAGTCTATCAATAATGACATTTATATTGATCTTCCTACAACCTTCTGAAATGTTAATCTTCTTTCATGTGTGATCTTAAAATCAGTTCAGGTTTTGCCACACTAAAACCTTAAATTCATCAACTTGTTATTTTCAACTACTTTCCCATTCCAACTGAGTGGAGCAAGACAACCCTTTTTTATTGAAGGATAAGTTATGAAGGTTCACTTCTCTACTCTCGTCCCAAGCCTCTCTCTCCTGTCCTGCCTGACTCTCGTCCCAAGCCTCTCTCTCCTGTCCTGCCTGACTCTCGTCCCAAACCTCTCTCTCCTGTCCTGCCTGACTCTCGTCCCAAGCCTCTCTCTCCTGTCCTGCCTGACTCTCGTCCCAAACCTCTCTCTCCTGTCCTGCCTGACTCTCGTCCCAAGCCTCTCTCTCCTGTCCTGCCTGACTCTCGTCCCAAACCTCTCTCTCCTGTCCTGCCTGACTCTCGTCCCAAGCCTCTCTCTCCTGTCCAACCTGACTCTCGTCCCAAGCCTCTCTCTCCTGTCCTGCCTGACTCTCATCCCAAGCCTCCTCCGCCTGTCCTTCCTTTTTCACATAAAGTCTCTCTCTGTTTCAAATCCTCACTTTCCTCACAAACCTATCTCATGTTCAGACTTCCTCATCCCAAGCCTCTCTCTCTGGTACAACCCAACCCTCATCCCAAGCCTCTCTCTCTGGTACAACCCAACCCTCATCCCAAGCCTCTCTCTCTGGTACAACCAACCCCCATCCCAAGCCTCTCTCTCTGGTACAACCCAACCCTCATCCCAAGCCTCTCTCTCTGGTACAACCCAACCCTCATCCCAAGCCTCTCTCTCTGGTACAACCCAACCCTCATCCCAAGCCTCTCTCTCTGGTACAACCCAACCCTCATCCCAAGCCTCTCTCTCTGGTACAACCCAACCCTCATCCCAAGCCTCTCTCTCTGGTACAACCCAGCCCTCATCCCAAGCCTCTCTCTCCGGTACAACCCAACCCTCATCCCAAGCCTCTCTCTCTGGTACAACCCAACCCTCATCCCAAGCCTCTCTCTCTGGTACAACCCAACCCTCATCCCAACCCTCTCTCTCTGGTACAACCCAACCCTCTTCCCAAGCCTCTCTCTCTGGTACAACCCAACCCTCTTCCCAAGCCTCTCTCTCTGGTACAACCCAACCCTCATCCCAACCCTCTCTCTCTGGTACAACCCAACCCTCATCCCAACCCTCTCTCTCTGGTACAACCCAACCCTCATCCCAAGCCTCTCTCTCTGGTACAACCCAACCCTCATCCCAAGCCTCTCTCTCTGGTGCAACCCAACCCTCATCCCAAGCCTCTCTCTCTGGTACAACCCAACCCTCATCCCAACCCTCTCTCTCTGGTACAACCCAACCCTCATCCCAAGCCTCTCTCTCTGGTACAACCCAACCCTCTTCCCAAGCCTCTCTCTCTGGTACAACCCAACCCTCATCCCAAGCCTCTCTCTCTGGTACAACCCAACCCTCATCCCAAGCCTCTCTCTCTGGTACAACCCAACCCTCATCCCAAGCCTCTCTCTCTGGTACAACCCAGCCCTCATCCCAACCCTCTCTCTCTGGTACAACCCAACCCTCTTCCCAAGCCTCTCTCTCTGGTACAACCCAACCCTCATCCCAAGCCTCTCTCTCTGGTACAACCCAGCCCTCATCCCAACCCTCTCTCTCTGGTACAACCCAACCCTCTTCCCAAGCCTCTCTCTCTGGTACAACCCAACCCTCATCCCAAGCCTCTCTCTCTGGTACAACCCAGCCCTCATCCCAACCCTCTCTCTCTGGTACAACCCAACCCTCTTCCCAAGCCTCTCTCTCTGGTACAACCCAACCCTCATCCCAAGCCTCTCTCTCTGGTACAACCCAACCCTCATCCCAAGCCTCTCTCTCTGGTACAACCCAACCCTCATCCCAAGCCTCTCTCTCTGGTACAACCCAACCCTCATCCCAAGCCTCTCTCTCTGGTACAACCCAACCCTCATCCTAAGCCTCTCTCTCCTTCAAAGCCTCACTCTCCAGCCAAACATCTTGTGTTCAGCCTCTCTCATCCCGAGCCTTTCTCTCCTACAAAGCCTCACTCTCATCCCAGGCCTGCCTCTCCCTCCCTCTGCACCAGCGGTATTTCAACATTTTCAGTGTTGCAGGTCCACATGAATTTGGGGAAGAATTAGAGAAATTATGGAACTCTTTATAATGTGTCCCATTTTCTGAACGTTGCTTGAAATCTTACAGTTGCATGTGCCGGGCTACCACAATAACCGCCACCTGATTGCCACTCTCCTGGAGGAGGAGGAAGAAGCCGATGTTGTGATAGTAAACATCACATGATGCATCACTAATGGTCATAAGATCAAACATTATGGCTACACATCCCGACAATCACCAGACTGTGTGTGGCACACCACGAAGGACGGAGTCGCCCGCCAGTCTTGTACGAAGCACAATACAATATCTCACTACTTCCTGCCGCTTTCAGTACTTTCTATCAGTCAAGATACTCACACTACGTACATACGTACACCGTTCTATTATCCTTTGTACATCTTCACAACTGGCGTTTTGCACCTTATCTGAATAAGTCGGATCAAATGGTTATCAAGGACACAGAACACATTACACTTGGCCACTGTCTTTGTCTTTCATACTCTATTTTTCATATTTGTTTGCCATTTCCCGCAAGAACAAGGTAGCGTCAGGAATAAGTGAATGAATCCTAGAGGGAAACTTAGCTGGGCTCCTTCCTCTATTCCTTCATTTGAAAAGTAATACAGAAGGGGAAGATTTCCAACCCCCCCAGTTCCCAACCCTCAGTCGCCTTCCACGATATGCAGAAGATACGTATGCAGACAAATAGACAGACAGGCAGACAGACAGACAGACAGACACACACACACACACACACACACACACACACACACACACACACACACACACGGAGTAGCGCCGAGAATGGATAAAGGCAAGCAAGGTAAGAATATGTACATGTGTATATATATTCCTATGAGTCCACATGGAAAATGAAACACGATAAGTTCCCAGGTACACTTTCGTGTATTAATCACATCACCAGGGGAGACACAAGAGAGAAATATAACAGTCAGTTGATATACATCGAAGAGACGTAGCTAGGACGCCATATGGTAAACATGTGATTGTCCAAGACAGACAACGAGTGTATCATAAACTTATCATTTTGCAAATTCTCTCAACAATAAAGTGATCTAATTTGTATAGACCATCACTAATATTAAGATTATAATTCTTTGTGTATTTAATAAAAGAAGATTCAATGATTTTTCTCGTGGTAATAGAGTCAGAGTTAATAACTGAGATGGCATTACTCCAGTCAATACAATGATCATAGTTTTTAACGTGATTAAACAAGGCATTTGATTCTTGTCCCGTTCTTATACTATATTTATGTTGCTTAAGTCTAACAGAAAGATGCTTACCAGTCTGACCAACATAAAATTCATCACAATTTCCACATGGCACTTTATAGATGCAACCAAGAGAATTTTCTGGTGAATTCCTGATTAAGATATTCTGTATAGTATTATTGTTGCTAAAGGGAACATTTAAGGCAACATCTAAGATGCGGCCCATCATCTAGGGCCGAAAGCAACTCAACATTCGTCCCCAGCTAGATAGTGGCACGTACCAGGAATCACTTAATTAACTAAAGTAATACAACAACAACAACAACAACAACAACAAAGACGACAATAAAACAAATCAATGCGTCCAAAAATCTTTAACAGAACAAAATTGTGCACATTTGTATAAAATAACAAGAAAAACATTGCTACGTAATAGAATTGTACACATCGGTATAGAATAACATGAAGAAAAACATTATCAAATAGTAAAAAAAAGTCTATAAATGTTACAGCAAAACAACATAGTCATAAAATCAATAACAAAAATACTTATCTAAATAAAGACAGGAAACAGTAGATACAGAACATGTTTTGTTATATAACAAAGAATTCTCAAAACAATGCACATCAAACACAAGAAGAAATTCTTAACGAAGACAAAATAAAACAATTTAGAAAGATGCACATTAACAGCCCAGTCTGCAATTCAGTGAAATTCTCTATTTCTTTTTCAACAGAGGAATGTGGTACATTACACAGAGGTAGCCAGTACGATGGTGTTGGGAATGGCTTGGTAAACACCACTACTGCCTGCCTGTGGTCACTCCCCTCTGCATTACCACATGAAAATGGCCCAGGGTCATCCTCAACACTGCTCATCTGATTTAGTTCAAATACAAGTTATAAATCACTATACTACAACTACAGCAACGAAACTAAACTCACTACAAAGTTATTAACTATAGAATACAAACGAAATAACATTACAAACACGAAAAGTATTGAAAACACACACACAGCGGAGCAAAGTCATCTTGCAATTAACTTTTAAATGAAAATGTCGATGTTGATGTAGTGACGTCACAACGAGGCCGCCAGTAAAACCAGGCAATTAGAAAACTCGTTCTTGTGTGACACACAACTTTGCCACGATACCTCCGCTCTACCTCAACCAATTAGAAAACTCGTTCTTGTGTGACACACAACTTTGCCACGATACCTCCGCTCTACCTCAACCAATTAGAAAACTCGTTCTTGTGTGACACACAACTTTGCCACGATACCTCCGCTCTACCTCAACCAATTTCCAGGAAATTTTCGGAAGAAGCATATATTTTGTATTACATATGATTGTTAAATTATCAAAATGCGATGCATATACCCTTTAACTCTCTCTCTCTCTCTCTCTCTCTCTCTCTCTCTCTCTCTCTCTCTCTCTCTCTCTCTCTCTCTCTCTCTCTCTCTCTCTCTCTCTCTCTCTCTCTCTCTCTCTCAGAGAGAGAGAGAGAGAGAGAGAGAGAGAGAGAGAGAGAGAGAGACTGCACAACCATATTGCCTCCATTTGTACTGAGACTCACAACAGCGATACGCCTTACTTGTATATGGTTCATTCAGACCAGACGAGCTTAGCCCACCTGGCCAGACGTGAGATGAGACGCGGAATATGACGGTAACATTACCATGTCACGACAGCCACCGACCCACCGGTGCACCACGGATCAGGCGATGCAGAGACGGGCAGCATGATGACGACCCTGGCTGCACCTGGACACTGGGGACGTCCAACATGATGACGACCCTGGCTGCACCTGGACACTGGGGACGTCCAACAGCAGCAGATAATAATGTGGACGAGTCTGCCTCCGCTCGTCAACCACCACCTTACGCTGAAGCCTCATAATGACTGGATGGAGGAAGGTATGGCGATACACCGTCTGTTTACACTTCATGTTTCTCTCGGTTATAAAACTAAAACAAGAAAATAATACTAAGTTTTAGTATTTGTATTGTATGACTACAGTTAACCCTTGTGTTAGTTATACAGTGGCCGGAGTGGCTACTGTGACGTTGATGTAATATCCATTTGATAAATCTCTATCTAAATATGACCTTCAGTCATAAAGACTGCACCACAAACCTTTCATTGCCTTGAAATCTTAAGAGAATCAATGTTAACCTTTGTATGTTTTATATATGATCCAGTGACTTTAACCCCAGCCACCGTTGTACACAGTCATATCCCTGATATGTGGACACCTGGAACGTTGTAGATAATCTATCATGAAGGTCCCAGTACTGTGTCCACGCCACACCCACTCCAACAAAGGGCGCCTGTGGACGACGATGACGAAGGGAGGCTCTTCAAGCAAACCTCATCATAAGTTTACAAGGACGATCTCTTTGTGTTTTCTGTCATCTACTAAGGAATATTTGTCAAGCGTTTGGTGTGTCCACAACTGTTTTATACCTTCGGAGTTATATTTCTTTCTCTTGTGTATCACTAACATTGACTCTCGGGTCCCATGAGTTTCACTACAACGAAATTCTCAGACGTTACTAAAGGTGAGACGTAAGACCACGTCAGGTAGTCAACAGATGCGACAACTTGACATAACTATTGTAAAATGGTACATTGGATTGTGTTTCCTGCTTGTTTAATTCTTGCTTTGTTTGCATTAACATTTGTCTATTGATTTATAGATTATGGCTGGAGGTAACCATTGTCAACTCTTCATAATTAATGATGGTCTGTTGTAGGTTTACTCCCTACACCCATCATCCTTCTTGGTCCCAAATCTATTTCATGCCACCCAGACCACTGGTGCCTTGTGGATGTACCAATGTGACCCTATGTTCGTACAATTGTTCTTAAGCCCGTTTCTTAGGCAGTGTTACCTCTGTGTCTCCTTACCAGCGAGTATTGTAAGAAAATGGTCTAATAGTCTATCTTGCAACTGCATCAGCTACTACAGATAATCAGAAAGTGTAAACATTCAGCGGTTCATGAATGCCAAGCGGTTGTTCAAGCCAGGCAAAATGTGTGGATGACCTTGACGGAGTAAGCAATGTGTTGATGAAGTTATGGCCAGTGGTGTGGCGAGGGAGGGTCTGGGCAGGCAGGACACGATTGAGTGATGTTTCGTATCGTCAAGCCTCATTCCTTCCCTTATCTATGTTTTACTTTTGATGACATTCATAGAGAATGCAGCTAAGGAGTTACGTTTTCTATACACAACATAGATGCTATTCGTGTTTACAAAATCGTAGTTTACTTGCAAACGGTAAAATCACTCATATGTAGCTTTGCCAGGTTTCCTCCTAAATTTGTTCTCCATATTAGATTCATCATACGTCAACGTAACAACTTAAAACAGAGATGGTCACGAAGTACAAAGATTAAAAATGATGAAAGGCTTTGATAATCTCGATCTAACAAATTACCTAAGGCTAGATCTTCTGATCTAAGTCGTATTAATGGATGCAGTCTGGTGGGAAAACATTCTACCTTCACTGAGGCCAAGTGTTATTTGCTCAACCTAATTGTTAACATACAGACTGATGATTCCCCTGCAACTTCCATGGTATACACACTGACCAACTTGGCAAGTGGTACACCGAGTACAACGCCACACCTCCTGACTCCTTCCCAACCCACATGATGAAGGTCATGGACAACTTGTATGACCGCTACCTAACATTACCTGGACCCAAGATGACATTACAAATTATTGATAGATTCTATCTTGCTTGAGAGAACAAAATCTTTAATACTAAAGAATGATGGAAAGAAACAGCAAGATAATATCTTGGGGGATAAAGTGTGTCGATCACCGCAGACAAAATTGAGGATACAACATAGAATAGAGAATTTGTCTCTGATGATGCTCTTGCCTCCTCTGACGTCCACATGTTATCCACATAAACACAGTACGTTACTACAGTACATACAGTAATATCAGTCGTAACAACACTATGTATGTAGTCGTGATTACCGTAACATGTGAGTGGCAAGATTGGATGACGTAACGTAACAATATCAGACTTCATCATTCTCAATAGTTTAGGTGGATCATGTAATATTTTACGTTGCTTCATGTTTTATCAGATGATCAAATGATGGCTGGTCTAATGACCTTCACAAGTCAGTGGTCATTAAATCCCACACAGCAACCAACCACTCAGGATGACCAGGAGGGAGCCACCTGGTGTAGACCAAGTGTACCAGCCTGGTGGAGAGGATCAACTGCTCCACCTCAGGATAAGAGCTGCTCAAGTTCTGTAGTGAGGGACACTCCAAGTGGCATGTGAAACTACCAGTCTTAGTTATAAACTACCGCCCGGCTGGCCGGTGGGTGGCGGTGGTCAACATGAACCCAGGGGCTACACACACACACACACACACACACACCGCCCACTGACCTGACCACCGGCCGGTGGGTGGCTGTGGCCAACATGAACCCAGGGGCTACACACACACACACACACACACACACCGCCCACTGACCTGACCACCACCACTGTGACCTGACCACGTGTGGCATGTAGCTCATCCTTGGACAACATTAATCAAATACCTAGACAGAATTTTTATGTTACATAAAAGACATTTCTTGATAGTAAACATAAGAAATGATGATGAAAGATAAGGGACGCTATAAGAGGTAAATATTTTGTGAAAATATGAAATACTCTTCCTCAAACTAGCTCCCTGTACTGTATTTTATTTTACATACCCAGAGGAAAATATATTGTATGGTTAATCACTATAAAGGTTCATGTTTAACAGGTTTTCTATTTCTGATAGTATTTCACTGATTCAAGTTTAAGAACCTTGGTTCTGAACAACCATTATAATGCAACACAATACATATTTACCATAAATAAATCATTTATCACAATAACCATTATGTTTGGACCAGATTCTTTAAGTCCTCAATCACGTTTGTTAATATATAAGTAATTTTTCCGCCACATTTCAATACATAACATATATCTACAAGTGTGTAAATATATGTATATGTTTTTATAAATTTTTCTTTGGCTTTTATAATCAAGGTGTAAGATATCCGTCTGAAGTAAATACTAGATAATATTATATGTTATGTGTGTGTATGTGTGTGTGTGTGTGTGTGTGTGTGTGTGTGTGTGTGTGTGTGTGTGTGTGTGTGTGTGTGTGAGCGCACATAGGAGTGAAAACATATTTTACACTTACAAGGTTAAGAGACGAGGCAACACGAGTGTACAAATCCTTCCTCAAAAGACTCACGTGATAATGATTAAAGTAGTACACACACACACACACACACACACACACACACACACACACACACACACACAGAGCGGCGCCAGGCTGGAGGCGGGGCATCGTGACGTCACAGGCAAGTCCCTCCCCCCGCCAGATCCAAACATGTGTTGTGTCTGGTGATGGCGGTTCAAGATTTCCCACATTTATATTGATCTTTATATTATCATCCACTCCCAAAGTCACCTGGCATTCTTGTGTTTCAACAACAGACGTGATATATGCAACACCAGGCAAACATTGTACCATTATCTGATAGGTTAATTGGTGCAGAATCAAGAACCAGTGAATTTCATCGCCGCCATAAGTAAGTAAGGAAGGTGACTTTAATGATGATAAATACGACCTGGTATGGCTGTGTCTACACACTACCGCCATCTGCTCAACATTGTACATAACAACCTTTAAACTGTGACATTCAACCACAAGGTTTAAAGTCCCTCATGAAAACGCGAACTTAAAATCTATCCATTTAAATCTACCATTCATCAATAAACATTTAAACACCGTCATTTGAACGTAAACCTTCCAGCTGCGTTATTTTACCAGAGTCCTTTAAGATACGTCATATAAACACAAAACTTAAATGTACGTCAGCTTAAAGAAGGCTTGTGCAAATCATCATTAAAACTCAAACTTTTGAATTAGAGTTGTAATGAAACTGCGAACTTTTAACTCCGTCAAATTACATCCTACTGTACAAAATGCTTCGCATAATTGAGAATTTTTAATGTCAGTTAATTTAACGATATCCTTTGAAGTTCATCTCTGAAACACAAAGCGTTGAACTTTGTCTCTAGAACTAAACACAACCATTAAATTCCTTATCTGGAAAGGAAATTTGTATAATCCATCAAAATTCGTCGTATAACGCGAACTTTTCAACCCTTCCATTTAGCTGGGCCACTCTTCCCTGGCTGCCATTCATATTTTGTCCTTTTAAACTGTGACTTTATTACACTTTCATTCATTCATCATGACTTTATTACACTTTCATTCATTCATCATGACTTTATTACACTTTCATTCATTCATCATGACTTTATTACACTTTCATTCATTCATCATGACTTTATTACACTTTCATTCATCATTCATCAAGTAGTTCGTCTCACTGATATTCCATTCATCAACTTCATTTCTGCATCTCATAGTTTGACCGCCATGTTGCTTTCATTAAGGTTTATGGTTAAACCTAAAGATTCTCTCTCCATTGTTTACAGTGACGGAGCCACCTGTACGTTGTACCAGACAACCAGTAATGTATGGTGACTGACGTCTACAGTGACGGAGCCACCTGTATGTTGTACCAGACAACCAGTAATGTATGATGACTGACGTCTACAGTGACGGAGCCACCTGTATGTTGTACCAGACAACCAGTAATGTTTGGTGACTGACGTCTACAGTGACGGAGCCACCTGTATGTTGTACCAGACAACCAGTAATGTATGATGACTGACGTCTACAGTGACGGAGCCACCTGTATGTTGTACCAGACAACCAGTAATGTATGGTGACTGATGTCTACAGTGACGGAGCCACCTGTATGTTGTACCAGACAACCAGTAATGTTTGGTGACTGACGTCTACAGTGACGGAGCCACCTGTATGTTGTACCAGACAACCAGTAATGTATGGTGACTGACGTCTACAGAGAGGGAGCCACCTGTATGTTGTACCAGACAACCAGTAATGTATGGTGACTGACGTCTACAGTGACGGAGCCACCTGTATGTTGTACCAGACAACCAGTAATGTATGGTGACTGACGTGTACAGTGACGGAGCCACCTGTATGTTGTACCAGAGAACCAGTAATGTATGGTGACTGACGTCTACAGTGACGGAGCCACCTGTATGTTGTACCAGAGAACCAGTAATGTATGGTGACTGACGTCTACAGTGACGGAGCCACCTGTATGTTGTACCAGACAACCAGTAATGTATGGTGACTGACGTCTACAGTGACGGAGCCACCTGTATGTTGTACCAGAGAACCAGTAATGTATGGTGACTGACGTCTACAGTGACGGAGCCACCTGTATGTTGTACCAGAGAACCAGTAATGTATGGTGACTGACGTCTACAGTGACGGAGCCACCTGTATGTTGTACCAGAGAACCAGTAATGTATGGTGACTGACGTCTACAGTGACGGAGCCACCTGTATGTTGTACCAGGCAACCAAGAATGTATGGTGACTGACGTGTACAGTGACGGAGCCACCTGTATGTTGTACCAGACAACCAAGAATGTATGGTGACTGACGTGTACAGTGACGGAGCCACCTGTATGTTGTACCAGACAACCAAGAATGTATGGTGACTGACGTGTACAGTGACGGAGCCACCTGTATGTTGTACCAGACAACCAGTAATGTATGGTGACTGACGTCTACAGTGACGGAGCCACCTGTATGTTGTACCAGACAACCAGTAATGTATGATGACTGACGTGTACAGTGACGGAGCCACCTGTATGTTGTACCAGAGAACCAGTAATGTATGGTGACTGACATCTACAGTGACGGAGCCACTTGTATGTTGTACCAGGCAACCAGTAATGTATGGTGACTGACGTCTACAGTGACGGAGCCACCTGTATGTTGTACCAGACAACCAGTAATGTATGGTGACTGACGTCTACAGTGACGGAGCCACCTGTATGTTGTACCAGACAACCAGTAATGTATGGTGACTGACGTCTACAGTGACGGAGCCACCTGTATGTTGTACCAGACAACCAGTAATGTATGGTGACTGACGTCTACAGTGACGGAGCCACCTGTATGTTGTACCAGAGAACCAGTAATGTATGGTGACTGACGTCTACAGTGACGGAGCCACCTGTATGTTGTACCAGACAACCAGTAATGTATGGTGACTGACGTCTACAGTGACGGAGCCACCTGTATGTTGTACCAGACAACCAGTAATGTATGATGACTGACGTCTACAGTGACGGAGCCACCTGTATGTTGTACCAGACAACCAGTAATGTATGGTGACTGACGTCTACAGTGACGGTGCCACCTGTATGTTGTACCAGACAACCAGTAATGTATGGTGACTGACGTCTACAGTGACGGAGCCACCTGTATGTTGTACCAGACAACCAGTAATGTATGGTGACTGACGTCTACAGTGACGGAGCCACCTGTATGTTGTACCAGACAACCAGTAATGTATGGTGACTGACGTCTACAGTGACGGAGCCACCTGTATGTTGTACCAGACAACCAGTAATGTATGGTGACTGACGTCTACAGTGACGGGGCCACCTGTATGTTGTACCAGACAACCAGTAATGTATGATGACTGACGTCTACAGTGACGGAGCCACCTGTATGTTGTACCAGACAACCAGTAATGTATGGTGACTGACGTGTACAGTGACGGAGCCACCTGTATGTTGTACCAGACAACCAGTAATGTATGGTGACTGACGTCTACAGTGACGGAGCCACCTGTATGTTGTACCAGAGAACCAGTAATGTATGGTGACTGACGTCTACAGTGACGGAGCCACCTGTATGTTGTACCAGACAACCAGTAATGTATGGTGACTGACGTCTACAGTGACGGAGCCACCTGTATGTTGTACAGTCTCTGACTAAAATGATGAAGATCCGCTGGCGAGCTCACGCCTCTCGTATTCGAATCATGATGGTATCGGAACCGTTGTGAATCTTGATGGTATCGGAACCGTTGTGAATCATGATGGTATCGGAACCGTTGTGAATCATGATGGTATCGGAACTGTTGTGAATCATGATGGTATCGGAACCGTTGTGAATCATGATGGTATGGGAACCGTTATGAATCATGATGGTATCGGAACCGTTATGAATCATGATGGTATCGGAACTGTTATGAATCATGATGGTATCGGAACCGTTGTGAATCATGATGGTATGGGAACCGTTATGAATCATGATGGTATCGGAACCGTTGTGAATCATGATGGTATCGGAACTGTTGTGAATCATGATGGTATCGGAACCGTTGTGAATCATGATGGTATCGGAACCGTTGTGAATCATGATGGTATGGGAACCGTTGTGAATCATGATGGTATCGGAACCGTTGTGAATCATGATGGTATCGGAACCGTTATGAATCATGATGGTATCGGAACCGTTGTGAATCATGATGGTATCGGAACCGTTGTGAATCATGATGGTATCGGAACCGTTGTGAATCATGATGGTATCGGAACCGTTGTGAATCATGATGGTATCGGAACCGTTGTGAATCATGATGGTATCGGAACCGTTGTAAATCTCGATCTTGTGACTCATAGTGAGTGAACCCAAGTGCCTCGGTGTGGTGACATAGCTGTTCTGGTGAGGGTGGAGGTGACGGCTACTGACTTACCAGTGAATTATTATCCATGGCATCATTTTTGAAGGGTTTAATCACATTCAGTCATAACTCCCGCACTTGGTTGGTAGTTAACACTAATCTATTTTACAATTTTGGGTTGTTTCAAGTCTATCTATTTCACGGATCATATTGTTACACTCGATAGTATCCGCTACTTGGACACGGGACCTGGCATCCCTTTCCTTGTGAGTGTTGCATAATGAAGTAGTTATTTGGGAATAGATCGATAACAGAGAAACTTGGCAACTTAAACTTGAATATCTTTTGTTTTATGTGCTAATAATATACCGCCTCCCGCACTCATTTTGGCAACACTGGCGACTCGTGATAGCTTAGACCCGGCGGATCCACTTCCTCCCCGGCGGGCTTGAAGCTGCAGCCTCGAGCTGCCAATATCAAGTGACAATTTTATTTTTTCACGGTGGATATCTATTTTTACAATATTGGTTCCTACTTGTCATATTAGATAATCATCATGATATAGATGTTAAGCACAAAGCAATAATACTGTGTACGCACAGTTAAAAAGCTGAAACAATATTAATTTGATAACTAACGTAATAATTTGTCGGCAACAATAGCATCAACCAATGACGTGTCCCTGTCACCTAGCCAGCCTGGAGGGAAGTGGAATCGGCCGGTTATGTTAGCAGCGTTGCCAAAATGACTGCGGTATAGCTATAGGTAATGATAGACTTTACGTTTGTCTTGCACAACAACACAGAACCAGGCGGGTAGCAGAGTAAGTGTTTACCTTTCAAAGGTTTCTGGGAATCGAGACTAAATACTGGAGAGTGAGTTTATATCCCTCACAGATAAGTATTAAAGGATCTGTGACGCTGTCTTCAGGTATTGTATATAAATAGAGACACTTATGGTGTGTGATTAGAATAACCAAACAGGACGACCAGGAACATTAGTTTATTGCAGTAACATGACAGATTAACCTTAATTACATTTAATATGACCTCCATCCCCCACCCACGGCCATCGACAACCTGGTGATACCTTGCGGCAACACAATGGACGAAGTTTCAGCATAAAGAGAAGAATGACACAACAATACCAGGCATTAGAAGCCTCCCATATATAGAATAACCAGACTTACATTCTCTCGAAGGCCACACAATGAGGGCTCATGTGATACAGGTTTAGAAAAGCAGGCTTTTTTATTGATACAGACCAGACCTTAGATTTTAGCCTGAAAACAATGAACCTTTATTAGCATGAATTTTCATATGACAAGTAACAGACAGAGAAAGAAAGATCAATACCTGGCCATACATGTGTCTGAAGATATCTTGCTATATATAAAGACTGTAAAGATCAATACCTGGCCATACATGTGTCTCAAGATATCTTGCTATATATAAAGACTGTAAAGAGAATCAGAGATAAAACAGAAGTAATGAAAAGTAGATTCCTTGTGTTGATGGTAAGGACAAGTAGGGACTTCATAACAACATGATGAAGGTACTGTAACAACCAATGATTTCTGATATTTCTACTTATCTATTATACTTTGTCGCTGTCTCCCGCGTCAGTGAGGTAGCGCAAGGAAACAGACGAAACTACGGCCCAACCCACCCACATACACATGTATATACATACACGCCCACACACACAAATATACATACCTATACATCTCAACGTATACATATATGTACACACACAGACATATACCTTATACAGATGTAAATAATTCATACTGCCTGCCCTTATTCATTCCCGTCGCCACCCCAACACACATGAAATGACAGCCCCTTCCCCCCGCATGTGCGCGAGGTAGCGCTAGGAAAAGACAACAAAGGCCACATTCGTTCACACTCAGTCTCTAGCTGTCATGCGTAATGCACCAAAACCACAGCTCCCTTTCCACATCCAGGCCCCACAGAACTTTCCCTGGTTTACCCCAGACGCTTCACATGCCCTGGTTCAATCCATTGACAACACGTCGATCCCGGTATACCACATCGTTCCAATTCACTCTATTCCTTGCACGCCTTTCACCCTCCTGCATGTTCAGGCCCCAATCACTCAGAATCTTTTTCACTCCATCTTTCCACCTCCATTTTAGTCTCCCAACTTCTCCTGGTTCCCTCCACCTCTGACACATATATCCTCTTGGTCAATCTTTCCTTACTCATTCTTTCCATGTGACCAAACCATTTCAAAACACCCTCTTCTGCTCTCTCAACCACACTCTTTTTATTACCACACATCTCTCTTACCCTTTCATTACTTACTCGATTAAACCACCTCACATCATATATTGTCCTCAAACATCTCATTTCCAGTATATCCACTCACCTTCGCACATCTCTATCTATAGCCCACGCCTCGCAACCATATAACATTGTTGGAACCACTATTCCTTCAATCATACGCATTTTTGCTTTCCGAGAGAACGTTCTCGACTTCCACATATTTTACAACACTCCCCCAACTTTCGCCCCTTCCCCCACCCTGTGATTCACTTCCGCTTCCATGGTTTCATCCGCTGCCTAATCCACTCCCAGATATCTAAAACACTTCGCTTCCTCCAGTTTTTCTCCATTCAAACTTACCTCCCAATTGACTTGTCCCTCAACCCTACTGTACCTAATAACCTTGATCTTATTCACATTTACTCTCAGCTTTCTTCTTTCACACACTTTACCAAATTCAGTCACCAGCTTCTGCAGTTACTCACCTGAATCAGGTACCAGCGCTGTATCATTAGCGAATAACAGCTGACTCATTTCCCAAGCTCTCTCATCCATAACAGACTGCGTACTTGCCCCTCTTTCCAAAACTCTTGCATTCACCTCCCTAACAACCCCATCCATAAACAAATTAAACAACCATGGAGACATCACACACCCCTGCCGCAAACCTACATTCACTGAGAACCAATCACTTTCCTCTCTTCCTACACGTATACATGCCTTACATCCTCGATAAAAACTCTTCACTGCTTCTAACAACTTGCTTCCCACACCATATATTCTTAATACCCTCCATAGAGCATCTCTATCAACTCTATCATATGTCTTCTCTAGATCCATAAATGCTACATACAAATCCATTTGCTTTTCTATGATGAAATAAAACTAATATGTATTTGTCTTAGTTAACTGGATTGGCTATCGGGAATGATTTAGAAATTTAGCACAATTATATCAGAGTTAACCAAACCTCTGCTGGGCCATTGTGGTACGTAGGAAGCAATTTCTTCCCTGTCCAATACATTAATGATGAAGAGGTAGTTCTTGGTTATTTTTGTGAATAACTGAAAATATTGGCAAGTCACTTGTTCAAGCAGGAGTCTGGCACCTACGTCATGTACTCATTTGTCATCATTAATTTCAGGATGATACTCACGACTATTCTTCCAGCATCTTCACCTGAAGTTTGACACTGAAGCCAAGTACTTTGTGGGAAACACATTATGATGGATAGTCTTATATTTGTGTATCTTCTTTCCTTCTCTTTCCCTTTCCACCTTCCTTTGTGTCTTTTCTGACCCCTGATACGTTTTCATTAATCACAGTCTCTCTCTCTCTCTCTCTCTCTCTCTCTCTCTCTCTCTCTCTCTCTCTCTCTCTCTCTCTCTCTCTCTCTCTCTCTCTCTCTCTCTCTCTCTCCACTTTTCACATAACATGACAGCACGTAACTCACACATTAGTTCTTCATAACTCTGTATTTTCCAGCAGTGATCGCTAGCTACGCGTTATCTCTGCTGCATTCTGGTCAAATCTTGCCAACACTCGTCAGCCTCAAGACAAAACACAATCAAACCTTTATTAATCATCGTTAAAGGAAGTGAAAACTCGACCTACACCTAGGAAAATCACTGACTGATATTCCTTTTATCAAACCTCAGTTGTCGTATCCAGGTGTGCCAGCTGCTGCCTTAGTTGCCATATCCAGGTGTGTTATCTACTGTCTCAGTTGCCATATCCAGGTGTGTCATCTGTTGCCTCAGTTGCCATATCCAGGTGTGTTATCTACTGTCTCAGTTGCCATATCCAGGTGTGTCATCTGTTGCCTCAGTTGCCATATCCAGGTGTGTTATCTACTGTCTCAGTTGCCATATCCAGGTGTGTCAGCTGCTGCCTCAGTTGCCATATCCAGGTGTGTCATCTGTTGCCTCAGTTGCCAAATCCAAGTGTGTCAGCTGCTGCCTCAGTTGCCATATCCAGGTGTGTTATCTGCTGCTTCAGTTGCCATATCCAGGTGTGTCAGCTGCAGCCTCAGTTGCCATATCCAGGTGTGTCAGCTGCTGCCTCAGTTGCCATACCCAGGTGTGTCAGCTGCTGCCTCAGTTGCCATATCCAGGTGTGTCAGCTGCTGCCTCAGTTGCCAGGTGTTCTCAGCAGATGAGGTCACGCCGAAGACTGAGCCAAGACAATTTAGGAATGTTGTGTTTACTACAAAGCAACATGAAGCACTGCTGTAGAACTCAAGCTAGCAATTTTATTCATCATTAATATTTGCCTTACTGATGAATGTAATTGTACATTTTTTACAAAACCTTTATGGATATTTGATTACATTTTCACGCCACATGTCTAAGTGTTACGTAATAGGTGACTGTCATTAATCATACAATTGAATAATAACTTTATGACGTTACAGTAATATAAGGTACTTCACAAACAAAACTAACATACACTTTATATTTTTGGATGAGTGTATTATTGTCATTTCCAATTTGATATGCAATCATTTCGTCCAGTATATACAACCTGGGGTTATGTTCTCCAGCAGTCATGCACGGACGGTGGTGTGATGTGTGGCTTCACGTGTGTGTCTGGCTGTTGCACACACAACATGACCACTCCTTGTGCATGTCTTCTGCTGGCATTTGTATATCTATTAAGACAGTCTTAATGGTGCTAGACTTTTTTTTTTTTTTTCAAACTATTCGCTATTTCCCGCGTTAGCGAGGTAGCGTTAAGAACAGAGAACTGGGCCACTGAGGGAATATCCTCACCTGGCCCCCTTCTCTGCTCCTTCTTTTGGAAAATTAAAAAAAATTGAGAGGGGAGGATTTCCAGCCCCCCGCTCCCTCCCTTTTTAGTCGCCTTCTACGACACGCAGGGAATACGTGGGAAGTATTCTTTCTCCCCTATCCCCAGGGATAAAATGATCGTCCAAGGCCAGCAGGTAGCTGCATATAAAGCTATGAATGTCTGTCTTGATAACTGACTGCGTAGAGGGAAGGGTTTGGGGAGAAAAGGAATTCGGGAGGAGTATTTTGAGGGGTTCTCGGGAGTGTGATGAGTAGGGACACAAAAATAGTCCTTCTCAGGAGGAGGGTAACAGGTCCTGAGTCTCAGCCCAGGTAATGGTGTGAACAGTACACACATCACCAGCACACCTTTGATGGCGCTCCTACACCTTCGTATTATTATTACCACACATCACCAGCACACCTTTGATGGCGCTCCTACACCTTCGTATTATTATTACCACACATCACCAGCGCACCTTTGATGGCGCTCCTACACCTTGGTGGCTGCTGCACTCCACACAGGAGCAGGGGATGGTGGCACATATCTATGAAGCAAAAAGGTTTTCGATGAGACTGTGGTATTTCTTCCATTCCCTGGTCGATGATACAGCCTTTCCCCAAGGTTACTTGTCATTCCTGGTGTAACGACTTACGGGTTGAGTCCGGTAACACCTTCTGAATAATAGTATGTGACAGAGTGGAGTGACCAGGATGACCAGCGTGTTCTGCACCTCAACTGATTAATTATATGATAAGAATTAAGAGAATTACACACCATAAATGTCACTTGCAAGGATCAAGTCAGAGATGAAGCATAGATAACTAGAAGGGTTAAGGAAACAAAATTTGTAAAATACCTTTACCCGGGATCAGTAGCACCTGTGGCAATGGACACACCTTCGTAATGCTTGATCACTTACAAGCGACAAACTATGATACGTAAACCTTAGGTACTGTTCGTCAGGAGAACAATTTACAAATATTCATAAAAGACATAAATATGTTAGATATATCTTTATCCGAGACATGTAACACTTGTGTGGATAGACACAGCTTTGTAATGCATGATCCATTACACGAAATGAACTTCACTAACGAAGAGTTATACAACGCGTCGTTGAAGAACATTAATCAAATACCTATACAGAATTTTTATGTTACGTAAAAGATATTTCTTGATAGTAGTAAACACAAGAAATGGTGACGAAAGAAAAGGGATGTAGAGGTAAATATTTTGTTAAAAAATGAATTGCTCCTGCCTTAAACTAGCTCCTTGCAATGGATTTTGTTTTAGATACCCACAGTAAGATATATTGTGTGGTTGATCACTATAAATGTTTATGTTTAACTGATCTTTTATTTCTTATAGTATTTCACTGATTCAGGTTTAAGAACCTTGGTTCTGAACAACCATTATAATGCAACACAATACATATTTATCATAAATAAATCATTTATCACAATAACCATTATATTTGGACCAGATTTTTTACGTCCTCAATCACGTTTGTTAATATATAAGGAAATTTTCCGCCACATTTCAATACATAACATATATCTACACGTGTGGAAATATATGTATATGTTTTTATGAATTTTTCTTTGGCTTTTATAATTCTGAAGAGAATACTAGATAATATTATATGTTATGTGTGTGTGTGTGTGTGTGTGTGTGTGAGCGCACATAGGAGTGAAAACATATTTTACACTTACAAGGTTAAGAGACGGGGCAACACGAGTGTACAAATCCTTCCTCAAAACTCTCACGTGATAATGATTAAAGTAGTACACACACACACACACACACACACACACACACACACACACACACACACGCACAAACACACACACACACACACACACACACACACACACACACACACACAGAGCGGCGCTTTCAATTTTTGATGTAGATTGATTTCCTATCTTAGTTTCGTCTACGGAATTCTACATCTTCAGTTCAGCACAACATTGTGGTAATGAAGGGAAAGTCACCACATTTACAAGCCGAGCGCACGTAGCTTATCCCACCTCGTTAAAGAGAAAACTTACCTGTATTTGAATTAATGAACGGGCACAGAGAAGACAAAATTTTATTATACATTTATTATACAAGTATATAATTCATATTATATACATTACCACATTTCCTGCACTTTCCATCACAAATTTGCTGAGGTCATAACCTTGTAGTTACCATTACCTTACAACCTTAAGGATGGTGGTCTACAACACCTCTAGATTGATGGAGAAAACGAAAAGTTCCGTTTTACTATTAAGACCACAGAAATACGATAATTCCACTTCACTACCACTAACTACTAGTTATTTTACTTGTTGATTTTCACGGCTAAGATTTTCATCCTCTGAGCGAAGCCATACAATAATCGTCCTTATCTACTCTGAGCATTGGATAGCCTCCTGATGATCAAGATTGCTGTTTTGGTTGTCCGTTTCCCTTGTTACTGCTGCGCCTCACTGCACACCTTACATGAGTGCCTTCCACAGTATTAGGGACAGCTGCTGGGCCTCACTGTAGCTACTTCTGGGACGGTTGCCAATCTTCCTCGTATTCCCTCATGACCACAGCGCCAAACCGACTCCCGCCATCAGGCCGAAACGCACAAACATTTCTGACAAAATTGAGACAACCGCTTTCGCGTCAGTTTTGACACCAAGTGAATTTATACGACAATTACGTTCAAGATGCTTGGTTTTTCGTTCATGGATTGAACAGAAGCAACCAACGATGGTTGCTACTGCCCAATCCATGAAGTCCCCCCCACCACGGAAAGGTAACCAAGCTTCGGGGGGGATGGGTGTTTACCCTGACGCCAACGGAGAAACTCAATACAATATTTTTATTATAACTTTCCTTAATCTTGAAAAATGAATCAATCAGAGGGAAGAATAGCCCCAGCCATATGAAGATTGGCTAACCAAATGTATATAGTTGTCAGTCCTTCTAAAACTTGTATATTTTCGATCATTAGAGCATCCATCTATTCATCTCATATAAGTGTTGCTAGGACAGTTGTCTATTAGTGCAGAGATCTTTTCCTCGGTAAAGAAAGTGTAGCCGGACTCCGCCCTCATGAGGTTACTGCACGACAGCAAAGATCACCCTTTGGTAGGCTGTGCTATAGGCAGTACAGCTCCGTCAAAGATCTCACTCCATAAGTGAACTTATATAGATTCTTTTTTGAACATTTTGTCTTGTCTATAAGGAACTCATCAGTTCTTCTCCAGTGAAAGCAAAAAATCATCGAGAAATTCATTTGCTTCCTTAATATCAGGATCTTGTGGCTCTGTGTGGGGGACGGGGCTGGTGGGCTGTGTGTCTGGCTGTGTCTGGGGAGCGGGGCTGGCGGTCTCTGTGACTGGCTGTGTCTGGGGAGCGGGGCTGGTGGTCTCTGTGACTTGCTGTGTCTGGGAAGCGGGGCTGGTGGTCTCTGTGACTTGCTGTGTCTGGGAAGCGGGGCTGGTGGTCTCTGTGTCTGGCTGTGTCTGGAGATCAGGGGAAGTCTTGGGTATAAATTTCAATATACTGTGAGCGATATCGTCTCTCAACCGATTCCTCTCGATCTTCTCTTGCACGGCCTTCATGATACGTTTGGGCGGCTTTCTCCATTTTCTTTGCATTTCAGTTGGTGATCCTGCGCCATCGAGCCACATGATACCAGAATAGTATCGTTCCTGTTTCCCAACGGGTCCAATCTTGGTGTCACACATGATGCCGAGGGAACCCAAATGGCGGCCGATGTTTACGTTGGAAGCCACGGGCTCGTTATGTATCTTGCAGTAACTTTCATACCGTTGCTGCAGCTCTTTCCTGCTGATAAGGTACCGCTTCATAGTAATAGTCTTTCCCTTCATTTGAACGAAGGTATTCATGAAACTAACAAAGGAAGCCTTTCCTTTGTAATCCCGTTTGTTGTAACAGAAAGCCATTGAAGACGTGGACTGGGTCAGGCCGAGTAACACAGACTAACAAGATAGTTCTATATTCAATGGTCCTGTATCAGCACTGAACTCGAAATACGTCAGAACGACAATTTCAACCCAGGGCTGGAGGGCCAATTGATGATATTCTCACGTCTTGCTCAACCAAGTAACCTCGGTTAGACCTTGTTTATATTCAAATATAGTAAAGTTAATATAGTGAAGCTTGATGATTCTATTTATATGTAAGATGCAATGTAGTTTATATATATATATATATATATATATATATATATATATATATATATATATATATATATATATATATATATATATATATATATATATATATATATATATATATATATATATATATATGTATATATATATATATATATATATATATATATATATATATATATATATATATATATATATATATATATATATATATATATATATATATATATATATATATATTTTCAATAATGGGTGGAACTTGGCTCCTAAGGTGATTTTGTTGTTGGAATGGGACCTCCAGCGATTCTGTCCACCTTTTCCCTTTCTAGACATGTGGTGGTGCATTGGGTAGTGTGGCAACCTTCGTCTTCATCTTTTTGGGTGCAGGCTTGCAAACCTCGTGGAGTAGTTGTGGGGTTTGCTTCTTTGCTGCACCCGACATAGCCATCTGGGCGTAGCTATCTACCTGGGCTGGTGGGTCAGCCAGCATAGCTACACGCTCACTCGGTACCTGGGCTGGTGGACAAGCAGCCTTCCTTTCTTCCATGGCTACAGTCTGCCTAACGACCTGGGGTTGTGGAGCAGCCATCCTTACTACCACCCAGGTTGGTTGGGCAGCCTTCTTTCGTTTCTTTGCTACACCCTTCTGGTTGGGCTGGTTGGGCAACCTTCTTTTTCCTCTTCTTCGATACAACCTGCCAACCGAATTCGTCTGCTGGTGGGTCCGTTTCTTTCATGGATACAACCTCTGTAGCCACTTGGGCTGGCCGGTCAACCTTCGGTTGTAGGTAAAAGTATATATATAGAATAATGTGGTTATCATCAGCAGCCAGAGGCCATTCCTCCCTCCTTGCCTGCAGAGTTCTTGATTTTCTGGAAAGTTCTACGAGATTCTGGTAAGATAAATACCATTGAGAGGACGTTGTTAGGGGACAGTCAGGTTCAGTTTAGAGTTGGTTGTGGGATGGTTCTTTTACTGTGTCGTATCAGCCAGATGGGTATTTCTTTTCACAGTTTTCGTTAAAGTTTGTTTTCTAGAGGCATAATCTAGAGCACTATTTTCCATATGTTTATCATTTTTCTTGTTATAGTTTCATTATCATCATTAGTTTTGTTATTGTTGACTTTCAGATATTTAATGTTATGTTTGTGATTCCCGTGGAAGCGTCTGACATCTTGCTAGAAGACTTTCTGGTCACAATATTTCTGCACTGGGGAGTTGATCGTATTCTTTTATTGCAGGTTTTGTTATTATCTTGCTTTACATTAAGGTCTACTGGAGGTTTTCCCAATGTTGGTTGAACATATGTCCAGCAACAGGAGATGGCGTAAGATACAGTATTGATGAAACTTATCTATCTATATACCTATCTAAGTATCTCTATATCTATCTATCTAATTATTTATCTATCTATCTATCTATCTGTCCATCTATCTATGTATTTATCTCTCTATATATCTTAAAGTCGACAATAATGAAACTAATGATAATGAAGTGTAACAATGTCCTCTCAATGGCAATTATCTCTCCAGAATCTTCTAGAACCTTCCAGAAAACTATGAACTCTGCAGGCAAGGAGGGAGGAATGGTCTCCGGCTATTGATAAAACCACATTATTCCATATATATGTTTATATATACATATATATGTATACATAAGTACGTATATATAATATATAGAATAATGCGGTTATTATCTGTATCGAAGAAAACTGAAAAGATGAGGTCCCACCGAGATTCGAACTCGGATTGCTGGATCCAGAGTCCAGAGTGCTAACCCTTACACCATGGGACCTGATAAGAAAAGATGTGATTTCATCTAAATGTTTTACATATAATCAACCAGAGGCCATTCCTCCCTCCCTGCCTGCAGGGTTCAAGGTTTTCTAGAAGGTTCTCGAAGATTCTGGGTAGGAACTGCCATTGAGAGGACGTAGTTATACGTATCATTAATGATATTATTGTTGACTTTCTGATTTAGAAAGATAGATAGATAGACAGATAGATAGGTAAAAAACAGATATTAGATAGATCGATAGATACGTAAGGCTGTATATGTCAACTTTCACAGAAATCATTGATATGTGCGTTATTCTGCAAGAAATACATGTACATGGATGTAGTGATAATATGGGTTAGGTATAAGACCAGTCGTGTTGAGGTTGTAGTGAATGTGACCATTGACTTCAACCTTAATAGTGTAGTGAAGATAAAGTTGTAGTGAAGATAAATCTTGAAGTGACTCATAAGGTTGTTGTGAGTACAAGGATGCATCGTAAATGAGTCCTTCCTACCTGAAAGTCAACAATTACAAAATTGATCAAGTATAACAACATCCTCGGACAACCAACTACAAACACCAACCATAGAGTGAACCTGACTGTTACCTAACGACGACCTCTCAAAGGTAATGATCTTACCAGAATCTTCGAGAACCTTCTAGAAAACCTTGAACCCTGCAGGCAGGGAGGGAGGAATGGCCTCTGGTTGATTATATGTAAAACATTTAGATGAAATCACATCTTTTCTTATCAGGTCCCATGGTGTAAGGGTTAGCACTCTGGACTCTAAATCCAGCTATCCGAGTTCGAATCTCGTTGGGACCTCACCTTTTCAGTTTTCTTAGAAACTGATGATGGAACTGAGCCATATAGTTGACCTTCGATGGACATATATTTCTTACGGCCCACCATTTTATTTAAGTATGAAGATCTCACGGCAGAGAGGAAACGTGTGATATTCAAAATCAAAAGCCGCAATTGCCCTCATGGTAATGGTCGACATGTTTGCAGACAGATGACACAGACATGTGAGAAGTTAGACAAATATGGACGTTCCTGGTTGCTGTATAGCCTAGGTTTATCATCACTTGTAATGAAGGAGAAATGTTGCACATTATTCCACACCTTTTTATTTAGGCTAGGCTAGGCTAGGATGAATAGGGTCCATAACGTAACAGAGCTGGGAAATGCATCATATCGGATCTGTATTTGTGCAAAATGGCGCAAGTTTGTGGAAGTGATTTACACAATGCCGGAGAGAATCCACCTTCACCAGAAATAATGTCTCAGACCATACAATATCTGCTGTTGGACGAGCAGGGCACATTAGACCAATATATTCCTGTAGTTTACTGCTCTTCCCAAACACGCAGCAAGACATTCGTAAAAGCGTTAAACTAAACTTTTCCATTGGTTTTCATATCTTTAATTACTTACACCAGTTCCAACAGATGGAAAAAATCATTTGAAAAATCAGAAATTATTTGCCTATAAAAAGCATTTTGATCGATCGTACCAAATATTCAATTATTTCTGTACCCGACAAAATATTCAGTCACTCCTATATCCGGCATTTTTCCTGCTACTGGTGCCGTTAAAGTCATATGGTAATTTACCGCAATTAGATTATAAATATATTCATCTATATGGAATGGCTCAGCGTGAAGAAACACGTATATTTTCACTAAATCCTCCTCTTCACTACACTCCCATCTCCACTACATAGCTCTAACACAACATCTTGACTACACCATTGTATGACCACATTATCATATCATTGTGTTCTTATCTTTACCACAGCCTCGGCAAAATTGATGTTTTCTTTACACATCAGGGTAGATGGCCATCTTTATGATGACAGAGGACACACATAACATATTAAACCTCTTATCTTTAGTCACTTTAATCTAATTTTTGCTGATAAAAACGAATTATAATGACAACCCTTGTATTCTGTGACGGGACATTGTACGGGTGAAGGAACTGTTGTGAGGCACATGTATTAAACTATTGAGAAATAAACTTAACTGTATTAAAGTATTGACTTCACTATATTAGACTTCTCTATATTAAGCTATGCTAGGATATGATCAGTTCCCAGGTTATATAAGGGCGGGAGCCGGGCCGAGAGCATCATTTGAGCTGTGACCTCTGTCGAGTGAACATCTCTGCTCCGCCTTGCAAGCTCCCTCAACCTTTCCTCGAACACTTCAATATAATAATGTTCACCAAGGAGGTAGGACGATCCTCCTTTGTCCAGGAGATGGAATTTGAATATGTCCATGTATTTGACATGGGCTATGGCTGTGTGGACATGGAAGTGGAATACCCAGACGTGGAAGTGATGGATGGAGTGGAATTTGGCTGTGTGGATATGGAGGTGGAATACCCAGACGTTGAAGAGATGGATGGAGTGGAATTGGTGGAATACCCGGACGTGGAAGTCATGGATGGAGTGGAATTTGGCTGTGTGGATATGGAGGTGGAATACCCAGAAGTGGAATTGGAGGAAATGGAATATGGGTGAAGCTGGTATGAACGCCATATGGATTTGGTGAAGGTTGACCTCGTAATGTTTTGACGTAAAATAGGTCAACCACTGTGACTATGTGGCGGGGAGGGCCACATCCACCAACCACGAAGCGAGCCCCACCACGGAGAAGTATCCTGGCTGCATCCACGTACGAGAACCACCGCGGGATTGCCGTCATCCAGTAACCCTGCTATGCCTCCTACAAGAAGGCACTTCTTGCCAACGTGACACCACTTTCCGTCAACGGTCGCTGTGCAAAAGTGAAACCTCACCGTCCCACTGATGCTGACCAAATGACCTCGCCCACTCAAGTGGCACTGCAGCCCACACGCCCTACCAGACCCACCATCCATGAGGAAATGCAGCCCACCCCACTTGTCAGGCCCACCTTCAGGGAGACATGGCAGGTCTCAAGACCTGTCAGGCCCACCATTCAAGACCGACTTGGTCCCCCAACACATGTCACGCCCAGCGTTCTAGACCGGCTGGGACCAATAACACATGACATGTCCTACGTTACAGACCGACTGCACTCCGCACCTCGTACGGGCGTTAAAAGGCGTGTCGAGATGACACACGCTCCCCGTGCCAAAAGATTCAGTTGGTGAGGAACCTGAGTTCTTTCTTCCTGCTGGTGCTGCAAGAGAACACGGCCCTAGAGTGGACACTGGAGGCGTGTTTGTGTTTGTGTTTGGGTTATCACTGAGGAACCAACACCAAGACAACTTTAGTTTAGCCCCGCCAAGGATTACGTTAATCTGGCGGAAGTCTGGCTTTCTCCCAGTAGTGGATGACACATAATATCTACGTAGGGACGTTGAAAAACAAAGAAAGAGAAAAAATGGGAACATTATCCCGCCAAAAAAAATACATAAATTTACGGGGATAATTTCCTTCGTCTTCAAAGAAAAAATGAAACTCTTCCGGCGCTGCCGTGCCTTCCATAAAGCAACCCTCAAAGAAATCACTTTCTACACAATGCGCAAGGAGTCGGTTAGCCAATCTTCATATGACTGGGGCTATTCTTCCCTCTGATTGATTCATTTTTCAAGATTAAGGAAAGTTATAATAAAAATATTGTATTGAGTTTCTCCGTTGGCGTCAGGGTAAACACCCATCCCCCCCGAAGCTTGGTTACCTTTCCGTGGTGGGGGGGACTTCATGGATTGGGCAGTAGCAACCATCGTTGGTTGCTTCTGTTCAATCCATGAACGAAAAACCAAGCATCTTGAACGTAATTGTCGTATAAATTCACTTGGTGTCAAAACTGACGCGAAAGCGGTTGTCTCAATTTTGTCAGAAATGTTTGTGCGTTTCGGCCTGATGGCGGGAGTCGGTTTGGCGCTGTGGTCATGAGGGAATACGAGGAAGATTGGCAACCGTCCCAGAAGTAGCTACAGTGAGGCCCAGCAGCTGTCCCTAATACTGTGGAAGGCACTCATGTAAGGTGTGCAGTGAGACGCAGCAGTAACAAGGGAAACGGACAACCAAAACAGCAATCTTGATCATCAGGAGGCTATCCAATGCTCAGAGTAGATAAGGACGATTATTGTATGGCTTCGCTCAGAGGATGAAAATCTTAGCCGTGAAAATCAACAAGTAAAATAACTAGTAGTTAGTGGTAGTGAAGTGGAATTACCGTATTTCTGTGGTCTTAATAGTAAAACGAAACCTTTCGTTTTCTCCATCAATCTAGAGGTGTTGTAGACCACCATCCTTAAGGTTGTAAGGTAATGGTAACTACAAGGTTATGACCTCAGCAAATTTGTGATGGAAAGTGCAGGAAATGTGGTAATGTATATAATATAAATTATATAGTTGTATAATAAATGTGTATTAAAATTTTGTCTTCTCTGTTTCGGTTCATTAATTCAAATACAGGTAAGTTTTCTCTCTAACGAGGTGGGATAAGCTACGTGCACTCGGCTTATGAATGTGGTGACTTTCCTTCATTACCACAATGGTGTGCTGAACTGAAGATGTAGAATTCCGTAGACGAAACTAAGATAGGAAATCAATCTACATCAAAAATTGAACGTATGCATCTTTAGATGGACATAAAACAAACGGACGGAGGAGCACACTGGAGCAAATGAATTTCAATATCACCACTTAAAGTAGACCTTTCAACTAGTTGTTCCTTTAAAGCAAACTTTTTCTAGCCAAGGTTTAGTTAGCACCTAAACTAATCCCCACGACCTTACCTTAAGAAATATTTTCAGAAGGTACTGTCTGAACATATTTCTAAGGTAAGGTCATTTAGGTTTGGTTTAGATGCTACCCTAACCTAAGCTAGAAAAAGTTTCCTTTGCTTCAGAGCCCCAACTACGTAGACGGGCTACTGTTGATATTAAACAGTAACAGAAAGGTGATAAAACTGAGATGAAATGAATAAAAATGTAGAATGGGTCAGTTGAAAGTTGAAGTATTTGCTAAATACAATTTTTGACAGATCCAAATGCATCCTAAATTCAGTCACTTAAATCACAATGCTGAGTATTGTTTTAATTGTTGGAACTAGTTACAGGAAGTAAAAATATCAAGCTTAAAGGGATGCCATTACAATAACTTCATATACCTGTATAGGATCTCTTAAACTTCTTTTCCGTAAAGCTGAATGGATTTAAGTCGTTTAATCTGCTCTCTGAATTTGTTTCTCAGACCAGTAATCATCTTTGGAGATTACCTCAGTAATTTCTCCATTCAATGTCTTCCTTTTCAAATTAGTTGACGACCACAGCAGTACAATATCCAAGCTGGGATGGACTATGTTTTGGGAAGGCGAGAGGTCAGGTTATGCAAGAATGTTAGAAATGGCTTCCATCAGTTTCTACCCTATCTACTCTAAAAATTTTGGGTTATTAGAACTTAGAGATTTATGAGTAGATAATACAATGTAGTTATCTTGGCAAGATATCCAACATGAGATTATAGTCATAATAACAATATAGTCACAAGGCCAATATATAGTCACCGGAATATTATATTTATCATGATAATGTATCACTTATGACAAAATATGCATGATTAAAAATGACAATATAACACCTATAAAAGATATCACATTGCTAATATAGCCAAGGTGACGATATATACACGATAGTACCGTAACGAAAATAAGATAGTCAAAATGACAACATGGTCATAATGACAATACTGCCACTATGTATATATATTCTCCATGACACTATAGCTACACTGACAGTAAAGCTATCTTCACACAAGTGTAAAATTGAAAATACAGCAAACGACAATATAGCCACCATGACAATACAGCCATCTTGACAATAAAGTCACGATATAAATCAATCGCCAGCACATTAGAAACGCGTTGAGAGTAATTTACAGACTTTATAGATATCATGAAAATATAGCCCCCATGTCAATATATTTGCTATGACAATTTAGCCATTATGATAATACAGTCACGTCGACAATGTATTCACTATGACAATAAAACTACAATGATCATATAACTGATATGACAATACAAAGGAAAAATATAGAAACATTCAACTTATATTCACAAAGGCAATATAACCACCTGACAATATAGATAGTGTAAATAAATAGTCGTTTTCGGATCATAGGAAACATATAGACTCCAGGACAATATAGTCTCTGTGAAAAAACCAGTGACTCAGACAGGATTTATCATTATAATATAGTCATAACTTTATAGCTGTCATGTGATTGTAGTCAACATGACAAAATTATCACAATGAAATAAAACGGCATTACAATATAGTTACCATAATCATACACCAATCATGATTACATAATCAGCAGGTTGACATAAACAATATCACAGTGTAAAAACCATGACAATTTAAGTGACATGATGAGATGATATTCATTCACTTACACTTACAATACCAAATAAGCCGCCATGAGAATATTATTATCATGATAATATAATCACAACAATATTGTAGCTAATAACAAAATATATCCCGAACGACAAAATTAACCATAGCAATATAGCCATCAAGTTGATATAGCGACCAAGATAATGAAGCCAGGACGGCATTATATTCAAAATAACAATACAGCCACCATGCCAATGTCTTCACCATGACAATGTAGCTACCATGAAAATATAGTAACCTTGACTATGTAGCTACCATGATGTAATATTCAAATTGAAAAATATCTACAATAAGAGTTCAGCTGCCAAGACACTATATCTCCAAAACGTTATTATTGCCATCATTATAATATAACGCCAGAATAGAAATATATATACCTACTACTCGACAATATAGCTATTCTGACAATATTGCCAACATGAAAAGACAGTCACCTCCTTGTTATATAACAAAAATGGCAAATAGCCATCATGGCAATATAGTGACCTAACAATACAGCCACAAAGGCTATACAGTTACCATAACAATGTAATGTTAATGACAATATAGCTAACATGACTATATAGTTACAATGACAATACAACCACCGTGACAATACAGATAACATGACAGTACCGTTTCTTACACAATATTTCCATCAATTCAACAAATTAAATGACAATATAGATATTATTATGGCAACACAGTCACCATGACAATATACTCAGAAATGCAATACAATTGCCATAATACAATCATCCTACTATGAAAATATACAGCCACCATGGCAATATAGTTACAATAACAATGTAATCTTAATGACAATATAGCCAACATGACTGTATAGCCACGATGACAATACAACCACCATGACAATAAAGATAACATGACATTACCGTCTCACTTTGCACACCACCTCGACCAGAACATCCTATATCTGCCACTCTATCATCAAACACATTCAACAAACATTCAAAATACTCACTCCATCTCCTTCTCACATCACCACTACTTGTTATTACCTCCCCAATAGCCCCCTTCACTGAACTTCCCATTTGTTTCCTTGTCTTGCGTACTTTATTTACCTCCTTCAAAAACATCTTTTTATTCTCCTTAAAATTCAATGATACTCTCTCACCCCAACTTTCATTTGCCCTCTTTTTCACCTCTTGCACCTTTCTCTTGACCTCCTGCCTCTTTCTTTCATACATCTCCCACTCATTTGCATTATTTCCCTGCAAAAGTCGTCCAAACGCCTCTCTCTTCTCTTTCACTAACAATCTTACTTCTTCATCCCACCACTCACTACCCTTTCTAATCTGCCCACCTCCCACGCTCCTCATGCCACAAGCATCTTTTGCGCAAGCCATCACTGCTTCCCTAAATACACCCCATTCCTCCCCCACTACCCTTCCCTCCTTTGTTCTCACCTTTTCCCATTCTGTACTCAGCCTCTCCTGGTACTTCCTCACACAAGGCTCCTTCCCAAGCTCACTTACTCTCACTACTCTCTTCACCCCAACATTCTCTCTTCTTTTCTGAAAACCTCTACAAATCTTCACCTTCGCCTCCACAAGATAATGATCAGACATATCTCCAGTTGCACCTCTCAGCATATTAACATCCAAAAGTCTCTCTTTCGCGCGCCTATCAACTAACACGTAATCCAATAACGCTCTCTGGCCATCTCTCCTACTTACATACGTTTCATTATGTATATCTCTCTTTTTAAACCAGGTATTCCCAATCAACAATCCTTTTTCAGCACATAAATATACAAGTTCTTCACCATTTCCATTTACAACACTGAACATCCCATGTATACCAATTATTCCCTCAACTGCCACATTACTCACCTTTGCATTCAAATCATACATCACTATAACCCGGTCGCGTGCATCAAAACCACTAACACACTCTTTCAGCTGCTCCCAAAACACTTGCCTCTCATGATCTTTCTCATGCCCAGGTGCATATGCACCAATGATCACCCATCTCTCTCCATCAACTTTCAGTTTTACCCATATCAATCTAGAATTTACTTTCTTATACTCTATCACATACTCCCACAACCCCTGATTCAGGAGTAGTGCTACTCCTTCCCTTGCTCTTGTCCTCTCACTAACTCCTGACTTTACTCCTAAGGTATTCCCAAACCACTCTTCCCCTTTACCCTTGAGCTTCGTTTCACTCAGAGCCAAGCCATCCAGGTTCCTTTCCGCGAACATACTACCTATCTCTCCTTTTTTCTCATTTTGGTTACATCCACACACATTTAGACACCCCAATCTGAGCCTTTGAGGAGGATGAGCACTCCCTGCGTGACTCCTTCTTCTGTTTCTCCTCTTAGAAAGTTAAAATACAAGGAGGGGAGGGTTTCTAGCCCCGCTCCCGTCCCCTTTAGTCGCCTTCTACGACACGTGAGGAATGCGTGGGAAGTATTCTTTTTCCCCTATCCCCGGGGATAAATATATGTATGGCAATATATTCAGTCACTCCTATATCCGACATTTTTCCTGCTGGCTGGTGCCGTTAAAGTCATATGGTAATTTACTGCAATTAGAGGGGACACAGTCTCAGTTAAGTTGGTGAATGTTGGTTTACGGCAGGGTGTGTGATATCTCCATGGTTGTTTAATTTGTTTATGGATGGGGCTGTTAGGGAGGTGAATGCAAGAGTTTTGGAAAGATGTGCAAGTATGCAGTCTGTTGTGGATGAGGCAGCTTGGGAAGTGAGTCAGTTGTTGTTCTCTGATGATACAGCACTGGTGGATGATTCGGGTGAGAAATTGCAGAAGCTGGTTACTGAGTTTGGTAAAGTGTGTGAAAGAAGAAAGCTGAAAGTAAATGTGAATAAGAGCGAGGTTATTAGGTACAGTAGGGTTGAGGGTCAAGTCAATTGGGAAGTAAGTTTGAATGGAGAAAAACTGGAGGAAGTGAAGTGTTTTAGATATCTGTGAGTGGATTTGGCAGCGGATGGAGCCATGGAAGTGGAAGTGAATCATAGGGTGGGGAAGGGGGCGAAAATTCTGGGAGCGTTGAAGAATGTGTGGAAGTCGAGAACGTTATCTTGGAAAGCAAAAATGGGTATTTTTGAAGGAATAGTGGTTCCAGCAATATCATATGGTTGGGAGGCGTGGGCTATAGATAGAGTTGTGCGGAGGAGGGTGGATGTGCTGGAAATGAGATGTTTGAGGACAATATGTGGTATGAGGTGGTTTGATGGAGTAAGTAATGAAAGGGTAAGAGAGGTGTATGGTAACAAAATGAGTGTGGTTGAGAGCGCAGAAGGGGGTGTTTTGAAATGGTTTGGCCACATGAAGAGAATGAGTGAGGAAAGTTTGACAAAGAGGATATATGCGTCAGAGGTAGAGGGAACGAGGAGTAGTGGGAGACCAAATTGGAGGTGGAAAGATGGAGTGAAAAGATTTTTGTGATTGGGGCCTGAACATGGTGGATGATGAAAGATGTGCAAGGAATAGAATGAATTGGAACGATGTGGTGTACCGGGGTCGAAGTGCTGTCAATGGATTGAACCAGGGCATATGAAGCGTCTGGGGTAAACCATGAAAAGTTTTACGGGGCTTGGATGTGAAAAGGGAGCTGTGATTTCGGTGCATTATACATGACAGCTAGAGACTGAGTGTGAACGAATGTGGACTTTGTTGTGTTTTCCTAGTGCTACCTCGCGCACATGCGGGAGCAGGGGTTGTCATTTCATGTGTGGCGGGGTGGCGACGGAAGTTAACAAGG
>NC_092281.1:34395828-34408328 GCF_036320965.1 Panulirus ornatus
TCTCTTTGTAATTCAGAGAAATACAGTAATTCAAATATTGATGAAATTAATATCTGTAAGATTTAGTGTATGCCAGTTTGTCAAAACCAGTGGAATCTAGTTGCCCTAAATGATTTATAGAGCTATTAACACCTTAAAAGAAGACAAGGATATAAATATTACTAAAGTAGATAAGGCTAACACTGTTGTGATTTAGGCAAAGTAACTTTTTATCTAAATTGAATTTTCTTTTAAAATGATGACACAACATATTCTAAACTCAGTAAAAATCCCTTAGAAGCAGTTAATTCCCATTTCAATAAAGAAATGAAGGTGCTGTTGAAAGTTAATGGTTTTCTTATCAAAGTTTGTCATCTTTGTCCCCTTCATGCCCTAGATGTATGGACTTATCAAAACACATAAACAGAATTTTCCAGCAAGACCTTTAGTGAGTTCAGTAGGCTCCATCACATATAGATTATCAAAATGGTTAGTTTCTTTATCAAACCATTTAGTAGGTAAGGTGTCAAATTCTAATATCATGAACAATATACATTTAGTCAACAAGCTAAACAATATCAATGCTAATTTTGATTTCAAACTAGTCAGCTTCGATGTTTCCACTACACTCTCCACTTCAATAATATCTCACTAAACTCTTAAAATTACTGATCTTTGACCGAACTCTTTCAGATAATGTCAAAATCCTAATTCATCGTCAAGATCTTCACTATAACGTTGGATGAACACACTGAATGTTGGAGATTCGAACCCATGACCTTGATCTTTGAGACTCAGGCTCGGTGATAATGTGTACCACACCTGCCAGTGAATTCCAATACTTAGTCACCTAAATCTTAAGACCACACACATGTACATACTGAACTATACACAAAAATATGGTCAACGAAAGATATTTCATATATCTGGTTTTAAAACTGATAAGATCAGGAAATAAGATTTAATCATTATCATTATCGGACGATTATAATGCCCAACAACACACGTTAGGTACATAATATATTTTCTACTAACCTACACGTGAAGTGACAATCCATACCATATCTAACTTCCCACTTGATAACCACCATATTGTATCCTTCAGTAGCAGATATATCATACTTAATGATAATAATAATGATTACAATAATGATAATATTGATACTAATGATAATAATATTAATAATAATAATGATAATGATGATGATGATAATAATGATACATAATAATAATGATGATGCTAATAATGATGATAATGATAATAATGATAATGATAATAATAATAATGATAACAATGATGATAATAATAATAATAATAATAATAATGATAATAATGATAATAATAAAGTAATAATAATAATAACAGTAGTAATAATAATAATAATAAGAGGGATAATAATGATAATGATAACAATGATGATAATAATGATAATAATAATAATAATAATAATAATAATGATAATAATGATAATGATAACAATGATGATAATAATGATAATAATAATAATGATGATAATAATGATAATAATAATGTAATAATAATAATAATTTTTTTTTTTTCTTTTTGCTTTGTCGCTGTCTCCCGCGTTTGCGAGGTAGCGCAAGGAAACAGACGAAAGAAATGGCCCAACCCACCCCCATACACATGTATATACATACGTCCACACACGCAAATATACATACATACACAGCTTTCCATGGTTTACCCCAGACGCTTCACATGCCTTGATTCAATCCACTGACAGCACGTCAACCCCTGTATACCACATCGCTCCAATTCACTCTATTCCTTGCCCTCCTTTCACCCTCTTGCATGTTCAGGCCCCGATCACACAAAATCTTTTTCACTCCATCTTTCCACCTCCAATTTGGTCTCCCTCTTCTCCTCGTTCCCTCCACCTCCGACACGTATATCCTCTTGGTCAATCTTTCCTCACTCATTCTCTCCATGTGACCAAGCCATTTCAAAACACCCTCTTCTGCTCTCTCAACCACGCTCTTTTTATTTCCACACATCTCTCTTACCCTTACGTTACTTACTCGATCAAACCACCTCACACCACACATTGTCCTCAAACATCTCATTTCCAGCACATCCATCCTCCTGCGCACAACTCTATCCATAGTCCACTTCTCGCAACCATACAACATTGTTGGAACCACTATTCCTTCAAACATACCCATTTTTGCTTTCCGAGATAATGTTCTCGACTTCCACACATTCTTCAAGGCTCCCAGAATTTTCGCCTCCTCCCCCACCCTATGATCCACTTCCGCTTCCATGGTTCCATCAGCTGCCAGATCCACTCCCAGATATCTAAAACACTTCACTTCCTCCAGTTTTTCTCCATTCAAACTCACCTCCCAATTGACTTGACCCTCAACCCTACTGTACCTAATAACCTTGCTCTTATTCACATTTACTCTTAACTTTCTTCTTTCACACACTTTACCAAACTCAGTCACCAGCTTCTGCAGTTTCTCACATGAATCAGCCACCAGCGCTGTATCATCAGCGAACAATAATAATAATAATAATAATAATAATAATAATAATAATAATAATAATAATAATAATGATAATAATAATAATTATTATTATTATTATATATATAAATATATATATATATATATATATATATATATATATATATATATATATATATATATATATATATATATATATATATATATATATATATATATATATATATATATATATATATCAATGTGTTCAGATGTATAGGTATGTATATTTGCGTGTGTGGACGAGTATGTATGTACATGTGTATGTGGGTGGGTTGGGCCTTTCTTTCGTCTGTTATCTTGCGTTACCTCGCTAACGTGGGAGAAAACGACAAAGCAAAATAGATATATGTATATATATATATATATATATATATATATATATATATATATATATATATATATATATATATATATATATAATATATATATATATATATCCTTCAGTATGTTTACTTTCGATAATGAGGAACAAAAGGAGCCAAACAAGTAAATTTCGTCAAAGACATCTCTCTTTTCTTAACGCTGCCTCGCAAAGATTTTCATTAATTCAAATTGAAGAAACAGACGTATTTTTCTATTGTCTGGTTAGCTCAGTGGTAGAGCGTGAGTCTCACACACTCAAGGTCGTGGGTTCGAGACCCACGCCAGACATAATTTTTGTCTTTTTCTTGTTTCATTTTGTCCGCATCACATGTGTGCAACATTCAGTATGTTCGTCCAACGTTATAGTGAAGATCTTCACAATGAATTGAGGTTTTCGACCTTATCTGAAAGGGTCAGGTCCACCAAGACGTCCTTGAAATCTTCCAGAAGCTTCTGGCGATCCTCCTCCAACTGCTGGGCACATCAGAGTTAACATGGGCCGGACATCGGTTGTGGAACGACTTAATCTGCTTCCGGTAGTTAGCAGGGATGATAATGAGGGCTCTGACCTCATACCAGGTCAGCTTAGTTCCAGTCTATTGCTTAGTTCCAGTCTATTGCTTAGTTCCAGTCTATTGCTTAGTTCCAGTCTATTACTTAGTTCCAGTCCATTGCTTAGTTCCAGTCTATTGCTTAGTTCCAGTCTATTACTTAGTTCCAGTCTATTGTTTAGTTCCAGTCCATTGCTTAGTTCCAGTCTATTACTTAGTTCCAGTCTATTACTTAGTTCCAGTCTATTGTTTAGTTGCAGTCTATTGCTTAGTTCCAGTCTATTGTTTAGTTCCAGTCTATTGCTTAGTTCCAGTCTATTGCTTAGTTCCAGTCTATTGCTTAGTTCCAGTCTATTGCTTAGTTCCAGTCTATTGCTTAGTTCCAGTCTATTGCTTAGTTCCAGTCTATTGTTTAGTTCCAGTCTATTGCTTAGTTCCAGTCTATTGCTTAGTTCCAGTCTATTGCTTAGTTCCAGTCTATTGCTTAGTTCCAGTCTATTGCTTCGTTCCAGTCTATTGCTTAGTTCCAGTCTATTGCTTAGTTCCAGTCTATTGCAACGAAAATAAAAAAGTGAAACCCATTTCTTTGTGGAAAATGGAGAGGAAAACACGACAGCAACATGGAGATTTACCCTGTGGTTATTTTGCCGGCAAGTCGGCAACGGTCGGTCAAACAGTATTTTGCCGTGGTAATCTCAGTACTTCATATAATACTAAGTCACAAAATATGTTCTTGGGGCGTAGCTCAGTGGTAGAGCACTCGCTTGGCATGCGAGAGGACCCGGGTTCAAACCCCGGCGCCTCCATTTTTTATTTGGGAAATTCATTGTTTTCAGTCTTGTATGTGTGCGTATATATATATATATATATATATATATATATATATATATATATATATATATATATATATATATATATATATATATATATATATATATATATATATATATATATATATATATATATATATATATCGTTCGATCAGTCAAGTTAAGCAACGTTGGGTCTGGTCAGTACTTGGATGGGTGACCGTCTGGGAACACCAGATGCTGTTATCCCTGGGGATAGGGAAGAAAGTATACTTGCCACGTATTCCCTGCGTGGCGTACAAGGCGACTAAAAGGGTAGGGAGCAGAAGGCCGGAAATCCTTTACTCTCATTTTCAATTTTTCCAAAGACGGAACAGAGAAGACATAAAGATATTGTAAAGATGTAACTAATATAAGATATAAGAATGAATGGAAGATACGGATGTAGCTGAAACAAGGAGTAATGAAGATTAAGGTGCAATGAAAATTATTCTGTAGTGAAGATAAATGTATATGTTAGAATTTTGTATTGAACATCAAGAAGTAATGATAATGATGAGAGTGTAGTGAAGATGAGGGTTTAGTTAGGGAGTAGTGACAAATGCCTTTTCAATGATAATAAGGGAGTAACACAATGAGGAACACAAACTTTACAAAGCTACGTTCAAGTCAGACTTTGAACTAAGTTTGGTAAACAGAAGGATGATGTTAAGATGAGAGTGTAGTGAGGAAGAGTATAGTGATGATAAGGATATTGTCAAGATAGGTTGTAGTGAAGATACGAATGTAGTGAAGATACGAATGTAGTAGAGATAAGGGTTAGTAAAGATTAAAGTTTATATGAAATGATTATGTAGTGAAGATGAAAATTATTTTTAGTGAACATCAGAGAGTACAATGATGATGGTATGGTAGAAGTAACTGTGTAGTGAAGAAGAGGGAATAGTGAAGATATAATTTAGTGTAATGGATCATGCATTACAGAGCTGTGTCTATCCACACACGTGTTACACGTCCCAGGTAAAGATATATTCTAGAGATAGTGTATATCTAACACATATATATGTCTTTTATAAATATTTGTAAATTGTTCTCCTGACGAACAGTACCTAAGGTTTACGTATCATAGTTTGTCGCTTGTAAGTGATCAAGCATTACGAAGGTGTGTCCATTGCCACAGGTGCTACTGATCCCGGGTAAAGGTATTTTACAATTTTTGTTTCCTTAACCCTTCTAGTTATCTATGCTTCATCTCTGGCTTGATCCTTGCAAGTGACATTTATGTGTGTAATTCTCTTTATTCTTATCATATAATCAGTCAGTTGAGGTGCAGAACACGCTTTTCTTCCTGGTCACTCCACTCTGTCACATACTATTATTCAGAAGGTGTTACCGGGCTCAACCCGTACGTCGTTAAACCAGGAATGATAAGTAACCTTGGGGAAAGGCTGTATCATCGACCAGGGAAGGGAAGAAATAGCACAGTCTCATGGAAAACCTTTTTGCTTCATAGATATGTGCCACCATCCCCTGCTCCTGTGTGGAGTGCAGCAGCCACCAAGGTGTAGGAGCGCCATCAAAGGTGTGCTGGTGATGTGTGGTAATAATAATACGAAGGTGTAGGAGTGCCATCAAAGGTGTGCTGGTGATGTGTGGTAATAATAATACGAAGATGTAGGAGCGCCATCAAAGGTGTGCTTTTGATGTGTGGTAATAATAATACGAAGGTGTAGGAGCGCCATCAAAGGTGTGCTGGTGATGTGTGGTAATAATGATACGAAGGTGTAGGAGCGCCATCAAAGGTGTGCTGGTGATGTGTGGTAATAATAATACGAAGGTGTAGGAGTGTCATCAAAGGTGTGCTGGTGATGTGTGGTAATAATAATACGAAGGTGTAGGAGCGCCATCAAAGGTGTGCTGGTGATGTGTGGTAATAATAATACGAAGGTGTAGGAGCGCCATCAAAGGTGTGCTGGTGATGTGTGGTAATAATAATACTACTGTTCACACCATTACTAACAACCATTTCTCAGGTTTGTCTGTCCTACTTGTCGTCGCTGTACGTCTGTCTGTCATTGCATATGTCTTCCTTGAACGTACACCTTCCTATATTTCACTGTCCCAGCTATTCAGACAATTATACGTCGAAATGATTGTTAGGTGACTTTTAAGTGGAACATATAAATGATTAGTGACCTAATGACCTTCCATAGGTCGCTCTCCGTTAGACTTAAACATTGGTTGTAGGAACAAGGTCATATATGCAGTGAGAACGTGTATGGTCTTAAAATGATCTTGAACCCCTGGAAAATGTGTTCAGGATGATTTGTATAGTGGTTACAGTTTGACGTTTAGCACAGTTATGACCCCAGCAGTTGATAGAGCGGTAAGTAGAAAAAAAAGAAAAAAGGAAAAATAGTATTACGTATATGTGTCAAATATTTAGTGAGTGTGTATGGCCGTACAGTCATCATCAACAGGTGAAGGTGTTTAACAATATTTGAGTGGTGGTTATGAATAACTTGTTGACCTTACTGACTCAGGCGGTCGATGAACCTAAAACCCCAAAACTAACCCACTATTTACTATTACTCTGGATATTTGGCTTGACTGACAATGGAGCACCTGGGTTGAACACCAGGACTTGTTACCCTCCTCCTCTCCATCTCTTTCTCTCTTTCTCTTCCTCACAACAACACAAAAACCCTCCAAAAATCCTCACGAATTCCAGCTACCTGCTGGACCTGGATGATCATTTTATGTTGAACTTATGGTTCACATTCTGGCTTCATGACCACAAGCTGATAGCCCTTAAATCCAACAACATATATACATCCTGTTATACAACTGATGTTACTGTGTGACGTATATATGGTGCGTCTTGATGACCTTACCTGCTGATGGTCATTAAGTCAAACATGTTATCATGTTGCAAATATCGTGATTCTTATGTTTTGCCGTAAGGTACAGATTCTGGCTTGATAACGGACGGTCAATAACCAGAAAGTTTAACGCTAAACATACCTGCATACATATTGCAGACTCCTTATCATAAGAGACCGAGCCAGACAACTACTTGACGAGTCTCTAAACAATATTTGACCTGTAAGACAAGATCAGACAGCGGACTGTCTACAGGTAAGGGCCCGTAACCTGGCAACTCTAAAAACGACAGCGAGTGATGGTTAGTCGAGGACCACACGAATCTAACAGTGACAACAGGTGATTAAGTGCTACACTTGAACTCTTAGCTAACTACCTATAACCACCACTGTTGATTGTTTACTGAGCTGTGTTGACGACCCGCCCCCACACCTCTTGTATACGTAAGGCTGGTGAACAGTATATGGTCTCCTCCCAACACAGGTCACGAACATTCTCTCCTCAAGTTACCATAGCGACTGGAGACAGCTCACCTCTGTCGTGGTGCAGGTTCTGCATCTCCGCTTATTCCTTATGTTTCCCAGGTGTGGTCGGGCAGGCAGGCAGCCTGGGTAAACAGCCTTAGTTAGGTATTTGTTCTTGACTCCAGCCAAATCTTGCCACCGCCGGCCAGCCGTACGTACCAGGTAACACCTTCCCAGGTGTGGCCTCCCGGTTATAGCTCTCCCACTCGGCTTGGCTGGATCTATGAGCCACTCATATAGGGTCGTTACTCATACAGGGTTGTTCGGCACCATTTGGGACAATATGATTTACGTATTGTTTCAGGAACAGAGAAGAATCACTCAGCTGCGTTTTCCAAACAAAATATCATAGATTCATCCCAAGCTTCACTAAACTCCGACATAAGTTTATAATATTCAAGATTAATTCTTGATACCTCATTAAAATAAAGGTTATTCTCATAGTTTTCTCTTTGTTTTACCTCAACATCATTTGAAGTAATCACCAGCTGCTTTAACCATATCAAAGGAACTTGTGTTTGTCCCACGTCGTCATATGATTCATATATATATATATATATATATATATATATATATATATATATATATATATATATATATATATATATATATATATATATATATATATATATATATATATATATATTCTTTTTTCTTACTATTCGCCATCTCCCGCATTAGCGAGGTTGTGTTAAGAACAGAGGACTGGACCTCAGAGGGAATATCCTCACCTGGCCCCCTCTGTCCCTTCCTTTGGAAAATTAAAAAAAAAAACTGAGAGGGGAGGATTTCCAGCCCACCGCTCCCTTCCCTTTTAGTCGCCTTCTACGACACGCAGGGAATGCGTGGGAAGTATTCTTTCTCCTCTATCCCCCAGGGATAATATATATATATATATATATATATATATATATATATATATATATATATATATATATATATATATATATATATATATATATATATATATATATATATATATGTATATATATATGTATGTATGTATGTATTAATGAGTCCACGGGGAAAATGAAACATGATAAGTCTGTCTTGGACAATCGCATGTTTACCAAATAGCGTCCTAGCTACGTTTCTTCGTTGTATATCAACTGACTGTTATATTTCTGTCTCTCTTGTGTCTCCCCTGATAATGTGATTATAACACGAAAGTACGCTTGGGAACTTATCGTGTTTCATTTTCCCCGTGGACTCATAGGAATGTCTTGATTACGCACAAAATATTGATCTTTTCCAATATAAATATATATATATATATATATATATATATATATATATATATATATATATATATATATATATATATATATATATATATATATATATATATATATATAAATATATATTTTATTTTTTTTTTATTATACTTTGTCGCTGTCTCCCGCGTTTGCGACGTAGCGCAAGGAAACAGACGAAAGAAATGGCCCAACCCCCCCCCCCCCATACACATGTATATACATACGTCCACACACGCATATATACATTCCTACACAGCTTTCCATGGTTTACCCCAGACGCTTCACATGCCTTGATTCAATCCACTGACAGCACGTCAACCCGGTATACCACATCGCTCCAATTCACTCTATTCCTTGCCCTCCTTTCACCCTCCTGCATGTTCAGGCCCCGATCACACAAAATTTTTTTCACTCCATCTTTCCACCTCCAATTTGGTCTCCCTCTTCTCCTCGTTCCCTCCACCTCCGACACATATATCCTCTTGGTCAATCTTTCCTCACTCATTCTCTCCATGTGCCCAAACCACTTCAAAACACCCTCTTCTGCTCTCTCAACCACGCTCTTTTTATTTCCACACATCTCTCTTACCCTTACGTTACTCACTCGATCAAACCACCTCACACCACACATTGTCCTCAAACATCTCATTTCCAGCACATCCATCCTCCTGCGCACAACTCTATCCATAGCCCACGCCTCGCAACCATACAACATTGTTGGAACCACTATTCCTTCAAACATACCCATTTTTGCTTTCCGAGATAATGTTCTCGACTTCCACACATTCTTCAAGGCTCCCAGAATTTTCGCCCCCTCCCCCACCCTATAATCCACTTCCGCTTCCATGGTTCCATCCGCTGCCAGATCCACTCCCAGATATCTAAAACACTTCACTTCCTCCAGTTTTTCTCCATTCAAACTCACCTCCCAATTGACTTGACCCTCAACCCTACTGTACCTAATAACCTTGCTCTTATTCACATTTACTCTTAACTTTCTTCTTCCACACACATTACCAAACTCACTCACCAGCTTCTGCAGTTTCTCACATGAATCAGCCACCAGCGCTGTATCATCAGCGAACAACAACTGACTCACTTCCCAAGCTCTCTCATCCCCAACAGACTTCATACTTGCCCCTCTTTCCAAAACTCTTGCATTTACCTCCCTAACAACCCCATCCATAAACAAATTAAACAACCATGGAGACATCACACACCCCTGCCGCAAACCTACATTCACTGAGAACCAATCACTTTCCTCTCTTCCTACACGTACACATGCCTTACATCCTCGATAAAAACTTTTCACTGCTTCTCACAACTTTCCTCCCACACCATATATTCTTAATACCTTCCACAGAGCATCTCTATCAACTCTATCATATACCTTCTCCAGGTCCATAAATGCTATATACAAATCCATTTGCTTTTCTAAGTATTTCTCACATACATTCTTCAAAGCAAACACCTGATCCACACATCCTCTACCACTTCTGAAACCACACTGCTCTTCCCCAATCTGATGCTCTGTACATGCCTTCACCCTCTCAATCAATACCCTCCCATATAATTTACCAGGAATACTCAACAAACTTATACCTCTGTAATTTGAGCACTCACTCTTATCCCCTTTGCCTTTGTACAATGGCACTATGCACGCATTCCGCCAATCCTCAGGCACCTCACCATGAGTCATACATACATTAAATAACCTTACCAACCAGTCAACAATACAGTCACCCCCTTTTTTAATAAATTCCACTGCAATACCATCCAAACCTGCTGCCTTGCCGGCTTTCATCTTCCGCAAAGCTTTCACTACCTCTTCTCTGTTTACCAAATCATTTTCCCTAACCCTCTCACTTTGCACACCACCTCGACCAAAACACCCTATATCTGCCACTCTATCATCAAACACATTCAACAAACCTTCAAAATACTCCCTCCATCTCCTTCTCACATCACCACTACTTGTTATCACCTCCCCATTTGCGCCCTTCACTGAAGTTCCCATTTGCTCCCTTGTCTTACGCACTTTATTTACCTCCTTCCAGAACATCTTTTTATTCTCCCTAAAATTTAATGATACTCTCTCACCCCAACTCTCATTTGCCCTTTTTTTCACCTCTTGCACCTTTCTCTTGACCTCCTGTCTCTTTCTTTTATACATCTCCCACTCAATTGCATTTTTTCCCTGCAAAAATCGTCCAAATGCCTCTCTCTTCTCTTTCACTAATACTCTTACTTCTTCATCCCACCACTCACTACCCTTTCTAATCAACCCACCTCCCACTCTTCTCATGCCACAAGCATCTTTTGCGCAATCCATCACTGATTCCCTAAATACATCCCATTCCTCCCCCACTCCCCTTACTTCCATTGTTCTCACCTTTTTCCATTCTGTACTCAGTCTCTCCTGGTACTTCCTCACACAAGTCTCCTTCCCAAGCTCACTTACTCTCACCACCTTCTTCACCCCAACATTCACTCCTCTTTTCTGAAAACCCATACAAATCTTCACCTTAGCCTCCACAAGATAATGATCAGACATCCCTCCAGTTGCACCTCTCAGCACATTAACATCCAAAAGTCTCTCTTTCGCACGCCTGTCAATTAACACGTAATCCAATAACGCTCTCTGGCCATCTCTCCTACTTACATAAGTATACTTATGTATATCTCGCTTTTTAAACCAGGTATTCCCAATCATCAGTCCTTTTTCAGCACATAAATCTACAAGCTCTTCACCATTTCCATTTACAACACTGAACACCCCATGTATACCAATTATTCCCTCAACTGTCACATTACTCACCTTTGCATTCAAATCACCCATCACTATAACCCGGTCTCGTGCATCAAAACCACTAACACACTCATTCAGCTGCTCCCAAAACACTTGCCTCTCATGATCTTTCTTCTCATGCCCAGGTGCATATGCACCAATAATCACCCACCTCTCTCCATCAACTTTCAGTTTTACCCATATTAATCGAGAATTTACTTTCTTACATTCTATCACATACTCCCACAACTCCTGTTTCAGGAGAATTGCTACTCCTTCCCTTGCTCTTGTCCTCTCACTAACCCCTGACTTTACTCCCCAGACATTCCCAAACCACTCTTCCCCTTTACCCTTGAGCTTCGTTTCACTCAGAGCCAAAACATCCAGGTTCCTTTCCTCAAACATACTACCTATCTCTCCTTTTTTCACATCTTGGTTACATCCACACACATTTAGGCACCCCACTCTGAGCCTTCGAGGAGGATGAGCACTCCCCGCGTGACTCCTTCTTCTGTTTCCCATTTTAGAAAGTTAATACAAGGAGGGGAGGATTTCTGGCCCCCCCGCTCCCGTCCCCTCTAGTCGCTTTCTACGACACGCGAGGAATACGTGGGAAGTATTCTTTCACCCCTATCCCCAGGGATAATATACATATATATATACATATACACATACACACACATACACATACATACGCACATATACACAGACACACACATACATATATATACATATGAAAAATGTAAGAAACAATTTAGAAAACTGAAACTTCTAGCTTGAAATGAATGAAAAAATGAATGTCACATAATGGTTCAACC
>NC_092281.1:34413328-34478328 GCF_036320965.1 Panulirus ornatus
GCTGCCTATATTGTCTTTGATATCAATACAGAAAATATATTATCTTTCATATTAGTACTTACGATACATTGGATTTGTACTGATATAGTTTTACTAAACATTTTTTTGTTTTTCTTTATCTCAACAGCCGATGTTCGAGCAACCATTACGTCTGAAATGGCGTTGGTCAAGAGGGCCTAAAATTCTGCGCGTAATCTAATTAATTGAGTTTATGCGACTGGATTTTTCTCATCTATAGACTTCTTCTTGAACTGCATGTTACATGATGAAAACAAGGTCTGGTTTATTATTGTCATGAAGGAACCAAAACAGCAGCAAAATATATAAAGATACTCATCCGATGATTGCAGTTAGAAACTGACAGATGTAATATAGCAAGAAATATTCACAAAACAGTGAGTTGGTGACATGTTTCATATATTTGTAATACAACTCTGAAGTTAGTTCGTAAATCCTTACGGGGAATAAATGGTGGACAAATGGTGAAGGAAGGTGCAAAAACGGGGCTATTTCAGTCAAAACTAGAATTCATTTGTTCACTACGACATTGATCTCAGGACATTTCAATGGCTGAGATTTACATGATACAGAAAATCTTCAAACAAGGACGATAGACTGATAGATAGATGGTTGAATGAATAGGTAAAGTTGATAGATGTAGGTGGAATCAGAGTCGCCTATGATTTCGTTCACAGCGAATGAGATGATAAGTGGGCGAGGCTATAACCATCATCTGTGATTATTGTAAATGACTAATAATGATTAATTTTTATTGCTCTTGTGCGACTGCTGTTAGCCTTTGAGGGTTAATGTTCCCTCAAAGTTGCCCGGACCCTACCACTAGGAGGTCAGCAGTTCGACTTAGGGTCCATTTGTGCCATGTTTATGGCCCCCAACAGAATGGATGTATCTTTCTTATTTTTTTTTCATCCCTATGGATGGGACTCATAAATGTTAGGAACTTTTCCTAACGATTTGATCCTTTATGATAACCTCTTCATTCGTACAATAGTTTGTCAATAATTTGCAACTGAATGAGAACTTTTGCCATAGAAAGTGTCTTCTGAGGACCGGGTATAACAGGGTCGACTGCTGGAGGAGGAGCAGCTTCTCCAATCTCAGGGACGGGAACTTAAGGTTCAAGGAATTTCAGGGATGAATGTTGGTGGTGTGGACTTTAATCTTCAACACGGCCGCTTCAGCTTTAGGGTCGGCTGCTGCTGCAGGTGATGCTGATCCTCCAGTCGCAGCGACGGACACATCAGGGTCTTCATCGACGACCAGTACGAGTACGTCGGGATCCACCAAGCCTGATTCATCCCCATAGAAGTAGGGGATCAAGGTCACCAATTCAGTGGTAGGCATCACTTTGCCCCGTTGTTTGGTGGGAGCCAAAGAAACATTGATGGGGATGGCGGCTGCTCCTGTGTCAACTACACCAGTTTCCTCGCTGGGTCCGCCTTCGCACAGGTCATCATCATCTTGATGCCGAGTCTGGATCTTCACCACTACTCTCTCGTGCACGGGTTCGTTATCCAGACGTGATCTCTTCCTGGAAGGCCTTTGGCATTCTGGAAGGCACCTCTTTCCTCCCTGGGCCAGGCCCTCACTGCCGGACAACCAGGCAATTCTGGTGTAGGCGTACTCCTGGTGGCGTCCGTTGCGTCCTCCAAGTCTGCGATCTGCCTTGATGCCCCACCGTCCCAGTGTTCTCCCGACGTTCAGGACGGCAGCTTTCTCGTACCCGAACCCTTCGCAGAATTCACAGTATCGCAAATATAGCTCAGTTCGGCTTATACAATCTTTAACAGCCCCGGTTTGCTGGATGTGAGCCTCGAAAAATTCAAGGAAGGATTCCTTGCCAGGGTACCGATGGGCAGCGCGGACGTGAGTCATTTCTGCGATCTGGTGAGATGAGTGATTTACTTGACGAAGTAAACTTTCATAGACCAGCACTTGCAAAAATATAGTGAAGCCACACAAAAATATAGTAGACTCTCGTTTCCTCATTGATTTGATATCCTAGATGATACATTAACATAGTGAAGTTGAAGTACTAGTGTAATGAAGATGAAACACCAACATAGTGAAGATGGCAGGATACGGTAGAGGGTGTATACTGGGCAGAATTGCCTCTAGTGGAGAGTGTAATGTAGCTTGTAGTGGAAATATAATGGTGTGTGTGTGTGTGTGTGTGTGTGTGTTTACGTAGTGATACAAAGACTATATAAGAAAGACAGGAAAGCAGTAGTAATCTCGCGTGAGCAATGGCGGCTTAATTGTGCACGTTGTCAACAGCTGGTGGTACTAATTACCCTTGTGCTGTCTAGCTGTCTGTTTGTTGACGAAAACTTTACAGCGAGTTTTCAGTTTGAAAAAAGAAAAAAGAAAATAATCCAAAACTTGTTTTTCATGTTTTTCCCAAGGATAAAGTATTGTACGCACGACTTGAGACAACTATGAACAATAACATATATAGGTAACATTAAACACAATGTTAGGGACCAAATCAACTGGATGATTTCATCAACAATCATGCCATATCAACCAGGACATATTTCATTCTTTAACATTAAAGCAACATATTTACATACATATCCTGTAATTGGTCCACGTAAGCCTAATGATCCTGATGAAGTAATTATGCAGATAAGAGATGATGGGAAATACTCTAACAATAATGAGCTTGAAAACAAAGTTAACTAGCATAAGTGACTCGTCAATAAGTAAGCTCAAGAATATTTTTTCCTTTAATTACAAAACTGTAGGTATTGAAGAAATATGGTATGTACTTCTTGATATCTAAAACCTTCGCCTTTTTCTTTGTTGAGTTTGTAGAAAAATATGGTTGTTTGTTATCTACTTGTCTTAGATTTATCCCATCCTACGTTTATATTTATGAATGTCATACCAATTCCATCACAGCAATACCCCTTACCTCTCTTTGTCCTGTGGAAATGTGTGTAAAATGTGATGTGTGGGAGTAGTTTTCCTCCTCTTGCATATCACACATAGATAACATCTTTTTCTGCTCATAATCATATATCTGATTAATCTCATGTGAGTTCTAAGTACCGAATCACAGACACCATTATCTCTCACAGTCATGTTCAGTACAGAGAGAGACACCATTATCTCTCACCGTCATGTTCACTACAGAGGAAGACACCATTATCTTTCACCGTCATGTTCACTACAGAGGGAGACACCATTATCTCTCACCGTCATGTTCACTACAGAGAGAGACACCATTATCTCTCACCATCATGTTCACTACAGAGGGAGACACCATTATCTCTCACCATCATTAAGTTCTGGCCTGCAAGTAACAGAGAACTGCTACTCAGGATCACCTGGCCATTGTTTGTCTGTGCCAACATTTCCATCTATCGATCGCCAATATACCCAGTCTCTCCCATCTATCCATCACTATAACCAATCTGTCCCATCTATTTATTTTCATTATACACTGTCTGTCCCCATCTATCGATCTTCACTATGCCCTGTCTGTCCCATCTATCGATCTTCACTATACCCTGTCTGTCCCATCTATCGATCTTCACGATACCTTGTCTATCCTATCTATCGATCTTCACTATACCCAGCCTGTCCCATCTATGGATCTTCTCTATACCCTGTCTGTCCCGTCTATCGATCTTCACTATACCCTGTCTGTCCCATCAATCAATTCATTATAATGTGTGTCCCATCTACACATCTTCACTATGCCCTCTGTCCCATCTATGGATCTTCACTATACCCAGCCTGCCCCATCTATCAATCTTCACTATACCCTGTCTGTCCCATCAATCACTTCATTATAAAGTGTGTCCCGTCTACACATCTTCACTATGCCCTCTGTCCCATCTATGGATCTTCACTATACCCAGCCTGCCCCATCTATCAATCTTCACTATACCCTGTCTGTCCCATCAATCACTTCATTATAAAGTGTGTCCCGTCTACACATCTTCACTATAACCTCTGTTCCATTTATGGATCTTCACTGTACCCAGCACCTAGCCTGTCCCATCTATGGATCTTCACTATACCCTGTCTGTCCCATCAATCAATTCATTATAATGTGTGTCCCATCTGCACATCTTCACTATACCATCTGTCCCATCTATGGATCTTCACTATACCCAGCCTGTCCCATCTATCAATTTTCACTATACCCTGTCTGTCCCATCTATGGATCTTCACTATACCCTGTCTGTCCCATCTACGAATCTTCACTGTACCCTGTCAGTCCCATGTATGCATCTTCACTACACCCTGTCTGTCCCATCTATCAATCTTCACTGTACCCAGTCTGTCCCATCTATGGATATTCACTATACCCTGTCTGTCCCATCTATCAATCTTCACTGTACCCAGTCTGTCCCATCTATGGATATTCACTATACCCTGTCTGTCCCACCTATCGATCTTCACTATATCCAGTCTGTCCCATTCACCTGTACCCCTGGTCACCATGTAACAACCATTAACCCACCTACAATATTTTATAGATGGTCTCTGCATTCAAAATCGCCGAAGTCGACATGCTTTTGTTTGTATGAAGTCGACTATGCTTTTATTTCTATGTGGGATATTAGGGCATGGGGGTACCTAACTATATTTTTCCATATCAATGACTCACTATATTTGTGGACGTACAAGGATAACCGAGGTTACTTCGTAAAGTGCACAACGTAATCATAATATCTTCAACATGGAAGTTTTTGCAAAAAGCTCAGTTGTGGAGGTGGTCGAGCACCAGGAGGTACTCTGGGTCGCCCTCCTTGACCAGGCCTACCTGCCTTTCCACGATGAGGATGATTTGCTGGACCGTCCACCACACGAGACCCGACTCCCACATATAGATGATGAGTTGGGCTGCGATGATGACGACATACATGTCATCGTGCCCACCAACGAGCAGTTGCAAGGGGTTCTCCAAACCGTCCTGCAGCGGTATACCATCAGGGTCGTCAACGTTCCATACAAAATCTCAAGGACGAACGTCTGGGAATTCTTCAAGCAGTTCGGCGACATCGTTCGCTTCGACATGCAGTCCTACACGACCTACGAGAACCACCGCGGGATTGCCGTCATCCAGTACTCCTGCTATGCCTCCTACAAGAAGGTACTTCTTGCCGACGTGACACCACTCTCCGTCAACGGTCGCTGTGCAAAAGTGAAACCTCACCGTCCCACTGATGCTGACCAAGTGACCTCGCCCACTCAAGTGGCACTGCAGCCCACACTCCCCACCAGACCCACCATCCATGAGGAATTGCAGCCCACCCCACCTGTCAGGCCCACCTTCAGGGAGACATGGCAGGTCTCAAGACCTGTCAGGCCCACCATTCAAGACCGACTTGGTCCCCCAACACACGTCAGGCCCACCATTCAAGACCGACTTGGTCCCCCAACACACGTCAGGCCCACCATTCAAGACCGACTTGGTCCCCCAACACATGTCAGGCCCAGCGTTCTAGACCGACTGGGACCAATAACACATGACATGTCCTACGTTACAGACCGACTGCACTCCGCACCACGTACGGGCGTTAAAAGGCGTGTCGAGATGACACACGCTCCCCGTGCCAAAAGATTCAGTTGGTGAGGAACCTGAGTTCTCTCTTCCTGCTGGTGCTGCAGGAGAACACGGCCCTAGAGTGGACACTGGAGGTGTGTTTGTGTTTGTGTTTGGGTTATCACTGAGGAACCAACACCAAGACAACTTTAGTTCCACCTCGCCAAGGATTACGTTAATTTGGCGGAAGTCTGGCTTTCTCCCAGTAGTGGATGACACATAATAACTACGTAGGGACATTGAAAAACAAAGAAAAAAGAAAAATGGGAACATTATCCCGCCCCCCCCAAAAAAATACATAAATTCACGGGGATATTTTCTTTCGTCTTCAAAGAAAAAATGAAACTCTTCCGACGCTACCGTGCCTTCCATAAAGCAACCCTCAAAGAAATCACTTTTTACACAGTGCGCAAGGATTCGGTTAGCCAATCTTCATATGACTGGGGCTATTCTTCCCTCTGATTGATTCATTTTTCAAGATTAAGGAAAGTTATAATAAAAATATTGTATTGAGTTTCTCCGTTGGCGTCAGGGTAAACACCCATCCCCCCCGAAGCTTGGTTACCTTTCCGTGGTGGGGGGGACTTCATGGATTGGGCAGTAGCAACCATCGTTGGTTGCTTCTGTTCAATCCATGAACGAAAAACCAAGCATCTTGAACGTAATTGTCGTATAAATTCACTTGGTGTCAAAACTGACGCGAAAGCGGTTGTCTCAATTTTGTCAGAAATGTTTGTGCGTTTCGGCCTGATGGCGGGAGTCGGTTTGGCGCTGTGGTCATGAGGGAATACGAGGAAGATTGGCAACCGTCCCAGAAGTAGCTACAGTGAGGCCCAGCAGCTGTCCCTAATACTGTGGAAGGCACTCATGTAAGGTGTGCAGTGAGGCGCAGCAGTAACAAGGGAAACGGACAACCAAAACAGCAATCTTGATCATCAGGAGGCTATCCAATGCTCAGACTAGATAAGGACGATTATTGTATGGCTTCGCTCAGAGGATGAAAATCTTAGCCGTGAAAATCAACAAGTAAAATAACTAGTAGTTAGTGGTAGTGAAGTGGAATTACCGCATTTCTGTGGTCTTAATAGTAAAACGAAACTTCGTTTTCTCCATCAATCTAGAGGTGTTGTAGACCACCATCCTTAAGGTTGTAAGGTAATGGTAACTACAAGGTTATGACCTCAGCAAATTTGTGATGGAAAGTGCAGGAAATGTGGTAATGTATATAATATAAATTATATACTTGTATAATAAATGTGTATTAAAATTTTGTCTTCTCTGTTCCCGTTCATTAATTCAAATACAGGTAAGTTTTCTCTCTAAAGAGGTGGAATAAGCTACCTGCACTCGGCTTATGAATGTGGTGACTTTCCCTTCATTACCAAAATGTTGTGCTGAACTGAAGATGTAGAAATCCGTAGACGAAACTAAGATAGGAAATCAATCTACATCAAAAATTGAACGTATGCATCTTTAGATGGACATAAAACAAACGGACGGAGGAGCACAATGGAGCAAATGAATTTCAATATCACCACTTAAAGTAGACCTTTCAACTAGTTGTGGCTTTAAAGCAAACTTTTTCTAGCCAAGGTTTAGTTAGCACCTAAACTAACCCCCACGACCTTACCTTAAGAAATATTTTCAGAAGGTACTGTCTGAACATATTTCTAAGGTAAGGTCATTTAGGTTTGGTTTAGATGCTACCCTAACCTAGGCTAGAAAAAGTTTCCTTTGCTTCAGAGCCCCAACTACGTAGACGGGCTACTGTTGATATTAAACAGTAACAGAAAGGTGATAAAACTGAGATGAAATGAATAAAAAAGATAGAACGGGTCAGTTGAAAGTTGAAGTATTTGCTAGATACAATTTTTGACAGATCCAGATGCATCCTAAATTCAGTCACTTAAATCACAATGCTGAATATTGTTTTAATTGTTGGAACCAGTTACAGGAAGTAAAAATGTCAAGCTTAAAGGGATGCCATTATAATAACTTCATATACCTGCATAGGATCTCTTAAACTTCTTTTCCGTAAAGCTGAATGGAATTAAGTCGTTTAATCTGCTCTCTAAATTTGTTTCTCAGTCCAGTAATCATCTTTGGAGATTACCTCAGTAATTTCTCCATTAAATGTCTTCCTTTCCAAATTAGTTGACGACCACAGCAGTACAATATCCAAGCTGGGATGGATATGTTTTGGAAAGGCGAGAGGTCAGGTCATGCAAGAATGTTAGAAATGGCTTCCATCAGTTTCTACCCTATCTACTCTTAAAATTTTGGGTTATCAGAACTTAGAGATTTATGAGTAGATAATACAATGTAGTTATCTTGGCAAGATATCCAACATGAGATTATAGTCATAATAACAATATAGTCTCAAGGCCAATATATAGTCACCGGAATATTATATTTATCATGATAATGTATCACTTATGACAAAATATGCATGATTAAAAAATGACAATACAGCACCTACAAAAAATATCACATTGCTAATATAGCCAAGGTGGCGATATATACATGATAGTAATGTAACCAAAATAAGAGGATAGCCAAAATGACAATATGTTCATAATGTCTATACTACCACTATGTATATATATTCTCCATGACACTATAGCTACACTGACAGTAAAGCTATCTTCACAAAAGCGTAAAATTGAAAATACAGCAAACGACAATATAGCCACCATGACAATACAGCCATCTTGACGATAATGTCACGTTATAAATCAATCGCCAGCACATTAGAGTCACTTTGATACCAATCTTACAATGACTTTGTAAATATCATGAAAATATAGCCCCCATGTCAACATATTAGCTATGACAATTTAGCCATTATGATAATATAGTCACGACGACAATGTATTCACTATGACAATACAGCTGCCATGATCATATAGATGATATGATAATATAGTCAAAGCAAAAATATAGGAACATCCAACTTATATTCGCAAATGCAATATAAACACCTGGATGTATAGATACTGTAAATAAATAGTCGTTTTCGGATCATAGAAAACATATAGACTCCAGGACAATATAGTCTCTGTGAAAGAACAGTGACTCAGACAGAATTTATCATTATAATATAGTCATAACTTTATAGCTGTCATGTAATTGTAGTCACCATGACAAAATTATCACAATGAAATAAAACGGCATTACAATATAGTTACCATAATCATACACCAATCATGATTATATAATCAGCAGGTTGACATAAACAATATCACAGTGTAAAAACCATGACAATTTAAGTGACATGATGAGATGATATCCATTCACTTACACTTACAATACCAAATAAGCCGCCATGAAAATATTATTATCATGATCATATAATGACAACAATATTGTAGCTAATAACAAAATATATCCCGAACGACAAAATTAACCATAGCAATATAACCATCAAGTTGATATAGCGACCAAGATAATGTAGCCAGGACGGCATTATATTGAAAATAACAATACAGCCACCATGCCAATGTCTTCACCATGACAATGTAGCTACCATGAAAATATAGTAACCTTGGCTATGTAGCTACCATGATGTAATATTCAAATTGAAAAATATCTACAATAAGAGTTCAGCTGCCAAGGCACTATATCTCGAAAACGTTATTATTGCCATCATTATAATATAACGCCAGAATAGAAATATATATACCTACTACTCGACAATATAGCTATTCTGACAATATTGCCAACATGAAAAGACAGTCACCTCCTTGTTATATAACAAAAATGGCAAATAGCCATCATGGCAATATAGTTACCATAACAATGTAATCTTAATGACAATATAGCCAACATGACTATATAGTCACGATGACAATACAACCAACGTGACAATACAGATAACATGACAGTACCGTCTCTAAGACATTATTGCCATCAATTCAACAAATTGAATGACAATATAGATATCATGGCAACACAGTCACCATGACAATATACTCAGAAATGCAATATAATCGCCATAATGAAATCATCCTCCCATGAAACTGTAGCCACCTTACCATTTTGGTTTCTACTGCAATGTAGCCACAGTAATAAAAGATTTACCAAGACAATACTGAACCATAACAATATAACATATCATGGCAATGTAGTCACCTGATAATTTAATCAAAATGACAATTTCTCTTCTATAATGGTATATCCTCAAGGGCAATATCAACACCATTAAAAAAGCTTCTATGAAAATACAGTCACTATGACATTATAGATATCATGATAGAAAATTACCATGACAATATAGTTATCATGGCAATATAGCCACTATGACATCATAGTCATAATGACAATATAGTCACTGTGACAATATTGTCACCATGATAATATGATTATCATGATGATATATCGATTATGACAAATTATGCAAGAGTTAAATAATGATAATATATCACCTTTAGATAAAGATCATCTTGCCAATATAGCTAAGGTGACGATATATATACATCATAGCAATGTAACTGATATGAAAAGATAGCCAAAATGACGGTATGTTCATAATGACAATACTGCCACTATGAAAATATGTTCCCCATGACACTATAGCTACACTGACAATAAAGCCATATTCACATAAGAGTAACATTGAAAATACAGCTACATTGTCATGGTGACGATTTTGGCATGGTGGCTCTATTGTTATTTTCAATATAATGCCATCTTAACTATATTATCTTGTTCGCTATATTTACTTGCTGGCTATATTGCTATGGTTGATTTTCTCGTTGGGAATATATTATGTCATTAACTACAATTTTGTTTTAATCGTATGATCATAATAATAATATTATCATCGCGGCTTATTTGGTAATGTGAGTGCAAGTGTATGGATGTCTTATCATTGTAAGACTCACGCACACTACCATTAATTTTTCATTAAGTATTTGTTATTATCATTTTACTGTGAGTTACATAGAGTTAGATGCATGTTGCCACGGGCTCACTGTTCTCACGGGCTACTGTTAATCAGGATGTTTGAACACGTAAGAGCTGATCTGTTATTTGAACACGTTGTTGAATGGGTGTTGACGGACTCCCATACAACCCCTGCCAGTGTGACCTGAGGGGACACACTGGCCAGCATCGTCACACTGTTCACTAGAGTGTGTCGTAGTGTGTCATAAGACTATAGCCCAGAGTACTACAGATGGACGTACACGTTTTGTTGTAATAAATCTACAAAGGCCGCCTGATCTTCATTGAGTACCACAGACGAAGAAGACCTGATTTCCTTCCTCTCAACTCAACCTTACAAATGGTGGCAGTGACGTAAGAACCCACGTGACCACACACGACCGTCACATCTACTTCATTGCATAGCTGACACTGTGTCGCTTGCAAGGGACATCAAAACAGCGCCACCGCCGTGCAGTGTTGTCATCACATCCAGACGTGTCAAGCAAGGTCAGCCATCCTGCCAACACCAACGTGGAGGTCATCTTGTCAACCGCTCCAGAGACGCGTCATCATCAGCAATGCAATAAAGGCGTATCTTCAATGCATTGATGAACGGGTGATGGAGCACGCAGCCGGCCGTGGGTTCCGCCCTTAACGTCCACAGGAGGGAGCACCAGGACTGTGTCAGGTAGGCTTGTATGACTGCTGGCAACACCAGACGTAGAAATATGAAGTAGATGTGACGGCCGTGTGTGGTCACGTGGGTTCTTACGTCACTGCCACCATTTGTAAGGTTGAGTTGAGAGGAAGGAAATCAGGTCTTCTTCGTCTGTGGTACTCAATGAAGATCAGGCGGCCTTTGTAGATTTATTACAAAAAAATATGTACGTCCATCTGTAGTACTCTGGGCTATAGTCTTATGACACACTACGACACACTCTAGTGAACAGTGTGACGATGCTGGCCAGTGTGTCCCCTCAGGTCACACTGGCAGGGGTTGTATGGGAGTCCGTCAACACCCATTCAACAACGTGTTCAAATAACAGATCAGCTCTTACGTGTTCAAACATCCTGATTAACAGTAGCCCGTGGGAACAGTGAGCCCGTGGCAACATGCATCTAACTCTATGTAGCTCACAGTAAAATGATAATAACAAATACCTAAGGAAAAATTAATGGTAGTGTGCGTGTGTCTTACATGAGGACGTAAAGAATCAGGTACAAACATAACAGTTACTGTGATAAATAATTTGTTTATGATAGATGCGTATTATGTTGCATTATGATAGTTGTTCAGAACCAAGTTCCTTAAGCCAGAATCCTAAAACATTAAAGTTCAGAATAGTTCTGAAAAACATAAACATATATATAAGTAAACTACAGAAAATATTTTCTTCTGGGTATCTGAAAAAAAGGACAAGGAGCTAGTATTTCATCTTTTAACAAAATATTTACATCTATGTCCCTTTTCTTTCATCATCATTTCTTTATGTTCACTTCTAATAAATGCTTCTCATCTAAGATAAAAATTCTGTATAGGTATTTGATTAATGTTCTCCAACAACGCGTTGTGTAACTCTTCGTTAGTGAAGTTCATTTCGTGTAATGGATCATGCATTACAAAGCTGTGTCTATCCACACAAGTGTTACACGTCCCAGGTAAAGATATATTCTAGAGATAGCGTATATCTAACATATATATGTGTTTTATAAATATATATGAAAAGTTTTCCTAAGGGTCAATACCTAAGACTTTCGTATTAAAGTTGATCAGTTGTAAGTGATCAAGCATTACAAAGGTGTGTCCATTGCCACAGGTGCTACTGATCCCGGGTCAAGGTATTTCACCATCTTTGTATCTTTAACCTTTCTAGTTATAGATGTTTCATCCATGATTCCATCCTCACAATCGGTGTATGTGGTTTGCGTTGTATTAACATACCATTAGTCAGTTGAGGTGGAGAACATGCTTCTGAGCCTAGCCACTCTACTCTGTCTTCCACATGCTATTCAAGAGGTGTTACCGGATCCTGCCTGTAAGTATTTACGCCGGGAGTAACAAGTCACCTCTGGACAGCTTCTTTTATTACTTTTGGTGCTTTGAAAAATTTGGGCAACATATTTGGTTTTGTGATATTAATAAGGTTGTTAAAATTCACATATTATACTCTTTACTTGTCACTTGATTGAATTAAGTTCGTCAATTTTGATTATTTGTGTCTTGTTGATATTGATATACATTTCCTCTAAAACGTATTTATATCAATTCATATTGAAAATTTTTAAGGAAAACGTCGAACATTTTTTCATTAATGTTCATCACAGCAAAATAAACAAGTCTATTTTTCAAAGTATAATCATTGGATCGTACTAAAGTTTTGAAGAATATAAACTCATAACTTGTTTAAGACCTTCTAAACCTTGTGCTGATAATAACTACATTACTTTTCTGTAGGGAAAATCGTTTTAATGCGTAAAACCCGGATAAAAAACTTGTAATATAAAATTTGATGGTTTATGTTTACGTTGTTGAAGATATTAATGATTTCTACATGTAAAACATTTATGTTATCTGCAAAATAGAAATCTTTATGTTAGATATGTTAATTCTACCGGTTTCATGTTAGATACATTACTGTACCCTGTGCTCCAGAAAAGTTATGAGTTTATTCATTATCGTATGAGATAATTAGTTTGAATAAAATATTTCGTATATTTTCAATAGAAAACCTCAAGGAAAATACACTTTTACCATCTGTATTCTATGGTAATCAGTGATAGGTTCTTAGAACAAGTAAATGTGTAATTCATTCTCGGTAAATCCTTCGTCCATCACATTATACCGTAAGAGTGTCTAAGGCTCACCCTAGCTGGGGTTTACATTGTTGAACAACGTAATGCTTTTTGGTCGGTTTAGGTTTCTTAATTGTTGACTACAGGGACGAGTTTATAAGGAAGTGAGGAATTTGGGAAGGGTTTATTGATGGGTGCCGGGAGTGTGGTGGTGATGATGAAGGATCAGAGAAAATATATTATGTCGGAGGTCAATAGATCCTGGTGCTCGACCCAGAACCTTGACTAATCGTCTATAAGAAAGTGGTTGTTTATGTTTGGCCAAGTCCCAGCTTGGCAGGGGATCTGGTCTTATGACACACTGTTATCTGGGTTCATTTGTCACGTTTTTTTTTTTCCTTGGACTGAACTGATAAGAACATTAAGAGTTAGAAATCTATCTAAACACACTATGCCATCATATGAATTATGTTTTGAATTTGTAAATGATTCCTAAAATGTACATAAGTCGATGTATCATTACACTTGACATATCTTTCAAGAAATTTATCTTCATTTTTGTCAATTTATCCAATAATGGCTTGTGTCAGTGTGTCTGTCCCTCAGTATAGCAAGTCAAGCATTACTCCACCGTACAACAACTACAAGGTCACAAATGAGGGGACAAATAACATATAGGTTGGGTCACGGAAAATGCCTAATGAGCTGAGGAAAAGGAAGGACATTACATACACTGGCTTTATCAGTGAATCATTTTGTGATGGTTGTGAAATATTGGTCATGTGTAGAAGATGGTCCTTGTACATGAATCAGGACAAATATTAGTTTCATAATATGTTATAATGGTATATCTAGCTGGTGAACTGATATGTGATATGATAAATGTAATCTGTCTTGTTCTCTACTTCTCTTTGGGAAAATCTTTGAAAATTATATCCGATTTTTTCCAATGCATTAAAACTATGTTTATGAGTTTGATAGATTTTCCTGATATTTGATATCTATAAGAGACATTGGTGACTAAAAACAATTTCACGATAGCAAAATCAGCCAACATTATCAACTGGTACGATGACGCAAGACGACTGCAGAAAGATGACCAGCGTCTCGTTGTACAGTGTACAATGGTGGGCAGTGATATTCACTGTAGGTATACGCAAAATGATATACCTTGTGCACATAGCAGGCAAATTAGAGGATCATCATAAGATTTAGAAATAGAACTATCAAAGAAGGAGAAAGACGTAGGTGTAATTATTAGTCAAGATGTAAAGCCAATACATAAACATTATGAGCAATGTGTACTGCTCCTCCTCCTCTGGCTTTTGATTCTTAATGTCACATTTTGATATATATAAATAATGGAAGGGCAAGTCACAGCCAAGACATATTCAGTTACTCGTGGATTACTTGCCTTGCCGATAGTGACTTGTCACTCCAGGTGTAACTACTTACAGTTGGAGTCCGGTAACACCATTTCAATGGTATCATTTGACAAACACAGTAAAGTGGCTGGGCTCAAAAACGTGTTCTGCACTTCAACTGACTAATTATATGATAAGGATAAGGAGAAAAAAATCGATTGCAAGGCTGGAATCAGGGATGAAACATCTGTAACTAGAAAGGTTAAAGATACAAAGATGGTGAAATACCTTTACCCGGGATCAGTAGCACCTGTGGCAATGGACACACCTTTGTAATGCTTGATCACTTACAACTGATCAACTTTAATACGAGAGTCTTAAGTACCGTCCAGCAGGGGAATATTATACAAATATTAACAGATAACATATCTATGTTAGACAGACGCCATATCTAGGAATTATCTCTACTTGGGACGTGTAACACCTGTGTGGATGGACACAACTTTGTAATGTTTGATCCATTACACAAAATAATGTCAACAATAGAGTTATACAACACGTTGTTGAAGATCTTTCAGGAAACATCTACACTGAATGATCATATTAGGTAGTACATGGCAGTTCTTCGAAGTAAACCAGAAAAATGATGCTGAGAGAAAAGGGACGTAATAGGAAATAATTTGTTAAATGTCTAGAAACTTTGATCTTAAAGTAGTCGTCTTGTGTTGGGTCATCTTTTAGACACCAAGAGGAGAACATAGTCTGTGTTTTGTTATCATTAATATATACATATATATATATATATATATATATATATATATATATATATATATATATATATATATATATATATATATATATATATATATATATATATATATATATATACATATATATATATATTTATATATATATATATTTTTTTTTTATTATACTTTGTCGCTGTCTCCCGCGTTTGCGAGGTAGCGCAAGGAAACAGACGAAAGAAATGGCCCCCCCCCATACACATGTATATATATGTATATTGTCCCTGGGGATAGGGGTGAAAGAATACTTCCCACGTATTCCTCGCGTGTCGTAGAAAGCGACTAGAGGGGACGGGAGCGGGGGGCCGGAAATCCTCCCCTCCTTGTATTAACTTTCTAAAATGGGAAACAGAAGAAGGAGTCACGCGGGGAGTGCTCATCCTCCTCGAAGGCTCAGAGTGGGGTGCCTAAATGTGTGTGGATGTAACCAAGATGTGAAAAAAGGAGAGATAGGTAGTATGTTTGAGGAAAGGAACCTGGATGTTTTGGCTCTGAGTGAAACGAAGCTCAAGGGTAAAGGGGAAGAGTGGTTTGGAAATGTCTGGGGAGTGAAGTCAGGGGTTAGTGAGAGGACAAGAGCAAGGGAAGGAGTAGCAATACTCCTGAAACAGGAGTTGTGGGAGTATGTCATAGAATGTAAGAAAGTAAATTCTCGATTAATATGGGTAAAATTGAAAGTTGATGGAGAGAGGTGGGTGATTATTGGTGCATATGCACCTGGGCATGAGAAGAAAGATCATGAGAGGCAAGTGTTTTGGGAGCAGCTAAATGAGTGTGTTAGCGGTTTTAATGCACGAGACCGGGTTATAGTGATGGGTGATTTGAATGCAAAGGTGAGTAATGTGGCAGTTGAGGGAATAATTGGTATGCATGGGGTGTTCAGTGTTGTAAATGGAAATGGTGAAGAGCTTGTAGATTTATGTGCTGAAAAAGGACTGATGATTGGGAATACCTGGTTTAAAAAGCGAGATATACATAAGTATACTTATGTAAGTAGGAGAGATGGCCAGAGAGCGTTATTGGATTACGTGTTAATGGACAGGCGTGCGAAAGAGAGACTTTTGGATGTCAATGTGCTGAGAGGTGCAACTGGAGGGATGTCTGATCATTATCTTGTGGAGGCTAAGGTGAAGATTAGTATGGGTTTTCAGAAAAGAAGAGTGAATGTTGGGGTGAAGAAGGTGGTGAGAGTAAGTGAGCTTGGGAAGGAGACCTGTGTGAAGAAGTATCAGGAGAGACTGTGTACAGAATGGAAAAAGGTGAGAACAATGGAAGTAAGGGGAGTGGGGGAGGAATGGGATGTATTTAGGGAATCAGTGATGGATTGCGCAAAAGATGCTTGTGGCATGAGAAGAGTGGGAGGTGGGCTGTTTAGAAAGGGTAGTGAGTGGTGGGATGAAGAAGTAAGAGTATTAGTGAAAGAGAAGAGAGAGGCATTTGGACGATTTTTGCAGGGAAAAAATGCAATTGAGTGGGAGAAGTATAAAAGAAAGAGACAGGAGGTCAAGAGAAAGGTGCAAGAGGTGAAAAAAAGGGCAAATGAGAGTTGGGGTGAGAGACTATCAGTAAATTTTAGGGAGAATAAAAAGATGTTCTGGAAGGAGGTAAATAGGGTGCGTAAGACAAGGGAGCAAATGGGAACTTCAGTAAAGGGCGTAAATGGGGAGGTGATAACAAGTAGTGGTGATGTGAGAAGGAGATGGAATGAGTATTTTGAAGGTTTGTTGAATGTGTCTGATGACAGAGTGGCAGATATAGGGTGTTTGGGTCGAGGTGGTGTGCAAAGTGAGAGGGTTAGGGAAAATGATTTGGTAAACAGAGAAGAGGTAGTAAAAGCTTTGCGGAAGATGAAAGCCGGCAAGGCAGCAGGTTTGGATGGTATTGCAGTGGAATTTATTAAAAAAGGGGGTGACTGTATTGTTGACTGGTTGGTAAGGTTATTTAATGTATGTATGACTCATGGTGAGGTGCCTGAGGATTGGCGGAATGCTTGCATAGTGCCGTTGTACAAAGGCAAAGGGGATAAGAGTGAGTGCTCAAATTACAGAGGTATAAGTTTGTTGAGTATTCCTGGTAAATTATATGGGAGGGTATTGATTGAGAGGGTGAAGGCATGTACAGAGCATCAGATTGGGGAAGAGCAGTGTGGTTTCAGAAGTGGTAGAGGATGTGTGGATCAGGTGTTTGCTTTGAAGAATGTATGTGAGAAATACTTAGAAAAGCAAATGGATTTGTATGTAGCATTTATGGATCTGGAGAAGGCATATGATAGAGTTGATAGAGATGCTCTGTGGAAGGTATTAAGAATATATGGTGTGGGAGGCAAGTTGTTAGAAGCAGTGAAAAGTTTTTATCGAGGATGTAAGGCATGTGTACGTGTAGGAAGAGAGGAAAGTGATTGGTTCTCAGTGAATGTAGGTTTGCGGCAGGGGTGTGTGATGTCTCCATGGTTGTTTAATTTGTTTATGGATGGGGTTGTTAGGGAGGTAAATGCAAGAGTTTTGGAAAGAGGGGCAAGTATGAAGTCTGTTGTGGATGAGAGAGCTTGGGAAGTGAGTCAGTTGTTGTTCGCTGATGATACAGCGCTGGTGGCGGATTCATGTGAGAAACTGCAGAAGCTGGTGACGGAGTTTGGTAAAGTGTGTGGAAGAAGAAAGTTAAGAGTAAATGTCAATAAGAGCAAGGTTATTAGGTACAGTAGGGTTGAGGGTCAAGTCAATTGGGAGGTGAGTTTGAATGGTGAGAGGCTGGAGGAAGTGAAGTGTTTTAGATATCTGGGAGTGGATCTGTCAGCGGATGGAACCATGGAAGCGGAAGTGGATCATAGGGTGGGGGAGGGGGCGAAAATTTTGGGAGCCTTGAAAAATGTGTGGAAGTCGAGAACATTATCCCGGAAAGCAAAAATGGGTATGTTTGAAGGAATAGTAGTTCCAACAATGTTGTATGGTTGCGAGGCGTGGGCTATGGATAGAGTTGTGCGCAGGAGGATGGATGTGCTGGAAATGAGATGTTTGAGGACAATGTGTGGTGTGAGGTGGTTTGATCGAGTAAGTAACGTAAGGGTAAGAGAGATGTGTGGAAATAAAAAGAGCGTGGTTGAGAGAGCAGAAGAGGGTGTTTTGAAATGGTTTGGGCACATGGAGAGAATGAGTGAGGAAAGATTGACCAAGAGGATATATGTGTCGGAGGTGGAGGGAACGAGGAGAAGAGGGAGACCAAATTGGAGGTGGAAAGATGGAGTGAAAAGGATTTTGTGTGATCGGGGCCTGAACATGCAGGAGGGTGAAAGGAGGGCAAGGAATAGAGTGAATTGGAGCGATGTGGTATACAGGGGTTGACGTGCTGTCAGTGGATTGAATCAAGGCATGTGAAGCGTCTGGGGTAAACCATGGAAGGCTGTGTAGGTATGTATATTTGCGTGTGTGGACGTGTGTATGTACATGTGTATGGGGGGGGGTTGGGCCATTTCTTTCGTCTGTTTCCTTGCGCTACCTCGCAAACGCGGGAGACAGCGACAAAGTATAAAAAAAAAAAAAAAAAAATATATATTCTCAAAGCTTTTCATCACTTCTTCCAGACCTTTATGGATTTTGGCTGGACGATCTTGGCTGTGTGACGGCCACAAAATGCAGCACAATATTTACTTATTACAAAGATAAAGAAATTCATCACAACAGTCATTATGTTTTTTACCGGAATCTTTAATCTTTCAGTGGCATTCTTAAGTACATAACACATTCATCTGCCTCATTTAGATACATATAGATATATCTACAAGTCTATATATACATGTTTTATATCATTTATCTGAATTTAAAGTTTATTATGATATCCGTGTAGACAAACTACTAAACGATACTACAAGATATGTACAGTTGCTACAAGATTATTCTGAACCTCTACCATGTTATGACACACTCGACCCTGGCCTCCTGAACTGCCAGTTATTCTGTAGCTTGTGATTACCAGAACGTGTTTCAGTGTATCTCTCTACACAATGTGCTTAACCACACAAATAAAGCACTATGAACTATATAGTTATATTATCATAAGAAATGAAAACCCGAAGCATCATATCCAAGTGATGTTTACAACAAGATAATGTGTATCATTATAGCAGTGTAGCTGACGTCAGCACCACGTCACGTGTTAGAAAAGATAATGTGTGATAGCAGGGTAGTGAGTGGCTTTATGGTGGTATGATATGATCAGCAAGTGTTGGAGTACAATACAAGGTTGACCTTCATGACAGATGGAGGAGGAGGTATATCAATACAATAGTTTTAAAGTAATCACACGACTTGCAATCACTGAATTCTCAGATCCATATTACAAGGTTGCTATTATATAGTATGGGTTCATGTGCTGGTGTAATGGTTTATTGTATGTTGCAGATGAACACGTTTAGCCAGCGGTGAATTGACTTATATTTCCATCAATACTTCGTGTAAGCAGCCGCTGTTGTTATGACACAATATAAGCTGTCAGTCATGGACGCTCACACATTCAAGGTTAAAGCCTGTCCAGCGAGGCCCTTCATATCTTGCCATGATGCCATCTTGGCTCACGTGAGCGATACCCGTGCTCGGCTACGGCTGGCCATGTTGTGGGGCTGAGCTTCCCTGACAAGTGCAGTCCACACACTCCAGCCATGATATGGCACGATGTGGCACGAGCCTAGTGTGTGGACGGTTGTGAAACCCAGTGTTTACAACACTACACGTGTGTGTGTGTGTGTGTGTGTGTGTGTGTGTGTGTGTGTGTGTGTGTGTGGGTGTGTGTGTGTGTGTGTGTGTGTGTGTATGTATATATGTGTGTGTGTGTGTGTTGTGTGTGTGTGTGTGTGTGTGTGTGTGTATGTGTGTGTGTGTGTGTGTGTGTGTGTGTGTGTGTGTGTGGCTGTGTCAGTCCTTGGAGTGAAGTGTGTTTTCGGACAGTGTGAGTGAGGGGCGCATCATCATCATCAGAGATGAATCATTATGCCAATAATTAGGGCGAGGCTAACCTGACTTCAGGTCTCATCACAAAACGGTATGGCGTGGTGGTGGTCTGTGTTTAATATTAGTATACTGAACTGATGGTACTGGTGAGTAATGGGTAAATGGGGAAAATTTCTCTTAACTTAGTGTGAAATAAGGAATAAACAAAACTAAATACTAGACGAGGATAACAATATATACACACAACAAAATTCCCGTAACACAAAGATGAAACCAACCAAAGATGTTGCCCATGTAATATGTGATATAAAAATATCACACAAAAACAATAAAATACAATGAAGAAAATGCAAGGCTCAGATAATATAAGTAAAGAAAAGAGAAAGAGAACAAGAAAATATTGAAGTTCTCATACATGAAAATGACATATAGACTAGACTGTCCATCCAACAACAGATCAACGTATAGTAGGAGATTAAAATCATAGATTCTACATCTTACATTATTATATAAAAGGCAATAGAAAATAATATATGCAAATTATGAATAATTTGTATACTTATATAAGATTATGTAGTTAATGACACCAATAGAACAAGCACTAACATTCAAAAATATAATAATCTATGGAAATATAAAGTAAGACATCAAATAATGTTGCAGCAAAACAAGGATTGGATAAATCCAAGGCAAATAGATAACAAACAACCACATTTTTCCACAAACTCAACAAAGATAAAGGCGAAGGTTTTAGATATGAGGAAGTACATACCATATTTCTTCAATACCTACAGTTTTGTAATTAAAGAAAAAAATATTCTTGAGCTTACTTATTGACGAGTCACTTATGCTAATTAACTTTGTTTTCAAGCTCATTATTGTTAGAGTATTTCCCATCATCTCTTATCTGCATAATTACTTCATCAGGATCATTAGGCTTACGTGGACCAATTACAGGTTATGTATGTAAATATGTTGCTTTAATGTTAAAGAATGAAATATGTCCTGGTTGATATGGCATGATTGTTGATGAAATCGTCCAGTTGATTTGGTCCCTAACATTGTGTTTAATGTTACCTATATATGTTATTGCTCATAGTTGTCTCAAGTCGTGCGTACAATACTTCATCCTTGGGAAAACATAAAAAAACAAGTTTTAGATTATTTTCTTCTTTTTTTAAACTGAAAACTCACTGTAAAGTTTTGGTCAACAAACAGACAGCCAGACAGCGCAAGGGTAATTAGTACCACCAGCTGTTGACAACGTGCACAATTAAAGCAGCCATTGCTCACGCGAGATTACTCCTGCTTTCCTGTTTTTCTTATATAGTCTTTGTACCACTACACACAAACACACACACACACACACACACACACACACACACACACACACACACGCACACACACCATCATTGATGTCATTATGTTTCCACTACAAGCTACATTACACTCTCCACTACAAGGTAATTCTGCCCAGTGTACACCCTCTACCGTATCCTGCCATCTTCACTATATTGATGTTTCATCTTCATTACACTAGTGCTTCAACTTCACTATGTTAATGTATCATCTAGGATATCAAATCAATGAGGAAACGCTAGTCTACTATATTTTTGTGTGGCTTCACTATATTTTTGCAAGTGCTGGTCTATGAAAGTTTACTTCGTCAAGTAAATCACTCATCTCACCAGATCGCAGAAATGACTCACGTCCGCGCTGCCCATCGGTACCCTGGCAAGGAATCCTTCCTTGAATTTTTCGAGGCTCACATCCAGCAAACCGGGGCTGTTAAAGATTGTATAAGCCGAACTGAGCTATATTTGCGATACTGTGAATTCTGCGAAGGGTTCGGGTACGAGAAAGCTGCCGTCCTGAACGTCGGGAGAACACTGGGACGGTGGGGCATCAAGGCAGATCGCAGACTTGGAGGACGCAACGGCCGCCACCAGGAGTACGCCTACACCAGAATTGCCTGGTTGTCCAGCAGTGAGGGCCTGGGCCAGGGAGGAAAGCGGTGCCTTCCAGAATGCCAAAGGCCTTCCAGGAAGAGATCACGTCTGGATATCGAACCCGTGCACGAGAGAGTAGTGGTGAAGATCCAGACTCGGCATCAAGATGATGATGACCTGTGCGAAGGCGGACCCAGCGAGGAAACTGGTGTAGTTGACACAGGAGCAGCCGCCATCCCCATCAATGTTTCTTTGGCTCCCACCAAACAACGGGGCAAAGTGATGCCTACCACTGAATTGGTGACCTTGATCCCCTACTTCTATGGGGATGAATCAGGCTTGGTGGATCCCGACGTACTCGTACTGGTCGTCGATGAAGACCCTGATGTGTCCGTCGCTGCGACTGGAGGATCAGCAGCACCTGCAGCAGCAGCCGACCCTAAAGCTGAAGCGGCCGTATTGAAGATTAAAGTCCACACCACCAACATTCATCCCTGAAATTCCTTGAACCTTAAGTTCCCGTCGTTGAGATTGGAGAAGCTGCTCCTCCTCCAGCAGTCGACCCTGTTATACCCGGTCCTCAGAAGACACTTCCTATGGCAAAAGTTCTCATTCAGTTGCAAATTATTGACAAACTATTGTACGAATGAAGCGATTACCATAGAGGATCAAATCGTTAGGAAAAGTTCCTAACATTTATGAGTCCCATCCATAGGGATGAAAAAAAATAAGAAAAATACATTCATTCTGTTGGGGGCCATAAACATGGCACAAATGGACCCTAAGTCGAACTGCTGACCTCCTAGTGGTAGGGTCCGGGCAACTTTGAGGGAACATTAACCCTCAAAGGCTAACAGCAGTCGCACAAGAGCAATAGAAATTAATCATTATTAGTCATTTACAATAATCACAGACGATGGTTATAGCCTCGCCCACTTATCATCTCATTCGCTGTGAACGAAATCATAGGCGACTCTGATTCCACCTACATCTATCAACTTTACCTATTTATTCAACCATCTATCTATCAGTCTATCGGCCTTGTTTGAAGATTTTCTGTATCATGTAAATCTCAGCCATTGAAATGTCCTGAGATCAATGTCGTAGTGAACAAATGAATTCTAGTTTTGACTGAAATAGCCCCGTTTTTGCACCTTCCTTCACCATTTGTCCACCATTTATTCCCCGTAAGGATTTACGAACTAACTTCAGAGTTGTATTACAAATATATGAAACATGTCACCAACTCACTGTTTTGTGAATATTTCTTGCTATATTACATCTGTCAGTTTCTAACTGCAATCATCGGATGAGTATCTTTATATATTTTGCTGCTGTTTCAGTTCCTTCATGACAATAATAAACCAGACCTTGTTTTCATCATGTAACATGCAGTTCAAGAAGAAGTCTATAGATGAGAAAAATCCAGTTGCATAAACTCAGTTAATTAGATTACACGCAGAATTTTAGGCCCTCTTGACCAACACCATTTCAGACGTAATGGTTGCTCGAACATCGGCTGTTGAGATAAAGAAAAACAAAAAAATGTTTAGTAAAACTATATCAGTACAAATCCAATGTATCGTATGTACTAATATGAAAGATAATATATAGTCTGTATTGATATCAAAGACAATATAGGCAGCAAGTATGAATTTTTCCTGGGGATAGGGGAGAAAGAATACTTCCCACACACTCCCCACGTGTCGCAGAAAGCGACTAAAGGAGACGGGAGAGAGGGGCTGGAAACCCTCCCCTCCTTGTATCTTAACTTTTTAAAATGGGAAACAGAAGAAGGAGTCACGCGGGAAGTGCTCATCCCCCACGAAGGCTCAGGCTGAGGTGTTTAAATGTGCGTTGATGTAACTAAGATGAGAAAAAAGGAGAGATAGGTAGTATGTTTGAGGAAAGGAACCTGGATGTTTTGGCTCTGAGTGAAACGAAGCTCAAGAGTAAAGGGGAAGAGTGGTTTGGGAATGTCTTGGGAGTAAAGTCAGGGGGTAGTAAGAGGACAAGAGCAAGGGAAGGAGTAGCACTACTCCTGAAACAGGAGTTGTGGGAGTCTGAGATAGAGTGTAAGAAAGTAAAGTCTAGATTGATATGGGTAAAACTGAAAGTGGATGGAGAGAGATGGGTGATTATTGGTGCATATGCACCTGGGCAACACCACCACCACAACCACCAACACCACCACCATTACCAACACCACCACCACCACCATCACCAACACCACCACCATTACCAACGCCACCACCACCACCATCACCACCACCATCACCAACACCACCACCACCACCACCACCTACACCCCCAACCACCACCACAAAAAAAAAATTCAAAACATTTGTAAACTTCGCAACCAGGTGCGTGCAGAAGTCTTCTTAACTGGCTCTCCCCTTTCTTCAAGAACCTCATTAGTTCCTTGTTACTTATGTAAACATTCTGTTTAACATTATACCATAAGAAAACGGAAAGTAGAACCAAGAAAGGTATCCTAAATATATCTTTCTCTTACGCCTCCGAGACTATTTTCATCGTATTATCAAATCTCTTGCAGATATCGTGTCCACAGTACTTATTATAACAATCACAACAGATATTAATGGCAGAACATGATGGTAAAAGACAAGTGAAAATGATCATAAATGTGAGAGATTCGCTTGGTGCGGGGAACGTAGTGACCCCGTCCAATATATGGTGGTAATGGTCACGCCCGTTCATGCTTCAGATCAAAGACATTGGTCACCTTAAGTGTGGGAGCCAACCTGACTACACGGCTCCCTTTTCTAATGCCCGCAGGAGCAGACCTATGGGGAAAATATGCATTATATCAAGAGTGAATGAGAAGACAAGAACTACTTCTCAGAACTGACGACCTATGAATTTATGCACATTTTGTTGTTATTGTGGGTTGCTTGCCAAGTACACAAACTTTTCTTGTGTTTAAAGTGGGTTTGAGAGCCTCTAGTGATACACACATTCTATTGTACTACTGAAGTATGGATGGGTACGTCTGTAGTCTTCCTGCTTATCAAATTTAGGTAAATATCTCCTTTTGTCACGTAAAACTGCAGGCTCCCAAACCCCAACACTTTCCATGTTAGTGAAACGTACACTGGAAAGCCCACAGACATTTGTATTACCGCGAAAGGCAGGCAGGCAACTTAAAAAGCTGGCAGACAAGTGACACAGCAGGCAAGCAGGCAAGCAGGCAAAAAGGAAGGTAGACAAAAGGGCAGGCAAGCAGGCACGCAGAAAAAAGGCAGGAATGCAAGCAATCAGGTAGGCAAACGCAGGCAAGCAGTCAATGAAAAAACAGGGAGGCAGGCAATCAAGCAAAAAGGCAGGTAAACATGAAAAAAATTGACAAAAACGCAGGCAAGCAAACAGGCAAGGAAATAAAAAACAAGCAAGCAGACAATGGCGTCTTAGCAACATCTCTTTTTTGTATATCACTTGACTGTTCTGCGTCATCTATCTCGTTCTTGTATCTCCCCTGGCGACGTGATCATTGAACGAAAATGCACTGGGAATTTCTAATTATATATGTATATTCGAAAGGATCACAATTTTGCGCATGATCAAGTAGGTTCCTAAGAATTCGCGGAAAAATGGACTCCTAGGAATTATATATGTATACATATATATATACATTGGAAAGGATCACAATTTTGCACGTGATCAAGTATATTATTAAGAGTCCACGGGAATAATGAAACACGATAAGTTCCCGAGTGCACTTTCGTGTAATAATCACATAATCATGTGAGACACAAGAAAGAAATATAGCAGTCATTTGATATACAATGAAGAGACATAGCTAAGACGCCATTTGGTAAACATGCGATCGCCCTAGACAAACTTATCGTGTTTCATATATATACATATATATATATATATATATATATATATATATATATATATATATATATATATGATACTATATAATATAATCAAATTTAATGGGACCCAAACTGCAAAAACTCTAATTATATCTATAACAAAACAATGCAATGTATCACGAATAATTCAATTAAATCTTAAGTAATTACATGTTACTAAATCAAAATGACGGACAGTTTATGGCAGTAATGTGTAATCTTAGTTTACGCCATACAAAAGTTAAGAAATTTACTGGCAGCCGATACATCTAATATCAGAGGCACTCTGGTATATAAGAATTAGCTCCTAAATGAATATTCTTAGAGATTTAAATTACAAATATATTTCATAACTTCTTTGGGATGTAAAGTGTGAGATTATCATGATTATAAGTGAACATATACGTACTTAAGTATTTTTGCCAGTATTTCACACACAAAATACCACCCCATAGTTCACTTCACATAAGAACACCAACTTGGTCACAAAGGACCATGGGAAACACATGCAAACCCACATTATCATATATCTATCACTTAGGTAATATTACTGTGACCGACGACGCTTCCTGCTAACTGACCATATTGAAGCCAGGATGACCAGGCCTGAGCCTGAGGCCAGCTGAACCCCCACACTAACCCTCCATCACACATTGCCATAATAGATCACCAAGTCTTGGTTTACTAACCCTCCATCACACATTGCCATAATAGATCACCAAGTCTTGGTTTACTAACCCTCCATCACACATTGCCATAATAGATCACCAAGTCTTGGTTTACTAACCCTCCATCACACATTGCCATAATAGATCACCAAGTCTTGGTTTATGTAGTTTTAATCTAATATGAATATCATTGCCTTACACTTTTAATAGAATAATGAATATAAACTCAGACATAAAGTGTTTTCTTATATTTTTTTAAATTGTTTACCTTTAAATAATATCAATTTTCTATAAAGAATAATTCATGACACGGTTGACGGCACCGCTAGTTGGAGACACGGGATTATTTTCCAGAACGGATCTACTTACTCGTTATCGAACATTATAATTATCTAAAGGCAAAACACGAAGGCAGTTATATTCATATTTGGTGAAAACTATATTAACAAAGAATTAGATGATTTATTATGGTAATATGTGTCGGGTTGAGGCAGGTCTGGCGTCGTCTGGCAACTTGTGATGATGATAATAAATTCCACTAAATATTTTCTCTACGTAATATTTTCTTTAATGTGTAAAACTTCGATGAAAAGTCTGCAAGACTCGATGCCAGATTGTTTATATTGTTGAAGATATTACTGATTTCTACATGTAAAATATTTATGTTATCTGCAAAATAGAAATCTTTATGTTAGATATGTTAGTACTATCGGTTTCACTTTAGATACATTTCTGTATCCTGTGTTCCAGAAAAGTTATGGAACTTTTTCATTATCGTATGAAATGATTAACATAGATACGATATCCCTTGTATTTCAATAGAAATCTACTAAATAGATACACTTTTACCATGTGTATTCTGCGGTAATCACAGTCCGTACTGTTGAATGTGCCCAGAGAGCTTGTGCAGAAGTTGGATCCCTTCATTCACGTTATCAAGAACGTAGCACTACAGGGACTTCTTTACCATATCAACCGTGTTATTCTCTAAGGAATCTTTTACCTGTTTCACAGTGGCTGCCTTCCCTGTATATTGAGGTCCTACACCCACTCCAGGATTTCATAGTCACTCAGGATCTTGCCAGGCTGGTGGGACTCTCCAGCTCCCTCGTCAGGAGTTGAGGCCTGGTTGGGCACCTACCTCTTGAGGCAGAGGAGGCCCTGCCACCAGAGGTAGCCACCTGCTGCAGTTGGCGCTGCATAGCTGTGACGGTAGCTATGATGCTGACCATCTGGCGCTTCCACATCTTAATCTGTCTACCAAGGCAGTCAATACGACGTGTGAACCCACCCATCCCTGCCAGACTCCACTCTGCTGTGCCTTTGGAAGTGGGTGCTGGGTCAGGGTCCTCTTCTTCCTTGTGAAGAGGTGTCAGGAGGGAGGGCCACAGGTCTGGTATGATCATCAGAGCGCCACACGTGCCAGCCAGCCAGCCAGCCAACACTCCTGCCATCTCTGCCCTGCTGACACATTTTCTTGCCTCATGTGGCCTCTCATGTGTGTGTATGTGACTGTATACACAACTTCTCTCCCTCTCTTACCTGGATTTATCACATTGCATGAAAATCCCACTGAATTCCACCTTATCTTTATGTTTCCTGGCTTACCTGTGTGTGTGTGTGTGTGTGTGTGTGTGTGTGTGTGTGTGTGTGCATACATTTCAAGAGTGAGAGAGGTCCTTCACTTCCTCCAAAATTCGTAAATACTTTCCCTTCTCTTTTATTTTTCCCTTTCATTATTCTCTATGTATTTCAACTAAGGCCCGGCCTTGATGTGGGCTTTTGTCAATGACCGGAACCTTCCACATGAAAACAAGAACATTCAAAAGGTTAAGAAATGAGGCAACACCAGAACTCTCTTCTCGTACGACACACATAGTAATCATAAAGGTAGTACACACACACACACACACACACACACACACACACACCCTCCACCCGCCAGATCCAAACAGTTGTTGTGTCTGGTGAGGGAGGTTCAACACTTCCCTCATATATATTGATCTTTACATTATAATCGACAATTTTATAACTAGTTCCAGTAAGCCGACGGTTAAACGAGGGCAGAGGTAGAGCGACCGACACGACCACCTGTTGTCCCTCAGCGTCACATGAGAAGCGACTCTACAACTTGTGGTGTCTGATGGTGAAGGTTGTATGTTGTACGTGGCCGTTATGCCCCCAGCCCACACAACCCATGGTGGGGTAGAGAGACGACATCCCCGATACCAATGGGAAGGTGTGGGATAGACGAGGGATGGGGATAGCTGCCGACACGACTCTTCTCCTTCCTTACGGGCGAAAGGTCGCCATCTTTGATAGACCTGCTCTCATTGGCAACGCTTATCTGATCTTTTATTTCCCCGTTATCATTCTCATGGTAGCTGAGACGGCACGGGAAACTGAAAGCCCTAATCATATGACTGGCTGTACCATAACCTCTCTATGTTATCATGTAAACGTCAAGCTACGCCAGGCATCCATTTATCGACCAGCCACGAGGGTGGGACGGGCCCATGTGTGGTCCATAGTCAGCAACGCTACTAACCACCACAGCGCGGAAGCTTTCATTCATCTTCAAGTTTATTGTTACATTATGCCGTGCTCTCTTCCCATACATATATATCAAACAAATATTCTCAAAGGTCATCAACTGAAACTTTTGTGAAAAGTGAGGAAACATCAAATCTAACTAGTTTGAAATCAAAATTAACATTGATATTGTTAAGCTTTTTGACAAAATCTACATTTTTCATGATATCAGAATTTGATACCTTACCCAGTAAAGGGCTCAATAAAAAAACTAACCATTTTGACAGTTTATATGTGATGGAGCCTACTGAACTCACTATAGGTCTTGCTGGAAAATTTTGTTTATGTGTTTTCATAAGTCCATACATACATGGCAATTAGGGGGACAAAGATGACCAACTTTAGATAAGAGAACTATTACCTTTCAACAACAACTTCATTTCTTTATTGAAATGGGAATTAACTGCTTTTAGGGGATTCTTACTGAGTTTAGAATACGTTGTGTCATCATTTATAAGATCATGATCTTTAGATAAATATTTACTTTTGTCTAAAATCACAACAGTGTTAGCCTTATCCGCTTCAGTAATATGTATATTTTTGTCTTTTTTTAGGTGTTAATAGCTCTTATAAATCTTTCAGGGCAATTAGGTTCCAATGGATTTGACAAACTGGCATACACTAAACCCTTACAGATAATAATTTCATCATTAGTTAAATTACTATATTTCTCTAAATTGCAAAAAGACTTCGAGACATCAACACAGCTGGCTTCCCTGTTAGAGCACACAAAACTTAATCCATAGCCTAAGGCACACAAGGAATCTTTATCTAGTTGTTTATTAGACAGGTTTATCACAAAAGATGGGTTTGTGTTCTTAGTCCAGTCGCTGTTTTTGATAAGATGGTCCTACTTACAGTCTAGTTTCGTTTGTAGGATATTGCATTCATTCCTTGATCGATTATAGCAATAGTCCAAAATCCGGTTCCTCCAATATGTCGGTATTGCCATTATGCTTTGTCGCTGTCTCCCGCGTTTGTGAGGCAGCGCAAGGAAGCGGTCGAAAGAAAAGCCCAACCCATCCACTTACACATGTATATACATAACCGCCCACATGCGCACATATACATACCTATACATTTCAACGTATGCATACATATACATACACAGACATATACAAATATACACATGTACATACATTCCTTACCCTTCATCCATTCCCGTCTCCACCCAGCCACACATGAAATGGCACCCCCCCCCCAAACCCCACGCCACCCACCCTTCCCCGGCGCGCACGAGGTAGCGCTAGGAAAAGACTACAAAGACTACAAAGGCCACATTCGTTCACACTCAGTCTCTAGCTGTCATGTGTAATGCACCGAACCCACAGCTCCCTTACCACATCCAGGTCCCACAGAACATTCCATGGTTTACCCGAGACGCTTCAATGCGCTGGTTCATTTCATTGACCCCGGTATACTATATTGTTCCAATTCACTTTATTCCTTGCACGCCTTTCACCCTCCTGTATGTTCAGGCCCTGATCGCTTAAAATATTTTTTTCACTCCATCCTTCCACCTCCAGTTTGGTCTCCCACTTCTCCTCGTTCCTTCCACCTCTGACACATATATCCTCTTTGTTAATCTTTCCTCACTCATTCTCTCCATGTGATCAAACCATTTCAAAACACCCTCTTCTGCTCTCTCAACCACACTCTTTTTATTACCACACATCTCTTACCCTTTCACTATCTAATAGATCAAACCACATCACGCCACATATTGTCCTCAAACATTTCATTTCTAACACATCCACCCACTTCCGCACAACCCTATTCATAGCCCACGCCTCGCAACCATATAACATTGTAGGAGCAACTATTCTTTCAAACATGTAAGGTTGAGTTGATAGGAAGGAAATCAGGTCTTCTTCGTCTGTGGTACTATATGAAGATCAGGCGGCCTTTGTAGATTTATCACAAAATTATGTACGTCCATCTGTAGTACTCTGGGCTATAGTCTTACGACACTACGACACACTCTAGTGAACAGTGTGACGATGCTGGCCAGTGTGTCCCCTCAGGTCACACAGGCAGGGGTTGTATGGGAGTCCGTCAACACCCATTCAACAACGTGTTCAAATAACAGATCAGCTCTTACGTGTTCAAACATCCTGATTAACAGTAGCCCGTGGGAACAGTGAGCCCGTGGCAACATGCATCTAACTCTATGTAGCTCACAGCAAAATGATAATAACAAATACCTAATGAAAAATTGATGGTAGTGTGCGTCTTACATATATATATATATATATATATATATATATATATATATATATATATATATATATATATATATATATATATATATATATATATATATATATATATATATATATATATATATTCTATGTCCAGCATGCGTTGCCTCTTTCAATTTTCTACAATTGAAAGAGGCAACGCATGCTGGACATAGAATTAACAATTAGTGCCAAGGCTGTACAAAGTTGCTTATTCAAGTCACTGGCTGAAGAACTACATACTGGTGTGGTGACCAGGCAAAGGTAATTCTGGAATCTCTTGTGTCAGATAAAAGACCCCCGAGGGAAAAAATCTTGGGAAACCAGAGGTACCTGTTATGAATGGCTGATGGATTTGTTTCTCCAGCTTTTATGGAATAAAAAATGCATGTATATTTTAAAAGATATCATAAGTGAATTGATTATCTGTTTTCAACACTTCCTTTTGTCGAAGTATACATCGGAGCTAGAGGACACAGAATAGACAACTGACTAATCTGAAATCTGATAACCAAGAAAATGAAATAACCATAAAATGATGATGAAATGAAAGGAAGAATGCTAGAAAACAATATTTTGGTCATTAGCATTAGCAAAATTTGATTTTTAAATTCAAAATTTGATTAAGATTAAACTTATTCAGAAAACCTCATGTTGAATCGACATAATAGTGTAAATGTTTTTTTTAAGTGAGAATCATAAAATCCAAGAATGGAACTACTCAATCACTTGCACCTTGACAACTGCAATAAACTGTTGATGTCAAACTGAGCAGACTAACATTAGCAAACCATACTCTGAACTTTGACAGACATCAAGGAATGAAAGTTTGAATTTTACATTCATATTCCCTGCAGAATTTTATACATTGTCATTCTGTGAGGCAGAGTTGATTGTGGTTGTAGACTGCTGAGGAAATGGTGAACAAAACATAGACCAATTGAAAATTCATGCTAAAACATATAGTGATGGTACACATAAATTTTGTGATCACCATTTTCTCACTTGAAACAGTATCTGGTCTCCACTCGCCATGTAGACAAAGATTTAAGAAAAAAAATGTATTTAACTAGAGTGCTCATCCCTGGGGATAGGGGAGAAAGAATACTTCCCACGTATTCCCTGCGTGTCGTAGAAGGCGACTAAAAGGGGAGGGAGCGGGGGGCTGGAAATCCTCCCCTCTCGTTTTTTTTTAATTTTCCAAAAGAAGGAACAGAGAATTGGGCCAGGTGAGGGTATTCCCTCAAAGGCCCAGTCCTCTGTTCTTAACGCTACCTCGCTAATGCGGGAAATGGCGAATAGTTTGAAAGAAAGAAAGAAAAAAAAAAAAATATATATATATATATATATATATATATATATATATATATATATATATATATATATATATATGGTCGTTTTCTGTGATGAGAAAACGTTCTCTACTGACGCCCCGTACAGCAGCAGGTCAGGTTGGGCCACAATGCTCTACCCTGAGCCGGAGCCATTTGACCTCGTCGTGCACGACAACTGCCCCATCCACAGGTGTCGGTCGGTCGGGCTGTTAGGGTGTGGTTTGAGCCTCACTGGGGAATGTTGCCCACATCCCCTCCCTGACGTGAACCCCACTGAACATATGTCCTGAATCCAGACTTGCCACACATGTCATCACTGATGATGACGTCAACACATCACACTTGCTGACGTCATCATCATCATCATGTCATCACTGATGACGTCAACACCACCACATGACACTTGGTGACGTCATCATCATCATGATGTCATCAGTGATGACGTCAACACCACATGACACTTAGTGACGTCATGATGTGGTGGTAGTCTTGTGTTGATCAGGTCAGGTCTGGTGGCTGATTCTAAATATGGCCTCCTCCGTTGTTCTCTCTCATCTCTGGTGATCGAGATATGATGATATAATTGCTGTGTCACATACAACCATCCTCTACCATCATTATTGTTGCATCAAGAGAAATGGCTTCCTACAAGTAGCATTTGTTTATTTAGGATTAAATGATGACATCCACACAATCAGATAATGGTGGTGACGAGCACAACCTAGAAAGTTATATATCATTATGGTTCATGTCCTCACACATGTCACGTTTGTGCTCACCTGACCCACGTCCTCACACATGTCACGTTTGTGCTCACCTGACCCACGTCCTCACACATCTCACGTTTGTGCTCACCTGACCCACGTCCTCACACATCTCACGTTTGTGCTCACCTGACCCACGTCCTCACACATCTCACGTTTGTGCTCACCTGACCCACGTCCTCACACATGTCACGTTTGTGCTCACCTGACCCACGTCCTCACACATGTCACGTTTGTGCTCACCTGACCCACGTCCTCACACATCTCACGTTTGTGCTCACCTGACCCACGTCCTCACACATCTCACGTTTGTGCTCACCTGACCCACGTCCTCACACATCTCACGTTTGTGCTCACCTGACCCACGTCCTCACACATGTCACGTTTGTGCTCACCTGACCCACGTCCTCACACATGTCACGTTTGTGCTCACCTGACCCATGTCCTCACACATCTCACGTTTGTGCTCACCTGACCCATGTCCTCACACATGTCACGTTTGTGCTCACCTGACCCACGTCCTCACACATCTCACGTTTGTGCTCACCTGACCCACATCCTCACACATGTCACGTTTCAAACATGTCTTGTGCTCACCTGACCCACGTCCTCACACATCTCACGTTTCAAACATGTCTTGTGCTCACCTGACCCATGTCCTCACACATCTCACGTTTCAAACATGTCTTGTGCTCACCTGACCCACGTCCTCACACATCTCACGTTTCAAACATGTCTTGTGCTCACCTGACCCATGTCCTCACACATGTCACGTTTCAAACATGTCTTGTGCTCACCTGACCCACGTCCTCACACATCTCACGTTTCAAACATGTCTTGTGCTCACCTGACCCACGTCCTCACACATCTCACGTTTCAAACATGTCTTGTGCTCACCTGACCCACGTCCTCACACATCTCACGTTTCAAACATGTCTTGTGCTCACCTGACCCACGTCCTCACACATCTCACGTTTCAAACATGTCTTGTGCTCACCTGACCCACGTCCTCACACATCTCACGTTTCAAACATGTCTTGTGCTCACCTGACCCACGTCCTCACACATCTCACGTTTCAAACATGTCTTGTGCTCACCTGACCCACGTCCTCACACATCTCACGTTTCAAACATGTCTTGTGCTCACCTGACCCACGTCCTCACACATCTCACGTTTCAAACATGTCTTGTGCTCACCTGACCCACGTCCTCACACATCTCACGTTTCAAACATGTCTTGTGCTCACCTGACCCACCACAATCACCTGCAATGATCCAGCAGTGATCCACCATCCTATGGGTATCCCAGTGTCCCAGGTATGGGTATCCCAGTGTCCCAGGTATGGGTATCCCAGTGTCCCAGGTATGGGTATCCCAGTGTCCCAGGTATGGTATCCCAGTGTCCCAGGTATGGGTATCCCAGTGTCCCAGGTATGGGTATCCCAGTGTCCCAGGTATGGGTATCCCAGTGCCCCAGGTATGGGTATCCCAGTGTCCCAGGTATGGGTATCCCAGTGTCCCAGGTATGGTATCCCAGTGTCCCAGGTATGGGTATCCCAGTGTCCCAGGTATGGGTATCCCAGTGTCCCAGGTATGGGTATCCCAGTGTCCCAGGTATGGGTATCCCAGTGTCCCAGGAATGGGTATCCCAGTGTCCCAGGTATGGGTATCCCAGTGTCCCAGGTATGGGTATCCCAGTGTCCCAGGTATGGGTATCCCAGTGTCCCAGGTATGGGTATCCCAGTGTCCCAGGTATGGGTATCCCAGTGTCCCAAGTATGGGTATCCCAGTGTCCCAGGTATGGGTATCCCAGTGTCCCAGGTATGGGTATCCCAGTGTCCCCGGTATGGGTATCCCAGTGTCCCAGGTATGGGTATCCCAGTGCCCCAGGTATGGGTATCCCAGTGTCCCAGGTATGGGTATCCCAGTGTCCCAGGTATGGGTATCCCAGTGTCCCAGGTATGGGTATCCCAGTGTCCCAGGTATGGGTATCCCAGTGTCCCAGGTATGGGTATCCCAGTGCCCCAGGTATGGGTATCCCAGTGTCCCAGGTATGGGTATCCCAGTGTCCCAGGTATGGGTATCCCAGTGTCCCCGGTATGGGTATCCCAGTGTCCCAGGTATGGGTATCCCAGTGCCCCAGGTATGGGTATCCCAGTGTCCCAGGTATGGGTATCCCAGTGTCCCAGGTATGGGTATCCCAGTGTCCCAGGTATGGGTATCCCAGTGTCCCAGGTATGGGTATCCCAGTGTCCCCGGTATGGGTATCCCAGTGTCCCAGGTATGGGTATCCCAGTGTCCCAGGTATGGGTATCCCAGTGTCCCAGGTATGGGTATCCCAGTGTCCCAGGTATGGGTATCCCAGTGTCCCAGGTATCTTTCTTCCATGATTCTTAAATCTTGGTGGAATGGTTGAGCCAGTTCCTCATTTAGGTTGTCTGGCCAAGTGGGTGTGGAGGTAATGCACTTTGATGTTCATTTTACAGCCAAGTTGAGGGAAAGAAGTTGGCAGGTTCTCCACTAGTTCAGGGTAGTTATCTGCTTTATGGTGACCAAGACAATTCCTTACAACCACAGTGAACGAAGACCATGCCTCTGCCTCAACAGTGGTCATTGAATCTTGGAAATGTGGGTCTTTCATGAGTTCCATGATTTGTGACCCGTCGACAATACCTGCCTTCACCTTCTCCATGATCAGCGCTGGACATTTTCTGCCTGTGTAGTCAAAGCAGAGTGTCGTTCATTGTTCCAAACCTTCACAAAGTGTTTCATTAAACCTAGTTTGATGTGCAGTGGTAGTACAATGATCTTATCTCTGTCAACCAAGGGTTCTGCCATGACATTCTTGTCTCCAACCAACATGTTTTCTCTCAGACACCATTGTTTTCTCAGCCAGTGCTCATCCTCAGCTCTACTATCCCAGAGACAGATAAAGCTGGGCTACTTGTTGTACCCACTCTGCTGACCCAGGAGAAAAGTCACCATCTTAAGATCCACACACATTAACCATTGGTGATGGTGGTATGATATCTTGTGTAAGACCAGGACGATTGTGTCCTGCTGTTCACTCATCATACTTAAACCACCAATTGGGAGTGATCCATTTATTGATAATTGCGTTATCTGAAAACCTGTATCTGCTACAAGGAAATGAAGGTCATAATGTTTGTCAGTGGCGTAAATATACCTAGATTCATGTCTAAAATCTGAGATACCAGAATATTTTATATATATATATATATATATATATATATATATATATATATATATCCCTGGGGATAGGGGAGAAAGAATACTTCCCACGTATTCCCTGCGTGTCGTAGAAGGCGACTAAAAGGGAAGGGAGCGGGGGCTGGAAATCCTTCCCTCTCGTTTTTTTTAATTTTCCAAAAGAAGGAACAGAGAAGGGGGCCAGGTGAGGATATTCCCTCAAAGGCCCAGTCCTCTGTTCTTAACGCTACCTCGCTATCGCGGGAAATGGCGAATAGTATAAAAATATATATATATATATATATATATATATATATATATATATATATATATATATATATATATATATATATATATATATATATATATATATATATTTTTTTTTATACTTTGTCGCTGTCTCCCGCGTTTGCGAGGTAGCGCAAGGAAACAGACGAAAGAAATGGCCCAACCCCCCCCATACACATGTACATACACACGTCCACACACGCAAATATACATACCTACACAGCTTTCCATGGTTTACCCCAGACGCTTCACATGCCTTGATTCAATCCACTGACAGCACGTCAACCCCTGTATACCACATCGCTCCAATTCACTCTGTTCCTTGCCCTCCTTTCACCCTCCTGCATGTTCAGGCCCCGATCACACAAAATCTTTTTCACTCCATCTTTCCACCTCCAATTTGGTCTCCCTCTTCTCCTCGTTCCCTCCACCTCCGACACATATATCCTCTTGGTCAATCTTTCCTCACTCATTCTCTCCATGTGCCCAAACCATTTCAAAACACCCTCTTCTGCTCTCTCAACCACGCTCTTTTTATTTCCACACATCTCTCTTACCCTTACGTTACTTACTCGATCAAACCACCTCACACCACACATTGTCCTCAAACATCTCATTTCCAGCACATCCATCCTCCTGCGCACAACTCTATCCATAGCCCACGCCTCGCAACCATACAACATTGTTGGAACCACTATTCCTTCAAACATACCCATTTTTGCTTTCCGGGATAATGTTCTCGACTTCCACACATTTTTCAAGGCTCCCAAAATTTTCGCCCCATCCCCCACCCTATGATCCACTTCCGCTTCCATGGTTCCATCCGCTGACAGATCCACTCCCAGATATCTAAAACACTTCACTTCCTCCAGTTTTTCTCCATTCAAACTCACCTCCCAATTGACTTGACCCTCAACCCTACTGTACCTAATAACCTTGCTCTTATTCACATTTACTCTTAACTTTCTTCTTCCACACACTTTACCAAACTCCGTCACCAGCTTCTACAGTTTCTCACATGAATCCGCCACCAGCGCTGTATCATCAGCGAACAACAACTGACTCACTTCCCAAGCTCTCTCATCCCCAACAGACTTCATACTTGCCCCTCTTTCCAAGACTCTTGCATTTACCTCCCTAACAACCCCATCCATAAACAAATTAAACAACCATGGAGACATCACACACCCCTGGCGCAAACCTACATTCACTGAGAAACAATCACTTTCCTCTCTTCCTACACGTACACATGCCTTACATCCTCGATAAAAACTTTTCACTGCTTCTAACAACTTTCCTCCCGCACCATATATTCTTAATACCTTCCACAGAGCATCTCTATCAACTCTATCATATGCCTTCTCCAGATCCATAAATGCTACATACAAATCCATTTGCTTTTCTAAGTATTTCTCGCATACATTCTTCAAAGCAAACACCTGATCCACACATCCTCTACCACTTCTGAAACCACACTGCTCTTCCCCAATCTGATGCTCTGTACATGCCTTCACCCTCTCAATCAATACTCTCCCATATAATTTACCAGGAATACTCAACAAACTTATACCTCTGTAATTTGAGCACTCACTCTTATCCCCTTTGCCTTTGTACAATGGCACTATGCACGCATTCCGCCAATCCTCAGGCACCTCACCATGAGTCATACATACATTAAATAACCTTACCAACCAGTCAACAATACAGTCACCCCCTTTTTTAATAAATTCCACTGCAATACCATCCAAACCTGCTGCCTTGCCGGCTTTCATCTTCCGCAAAGCTTTTACTACCTCTTCTCTGTTTACCAAATCATTTTCCCTAACCCTCTCACTTTGCACACCACCTCGACCCAAACACCCTATATCTGCCACTCTGTCATCAGACACATTCAACAAACCTTCAAAATACTCATTCCATCTCCTTCTCACATCACCACTACTTGTTATTACCTCTCCATTTACGCCCTTCACTGAAGTTCCCATTTGCTCCCTTGTCTTACGCACCCTATTTACCTCCTTCCAGAACATCTTTTTATTCTCCCTAAAATTTACTGATAGTCTCTCACCCCAACTCTCATTTGCCTTTTTTTTCACCTCTTGCACCTTTCTCTTGACCTCCTGTCTCTTTCTTTTATACTTCTCCCACTCAATTGCATTTTTTCCCTGCAAAAATCGTCCAAATGCCTCTCTCTTCTCTTTCACTAATACTCTTACTTCTTCATCCCACCACTCACTACCCTTTCTAAACAGCCCACCTCCCACTCTTCTCATGCCACAAGCATCTTTTGCGCAATCCATCACTGATTCCCTAAATACATCCCATTCCTCCCCCACTCTCCTTACTTCCATTGTTCTCACCTTTTTCCATTCTGTACACAGTCTCTCCTGATATTCTTCACACAGGTCTCCTTCCCAAGCTCACTTACTCTCACCACCTTCTTCACCCCAACATTCACTCTTCTTTTCTGAAAACCCATACTAATCTTCACCTTAGCCTCCACAAGATAATGATCAGACATCCCTCCAGTTGCACCTCTCAGCACATTGACATCCAAAAGTCTATATATATATATATATATATATATATATATATATATATATATATATATATATATATATATATATATATATATATATATATATATATATATATATATATATATATATATATATATATATATATATATATATATAGATATATATATATTGGGAAGGAAATTTTTAAAATATTCTGGTATCTCAGATTTTAGACATGAATCTAGGTATATTTACGCCACTGACAAACATTATGGGTATGTTTGAAGGAATAGTGGTTCCAACAATGTTGTATGGTTGCGAGGCGTGGGCTATGGATAGAGTTGTGCGCAGGAGGATGGATGTGCTGGAAATGAGATGTTTGAGGACAGTGTGTGGTGTGAGGTGGTTTGATCGAGTGAGTAACGTAAGGGTAAGAGAGATGTGTGGAAATAAAAAGAGCGTGGTTGAGAGAGCAGAAGAGGGTGTTTTGAAGTGGTTTGGGCACATGGAGAGGATGAGTGAGGAAAGATTGACCAAGAGGATATATGTGTCGGAGGTGGAGGGAACGAGGAGAAGAGGGAGACCAAATTGGAGGTGGAAAGATGGAGTGAAAAAGATTTTGTGTGATCGGGGCCTGAACATGCAGGAGGGTGAAAGGAGGGCAAGGAATAGAGTGAATTGGAGCGATGTGGTATACCGGGGTTGACGTGCTGTCAGTGGATTGAAGCAAGGCTTGTGAAGCGTCTGGGGTAAACCATGGAAAGCTGTGTAGGTATGTATATTTGCGTGTGTGGACGTATGTATATACATGTGTATGGGGGGGGGGGTTGGGCCATTTCTTTCGTCTGTTTCCTTTGCGCTACCTCGCAAACGCGGGAGACAGCGACAAAGTATGATAAAAATAAAAATAATATATATATATATATATATATATATATATATATATATATATATATATATATATATATATATATATATATATATATATATATATATATATGCATTATTACATGACAGCTAGAGACTGAGGGTGAACGAATGGGGCCTTTGTTGTCTTTTCCTAGCTCTACCTCGCACACTTGAGGGGGGAGGGTGTTGTTATTCCATGTGTGGCGGGGTGGCGATGGGAATGAATAAAGGCAGACAGTGTGAATTATGTACATGTGTATATATGTATATGTCTGTGTGTGTGTGTATATATATGTATACATTGAGATGTATAGGTATGTATATGTGCTGTGTGTGGACGTGTATGTATACACATGTGTATGTGGGTGGGTTGGGCCATTCTTTCGTCTGTTTCCTTGCGCTACCTCGCTAACACGGGAGACAGCGACAAAGTAAAATAATCAAATGGAATATACATACATACATACATACATATACATATATATATATATATATATATATATATATATATATATATATATATATATATATATATATATATATATATATATATATATATATATATATATTTTTTTTTTTTTTTTTTTTTTTTTTTTTTTTTTTTTATACTTTGTCGCCGTCTCCCGCGTTTGCGAGGTAGCGCAAGGAAACAGACGAAAGAAATGGCCCAACCCCCCCCCCCCCATACACATGTACATACACACGTCCACACACGCAAATATACATACCTACACAGCTTTCCATGGTTTACCCCAGACGCTTCACATGCCTTGCTTCAATCCACTGACAGCACGTCAACCCCTGTATACCACATGACTCCAATTCACTCTATTCCTTGCCCGCCATTCACCCTCCTGCATGTTCAGGCCCCGATCACTCAAAATCTTTTTCACTCCATTTCTCCACCTCCAATTTGGTCTCCCACTTCTCCTCGTTCCCTCTACCTCCGACACATATATCCTCTTGGTCAATCTTTCCTCACTCATTCTCTCCATGTGCCCAAACCATTTCAAAACACCCTCTTCTGCTCTCTCAACCACGCTCTTTTTATTTCCACACATCTCTCTTACCCTTACATTACTTACTCGATCAAACCACCTCACACTACACATTGTCCTCAAACGTCTTATTTCCAGCACATCCACCCTCCTGCGCACAACTCTATCCATAGCCCACGCCTCGCAACCATACAACATTGTTGGAACCACTATTCCTTGAAACACATTTTTGCTTTCCGAGATAATGTTCTCGACTTCCACACATTCTTCAAGGCTCCCAGGATTTTCGCCCCCTCCCCCACCCTATGATTCACTTCCGCTTTCATGGTTCCATCCGCTGCCAGATCCACTCCCAGATATCTAAAACACTTTACTTCCTCCAGTTTTTCTCCATTCAAACTTACCTCCCAATTGACTTGACCCTCAACCCTACTGTACCTAATAACCTTGCTCTTATTCACATTTACTCTTAACTTTCTTCTTTCACACACTTTACCAAACTCAGTCACCAGCTTCTGCAGTTTCTCACATGAATCAGCCACCAGCGCTGTATCATCAGCGAACAACAACTGACTCACTTCCCAAGCTCTCTCATCCACAATATATTGGCTACATTGAATTTCATAATTTCGAATATTTTGATGAGAGAGAGAGAGAGAGAGAGAGAGAGAGAGAGAGAGAGAGAGAGAGAGAGAGAGAGAGAGAGAGAGAGAGAGAGAGAGAGAGAGAGAGAGAGAGAGAGAGAGAGAGAGAGAGAGAGAGGGGGGGGGGGTGAAAGGAAGGTCAAAAATTCACAGCACACAGGAAAGCTGCTCAGTCCTGGTTATCTCACATGTTTTCACTAACATCGAGAGTTAAGTAGTACAAATGCCATTTCAAAATGCTTGGGACTCTTCAATTTGTTCTTGTATGAAAACATACAACTGAACCAAGTCAGTCTTCTATATGGTTAAAACTACTAATGATATTAGAATAACATGCAAATTTATGATGGATGACTGAAAATGGGCCTTGATGGCTAGGCTAAGACCATTTATCGTTGTCCATGATAGTAAGGCTAAGATCACTTATCGTTGTCCATAATGGTTAGGCTAAATCATTTATCGCTGTCCATGATAGCTAGTCTAAGATCATTTATCGTTGTCCATGATACAGTTTGGGTCCAGCCCGAGCTGTAGGGGATAGAAGACGTCCAAGATAACACTAGCCAGACTCTAAGAACATTTAAGATCATAAGAACATTATCCAGTTGTCTTTTACTTATCAGGAAATACGTTTGTATGCAACTCTTAGCTGATAAGAGATGTTTGATCTCTTATCACCCAGAACTCACCACGAGGAGGTGGTTGCATGTCGAGTTCCATAATTTTTTCCCGTTTTAAATAAATATTTTAATTTCCTCTAAAATAAAGGTCTCTCCCGTTTTAAGCTATATAGAAATAATAATTTCCTCTAAAACAAAGTTCTTTCCCATTACATTAAAAGTAAAATTTCCTCTAAAACAAAGTTCTTATTGTGAGGTAGATAGTTGAGGAAGGGCACCTCATTTCCTGCCCTTCCTCTGGTTCCGTTGGCCCCCTCCTCTGGTACGCCTCCGGCGGACTGACCTCATCACCTTCTTCAGCTCACCAATAATAAGTGGCAGAGCTGGTCTCTCTGAGGGGTGGCTGTGGGTCGCTGTTTGGTAAAGATCCTGGAGGCTTTCCCGCACACCCTGGTTCCTGACCAGGATGGACACGTGCCTCATTAGATGCCCAAAAGAGAAGACGTCACTGGCTGGGGAGACCGGCTTGCGCTCCCTGACCTCAGGGGCCAACCACAGGTCAGGAACATTGTACTCAACGCAGCTTCCCTTCTTAACGCTCAAGCCAAAGTCGATGATGTGAAACTCTGGCTTGTCACCCATCGTCACGGTCACATTCTCGACCTTGACGTCATTATGGACAATGTTTTTCTTATGGATTTCCATCAGCCGACGAGCGACCATGATGGCGGACTCGACCAGTTCCTCGTCCGACCGACATGTTCTCATGTACTTATCATAAGGCTGGCCAGTGTGGCTTAAGATGATCAGTGGGGGGTTGCGGCACACTGCTCGAAGGAGAGGGGCTCCTCCTGCCCCAGCCAGTCTCCTGTGAATGTCGGCTTCATCCATAAGACTTTTCGAACTCACTCCGTCCAGAAGGGTTTTGATGACGCAACACGATCCACGGAACAACACCGTTTCAATCTTGGCGTTGCCTCCCCGACCCACCTCTCTCATGACCACCAGGTCATTCACATCCTTCTGGGTCAATTTTCCAACTGGAACACTCATTTTGATTCCGGCCTGAGGTGCACTTACCAAATTTTCTTCTTGCCGGAGAGTGTGAGAGGAGATGTTGTCGGTACGGAGTCCCATCCTCAAATGATTACACTTCTCTCGCCGCCGGCCTTATATACCCCTGGGTTATGTGACGTCACGTAACAGATCTATCCAGATTAAATCCCATACAAATCCGGATATGTAGACGGATTTATCTAGTTTTGCTGCGATAATTATTTGATGAAATCTAAAGGTGTCGAAGAAATAGTCAAGATGGCCAATGGTGTTGAGAGTGTAGTGAAGATGGCTAGAGATGTTGAAGGCTCTAAATAGTTTCGAAATACCAATACTTTTTGAATCAATAAATCATTATAAATACTAATAAGACAAAAAACACTTTGACGAAAATTTAGCCATTTTCAAGCATCGAAATAAAAGGATATGAGGTAAATGGCTTTTGGGAAATCCTTGTTGAATATTACAGTTACTTTCTGAGAACACACACACACACACACACACACAAACACACACACACACACACACACACACACACACACACACACACACACACACACACACACACACACACAAACCTAGAGAACATAGCATGAAATTAGGGCAATATTGTTAAAATATATTCAGAGAAGTAATTCTAAGTTTATATAAGAGTGGTTGATGAATGGAATAAGAAGAATGAGGTCATGGTTAAGGCAGAAACCATACATAAATCTTACAAGTTGTATATTAGTACGGAATGTTCTAGAGATTTGGCCTGGCGAGTGTAGAACTCTCTCCTCACAGAGTAAAAATAGGTAATTACACACTCACAGATTCAGAGGTTATCATGTTGAAGGAGAGGTGAAAACTGAGGATTCAAATCAAAGAACAATAAGAAGCGTCATGGTGAGATGGGAGAGGGAATTGGTAAGTTGACAAATATAGTTTAATCTAAAACATGAACGGTAAATCACTTCGACTGAAGAAAGTCAAGTGGGAAACATAGAAAATGAAAGACCAAAAAGAAGAATTTTGGACATCAGAGATAACATTTAATGTGAGGAAACACGATTTCACCAAATGAGCTTTAGTTAATGCTTCTGGTACAGTGTATATATATATATATATATATATATATATATATATATATATATATATATATATATATATATATATATATGCACTTATGTGTGTGTGCGTGTGTGTGTGTACGGATAAACTTTAATGCTGGCCAGGGTGTACTGGTGATGCCTTTGACCTAAAATGTAAGTTCAAGCCCGTAGGCCGACCCTGCACCTAGCTTGAATCCTTTTGTGTTCACTATAATCTTTACTACATCTCCTCTCCTTAATCCCTTTATCTTCACTGTGCTAGGCTTACTATAATCTTCACCACAACCTCATCTTCATATGACCTTATCTTGACTAAGCTGGTTTCAAAGAAGGCTTCAGATTCTACCCGCTCACACAAACAACGTACTTACACGGGGCCCCACGAGGTCAGATAGATGATTACACACACCTACACACACCACCACCACTAACAATACACAGAGAAATAACCTTTTCGGTCGGCTTTGGATCCGCCCTTGAACGTAGCTTGGAGGATTTGGGGGATCAGGTCAATAAGGTTAAGTTCACTACATCATATTCACAAACTACATCTTCGCTACAAGCGTATTTTCAATAAATCATATCTTCACTATACCCTCTTCTTCACTACACCGTTATTTCTACCATACCATCACCATTGTACTCCCTGATGTTCACTAAAAATAGTTCTTATCTTCACTACATAATTATTTTGAATAAACTTTAATCTTTAATAACCCTTATCTCTACTACATTCGTATCTTCACTACATTCTTTTCTTCAGTACAAGCTATCTTGACAATATCCTTATCATCACTATACTCTTCCTCACTACACTCTCATCTTAACATCACCCTTCTGTTTACCGAACTTGGTTCAAAGTCTGGCTTGAACGTAGCCTTGTAAAGTTTGTGTTCCTCATTGTGTTACTCCCTTATTATCATTGCAAAGGCAATTGTCACTACTTTAACTAAACCCTCATCGTCAGTACACTCTCATCATTATCATTACTCCATGGTGTTCAATACAGAATTTCAGCATATACATATATCTTCACTAAAGAATGATTTCAGCCTATATATTTATCTTCACTACAAAATAATTTTCAGCGCACCTTAATCTTCATTACTACTTGCTTCGGCGATATCCGTATCATCAGTGCAGCCTTATATTCGCTACATCTTTACAATATCTTTATCTTCCAGCCTCCCGTTCCCTCCCCTTTTAGTCGCCTTGTACGCCACGCAGGGAATACGTGGGAAGTATTCTTTCTTCCCTATCCCCAGGGATAACAGCATCTGGTGTTCCCAGACGGTCACCCATCCAAGTACTAACCACACCCAACGTTGCTTAACTTCCCTGATCGGACGATATATGTATATATACATATACATATACATATATATATATATACACGAGACTGAAAATGAATTTTCCACATAACAAAAATGGAGGCGTCGGGGATTGAACCCGGGTCCTCTCGCATGCCAAGCGAGTGCTCTACCACTGAGCTACGCCCCCAAGAACATTTTATGGGACTTAGTATTATATAAAGCACTGAGATTACCACGGCAAAATACTGTTTGACCCACCGTTGCCGACTTGCCGGCAAAATAACCACAGGGTAAATCTCCATGTTGCTGTCGTGTTTTCCTCTCAATTTTCCACGAAGAAATGAGTTTTACTTTTTATTTTCGTTGCAATAGACTGGAACTAAACAATAGACTGGAACTAAGCAATAGACTGGAACTAAGTAACAGACTGGAACTAATTAATAGACTGGAACTAAGCAATAGACTGGAACTAAGCAATGGACTGGACCTGTGCAATAGACTGGAACTAAGCAATAGACTGGAACTAAGTAACAGACTGGAACTAATTAATAGACTGGAACTAAGCAATAGACTGGAACTAAGCAATGGACTGGACCTATGCAATAGACTGGAACTAAGCAATGGACTGGACCTATGCAATAGACTGGAACTAAGCAATGGACTGGACCTATGCAATAGACTGGAACTAAGCAATAGACTGGAACTAAGCAATGGACTGGAACTAAGCAATACACTGGAACTAAGCAATAGACTGGAACTACGTAACAGACTGGAACTAAGCTGACCTGGTATGAGGTCAGAGCCCTCATTATCATCCCTGCTAACTACCGGAAGCAGATTAAGTCGTTCCACAACCGATGTCCGGCCCATGTTAACTCTGATGTGCCCAGCAGTTGGAGGAGGATCGCCAGAAGCTTCTGGAAGATTTCAAGGACGTCTTGGTGGACCTGACCCTTTCAGATAAGGTCGAAAACCTCAATTTATTGTGAAGATCTTCACTATAACGTTGGACGAACATACTGAATGTTGCACACATGTGATGCGGACAAAATGAAAAAAGGTAAAGACAAAAATTGTGTCTGGTGTGGGTCTCGAACCCACGACCTTGAGTGTGTGAGACTCACGCTCTGCCACTGAGCTAACCAGACAATAGAAAATACGTCTGTTTCTTCAATTTGAATTAATGAAAATCTTTGCGAGGCAGCGTTAGGAAAACAGACATGTCTTTGACGAAATTTACTTGTTTGGCTCCTTCTTTTGTTCCTCAGTATCGAAAGTAAACATACTGAAGTATATATATATATATATATATATATATATATATATATATATATATATATATATATATATATATATTTATATTGAAAAGGATCGCAATTTTGCACGTGATCAAGTATATTCTTATGAGTTAACAGGGAAAATAAACACGATAAGTTCCCAAGTGCACTTTCGTGTAAAACTCATATCATCAGGGGAGACACAAGAGAGAAATATAACAGTCAGTTGATATACAACGAAGAAACGTAGCTAGGACGCCATATGGTAAACATGTGATTGTCCAAGACAGACAACAAGCGTATCATAAACTTATTATGTGGACAAGAAGGTGAATTGTTTACAAATTTTATCAACATTAAAGTTATCCAATTTGTATAGACCATCATTAATATTAAGATTATAATTCTTTGTGTATTCAGTAATAGAAGATTCAATTATATTTTTCGTGGTACTTGAGTTAGAGTTAAAAACTGAGATGGCATTATTAACTCTAATTCCAGTATCACGAGAAATATCATTGAATCTTCTATCATTAAATACACAAAGAATTATAAACCTTAAAGCAACATGGCGGTCAAAAATAAGCTTTAGGAATGAAGTTTATGAATGGAATATCAGTGAGACGATCCAAATGACGAATGAATGAGAGCGTAGTCAACATACAATATAAAAGGACATATTATGAATGGCAGAGCCAGGCAAGTAACGGCCCAACTGAATGGAAGGATTTAAAAGTTCGCGTTATATGACGAATTTTGATAGATTATTCAAATTTCCATTCCAGTTATGAAACGTAATGGTTGTGTTCAGTTCTAGAGACAAAGTTTAAAGATTTGTGTTTCAAAGATGAACCACAAAGGATATCGTTAAATTAACTGACATTAAAATTTGTCAATTAAGTAAATCATTTTGTACAATAGCTGTAATTTGACAGAGTTAAAAGTTCGCATTTCATTACAATTCTAATTCAAAAGTTTGAGATTCAATGATGGTTTGCACAAGCTTAACGTACATTCAAGTTTTGTGTTTATATGACGTATCTTAAAGGACTCTGGTAAAATAACGCAGCTGGAAGGTTTACGTTCAAATGACGGTGTTTAAATGTTGATTGATGAATGGTAGATTTAAATGGATAGATTTTAAGTTCGCGTTTTCATGAGCGACCTTAAACCTTGTGGTTGAATGTCACAGTTTAAAGGTTGGTATGTACAATGTTGAGCCAGATGGCGGTAGTGTGTAGACACAGCCATACCAGGTCGTATTTATCATCATTAAAGTCACCTTCCTTACTTACTTATGGCGGCGATGAAATTCACTGGTTCTTGATTCTGCACCAATTAACCTATCAGATAATGGTACAATGTTTGCCTGGTGTTGCATATATCACGTCTGTTGTTGAAACACAAGAATGCCAGGTGACTTTGGGAGTGGATGATAATATAAAGATCAATATAAATGTGGGAAATCTTGAACCGCCATCACCAGACACAACACATGTTTGGATCTTGTTGTTTGTTGGGTTTTACGGCCATGGACCTATGAGCAAGGTCATTAGGCCTCCAACCCTATTTGATGTATGACTGATGTCATCGTTCCTAAATACCTATTTAAAAAAGTATATATGTAATTTTCATGCAATGATGATAAAGATAAATAATAATAAATGTAAGTAGTGGAAATAAAAGATGTGTGGGTATTGGGCCGACATGGCGGCAAATACCACCCAGTGGGCACAGTATCCAAGGTTGCATTTGACCCAAGAATGTGAGAAGATAGGACAGGTTAGGGACAGGCTTCCACCATGATGACATGCACACACAATAGATAGTTAGTCCGAGGTCCGCCGACTCAACACCATGACGCAGCCAACCCGGAGGATGACCACCTCCCTCCCAGGCCGACCGCCTAATGAATGAACATGTCCACCAACCACCATGCGACCAGCCCAAGTAGGAGGAGCCGCACACCAAGCCGACTCCGCCACAGTAGAGAATCCGGGAACCACCTTACATCATCTTGATTAATTCTGTTTCTCTGAGGAAGGCCTGATTCACACTAGCGGTTTGACCCGCGGCGGATCCGCGGCGGTTCCAACCGCTAATGTGAACGGAGGAGGCAGTTTCACCAGGCGGGAGCCGCGACACTGATCAGCTGGGCAGGAGTCCTGCCACTGTATTCCATAAGTATTCCATAATTCAATGCTTTACAAGAAACTTATGGAAAATACTATGAACCTACCAGATGCAAAGCCTATTTTCAGCAACAACACAACATACTTACCACATGTTATTGTTGGAGATGAGGCCTTTGGAATAATGAAGCACATCTTGAGGCCCTATAGTGGAAAGCATCTGACATACAAGAAAAAGATCTTCAATTACAGATTGTCAAGAGCACGTCAGTATATCGAATGCACGTTCGGTATACTGGCCAACAAGTGGCGTATATTCCATAGGCCCCTCAATGTTGAAATGCTTTTCGCTGAAAATATGATAAAGGCATGCTGCATATTGCACAATTATGTCAGGGAACGAGATGGATATAAGTTTGAAGACACACTGTTTGAAGCACCAATGGCAGACCTGACAGAAGGAAATGCAACAAGAGGAAGCGTATCTGCAAATCAAGGTAGAGATATGTATGCAGACTACTTCGTCACTGAAGGCAGATGTGCATGGCAGGATAAAATGATCTAGTGTTGAGAGAGAGAGAGAGAGAGAGAGAGAGAGAGAGAGAGAGAGAGAGAGAGAGAGAGAGAGAGAGAGAGAGAATAAAATTATCTAGTGTTTGAGAGAGAGAGAGAGAGAGAGAGAGAGAGAGAGAGAGAGAGAGAGAGAGAGAGAGAGAGAGAGAGAGAGAGAGAGAGAGAGAGAGAGAGAATAAAATTATCTAGTGTTGAGAGAGAGAGAGAGAGAGAGAGAGAGAGAGAGAGAGAGAGAGAGAGAGAGAGAGAGAGAGAGAGAGAGAGGTACTATAGCAATGTAACAAAACGGAAAGAAAATAAAACTGTTGTTCAGCTACACAGATTTTTACTAACACATCAATTGTAACGAAAATAGAAACTTAAATATTGGCCATATCACTTACTAGCATTTTTCTTATCCTCTGACTCCGCAGAACTGCAGAAAACCTCCACTATCTCCTCCCAGGAACGCTTCTTTGCTCCCCTGTCCTTATAAACACTTGAACTCATGTCCCATATTGCTGGACGCTTTTCCACTTCATCAATCAACAGGTCCGTGTCGAAGCGGTCACACTCCATGCCGGTAGACTTCTAGTGGTATACTGCCCAGATACCAATAAAAAATAAATAAAAGTCAACTTGCACTTCCGTAGGTGTTGCCATACATCAGGAGCATAGTGCACGTGGATATCTGTGCTGGTTGTCATGACAACAGACCAGCGTTCTTCTGATTGGCTAGAAGCACGGGGTAAGCTAGCCAATGGAAAGCCATTCTGGCCTTCAAACCGCCTTGAAACCGCCAAGTGTGTACGCTCCCATTGGAACAGATGTAAATCGACCCGCCGCGGATCCGCAGCGGGTGACTATAGATCTCGACCCGCCGCGGTTCCGCCGCGGGACGCGGTTGTGTGTGAACAGCTCCATTGACTTACATAGAAATATACCCGCCGCGGTTCGAACCGCGGCGGGTCAAACCGCTAGTGTGAACAGGCCCGAAGACCATCAATTTGTCAATAGTACTCGGGTTATCCCTGAGTACATTAGTGATGTTAAAGGAAATGTTTTGGTTGATGTGGTAATTTAAAAATTTTCTTCTATATTGTTCATATCTCCTGCATTTTAACAGTAGATGTTCTATTGTTGATGTCTGTCACCACTGTTGGCATACGGGTGGAAAGGTTTTGTTTATGTATGGCTGCAGGAGGGTGGTGTAGGTACAGTTCATTCTGAGGCGGGCCAGCACGACCTCTTCTCTTCTGTTCTTGCGGTACGAGGTCGGCCAGTCCGCCACTTCTTGCTTGTATTTCTTGTTGATGGTCAGGTTGGTCCACTGACTCTGTCACAGAAGATGGATTGATCTCTTCCCCAAGGAAAGGCAGGACCCCAGCAGCTCCCGAGGGATCAGAACGATCTCCTCCAGTTCTGAGGTCAACTTAGCCAAGCTGTCTGCCTGCTCATTGTTGCCGTATGTATTGTAATGACCCACCAGCCAGGCACCCAGATCAAGATGATATCTTTTCCACATGAATTTAGTTTATTAATAATATTGCCCTGTAATTCACAGGACTCTGTATATTCAGAGCCTATTGCTTTAAGAGAGGAAAGAGAATCAGAAAAAATTATGGCTTTACTGTGATTTCAATCAATTATATAGTCTATGGCTCGATCAATGGCAAACAATTCAGCGCAAAATACAGATGTATGGTTCGGCAAGCGGTATCTGAGTGCACACTCCATCGACCATACACTTGCACCCACACATTCATCCGTCTTGGAGCCATCAGTGTAGAAGTGAACATAAGGTAGGTTTACACTTACGCACTTTTGTGTTACGGCCTGGTACGGCGTGGGCCGCACCAATGTCGCCCTAAAGTCGCAGCAAAGCGTGCCCATGACACTGGCGGCATCTGTTGCGGCGCGCCAAATCCGTACGGCGCCGCTCAGATTTTAAAACATTTCAAATTTTCGAGCGGTACCGTGCGGCTTGATGACGCCGCACGAAACCGTAAGCGGCGTGGCGCGGCGCCTAAACAAACCCCGCAAGAAACCGCACGGGTCCGCACGGTTCCGCGCCACACCGTGCCACGTACGGCCTTGAGCGGCTTCATGCTATCCGTACGGGAGTGTTACGGCGTGCTGGTACGGCGTCTTGCGGCGCCCGTGCGAGAGTGTTACAACGTCTTCATACATGATTCATACATCTTGCGGGGCATGCGGCGTGCGTGCGGGGTCCGTGCGGGGTCCGTGCGGCGCCTTCCTAGGGGATTGTAGGGAAAGTTGCCGCGTGCCGCCTGGGGAGGTGTACAAAAGGGTCCGGACAGAAAACGGGGCATCATTCGCGCTCTGACAGCCAGACGACACACTTTACCAGCCACTCTCGCTCCACTTTACCACCCAGATGCCTCGTAGGAAGACCACCCCTATGCCTACCCAGGGGTCCCAGGCCACCCAGGACACCCAGCCTGCAGAACCGGAGGAGAGGTCTGAACCCGTGGAAGAGCTGCCCCCTGAGGTCAGCCTATCCAACATCGAGTACCAGGACATCGCAGGCCTGAGTGGTATCGTGCAGTCCAAGAAACGATACCGCCCCAGCAAGAAGGAAATTTCAGACTACAAGTTCACACAAGAGCAGAAGGAGCAGATCGCCGAATTCAAGGAGCACCCTACTTTATACGACAAGCGGGACAAACAATGGTCGAATCCAAGGGCGAAGGAGGAACTATGGAGGGAACTGGCAAGGGAATTCGAAAATTGCACCTTCCAGCAAGTACGCAGGTATTTCGAGGCACGGCGAACCGACTTCGGAAAAATAGAGAAGGAGAACAAGAGCGGGGCGGCAGCACGACAACGGACAACACGGGAGGATGAAGTTATGTCAATGTGGGGATTCCTGGATGGTCACATCACCCACGAACCGACAATACCAAGCGAGCGGTTCTCACCTGCACCTGACGTCGCCACACCAACAATGGAAATAGGCGGAGGAGAATCATCCAGTGGTGACATGTCGGGCCTCTCTGTAACTTCGATTCAGCGGAGGAAGCGGCTGCTGAAGCAGAGGAGGACCGAGAGAGGGGAGCGACGTGTTGGCACACCTGATTCGGCTGAAGAAGCAGTCCACTCGCAACTCAGCAGAATTATGGATCGAATGAACCAACTGATACCTGAAGGGCAAAGCAAGAAACAGCGTACCATCAACGTCTTCGTCCAATACATCAGAGAACACCTCGAGTTCGTGCCAGAAGAATACCAGCAGCCCTTCTTCAACACAGTCATCACTACGATTCACAAATTGGCGGGCCCCAAAGAAGAAAATGCCACGGAGAAAGCAGCTTTGGCTCGGGGGATGCCCATAAACTTGCCGCAAAATCAAACACCCAAAGGGACGCAGACGGAACCAGTGGCTTTAGCTCCCCAACCGATTCCTACACCATCACAACAGCAGTGGATCTCGCCTCAACCCCAGCCGCAACAAATATACTACCCATACATCCCTCAACAACACCACCCACAGCAGCAGCAGCAGGGGTATACACAGCCGACACAGCTGCCGACACCTTCCTTCTTCAGTGGGCGGTCCACACCAGTCAATCTCCCCAACACATCGACTGGGCTGTCGCCACTTGTGCATAGCCTCACCAACATGTTGGACATGCCCGCTACCCCTGAGGCGCCACCCCCTACCCATGGCGCAAGTCTGAATACACCAAAGACAACTGCCTCAAAATTCATCACTTCCTGCAGTCTGCCCGTCTCCCCTCATTGGAAGGATGACGAGAAGAACGACACCACACAGTGAAACACGTACTACATCAACACAAACACAAACACATATATTTATAATAATGAAATGTATGTTGATTTTGTAAACCCAGCTAACTTTATAGAATTTGTGAATGTTAAAATATTTACTTGCATTTCTATTTCCCTTTTTTGATGCTTTTTTTTTATGTTATGACCAAATATATGCTGATATGCTTCTGACCTATGAACCTGAAGAATGAAATAACATGGCCAAAAAGATAACAGGAAATAATATGATATCAGAAAGATGAAATAAGAAATGAAATGAAACTATAAAATTACTTTAAATCATCTGAAAATATAATATGAAATATAATAGCACAAATATTAACTATGAAATATATGAAATACAATATAACTTGAAAATAAATTATAAACATGAATTATTAACTCATTGGATTTTTTAAGATAACATATATGAACTATGAAATAATTTGAAATGAGAACACATCTTTAACAATAACATGAATAAAGACAGACAGACAGACAAGTAAATGGGTCAATAACATGATATAATAACTAGAAGGGACAGAACATACATATAATAATGAGAGCATGATATAATGAACATGAACACATACTAATGATATTGATATCCTATTTATAGACTATTCAACATTGACAATCAGAACGCACAGTAGATTGTCGGTATATATGAAACCCATGTAAACTCCCTAATCTCTCGATAGTTGGTTCACTGTAGCCGAGGTGTCCTGTGTGTAGTCACATCTCACAATGTCAGCTCGACCTGTTTGAGACCTGTATGGTATTCAGCCGCTAATCTCTGTATTGTTGGTTCACTGGAGCCGCGGTGTCCTGTGTGTAGTCACATCTCAGCATGTCGGCTTGACCTGTTTGTGACTACGTACCTGTGTGGTTCATCTCCTACTCCAACCGAGTAGGTACAACTCAATTACAGGTCCACTAATTTTATCTCCTCTCTATATGCAAATACATCATGTTAGACAATAGTACTTTAAAATCCTAGACATTGTACCACTGAACTATATTAAGCATATGCATTCACGCACCAACCATCAAAAGGAATTTGGCGCCAGAGTGTGAACTTTAATTATTTAAAACTTTTATATGTTCTTCCCAATATGCTTTTTATGTATTTTTAGTTTATTATAAGTGCACCAACCATCGAGGGGTATTTGGCGTCAGAATATGAACTTTAAATACTGTATTTATGTTATGACCAATATGCTTTTCATGTTTCTTTCTCATTCCTGTTAAGTTTCAGTTCAATATCTTCCAACACCATTTCATATAAGTCCCAATCATCCATCAAATAATCTCTATCACATTAATATGGCTATCAGACAATACACAAATATGGGAGTATCAAACAATGTTAAGTACATCATGAACTTTATTTACAATTATGTACATTCACTGGTTGGGTTGGGTTATATATATTTGTGTGTGTGTCCTCTAGTTGTCAGGAGGAGGTCGTCCTCGAGGAAACACCATTCCCTCTTGCCATTCCACTGCGCCTGCATCCGATGAGTAATACTGGGCCAGGTAATCTCTGACTGCCTTCGCTCGCCGTGTGTAGTTCGGTCCCTTTCTTGCCATGAGTTGTACCATGAGGTTCAGTGACTCCTCCCTCCAAGTACCAGGGACGACATCATGTTGTTGGTCCTCATGGTCGACAACGGTGCGAGCAATTGGGTAGTGTTGCAGTGTCAGGTTATGCATGACACATGCACACATCGTTAGCTTCTTGCAAACAGGGACATCTTGTTGCATCGTCCTTCCGAAGATTCGCCATCTCATCTGTAGCAGCCCGAATGCGTTTTCCACCACACGACGAGCGCGAGATAGTCTGTAGCTGTATAGTCGTTCGGTGGGATCTTGTGATTGGTGGGAGTAGGGTTTCATCGTCCACGTCTTGAGAGCGAAGGCATCGTCGGCGACTATGTGGTAGGGGATGGGTTCGTCGTCGTTGGGCAGAGTTGTGTCATGAGGGAAGTGTGCACGGTTGTTATTAATGGCCCTGGCCAGGGTGCACATCTGCCAGGCACCTCCATCCCCAGCGCCTCCTTCTGTACCGACGTCGATGTACAAGAACTTGTAATTTGCATCGGAGAGGGCCATGAGGACGATGCTGTGAAACTTTTTGTAATTGAAGTACAGTGAGCCTCCACCTCTGGGTTTCTTGATTGCGACGTGCTTCCCATCCAGGGCTCCCACACAATTGAAGTAGTTCCACTTTGAGGCGAATCGTTGTGCTACGTTCTTCCATTCTTCTGGTGCCTTGGGGCACTTCATCACTTCTGGTTTGTAGCTGTCGATAATGGCATCGCAGACTATCGGGATAAACCGGCATATGGAAGCCTTGGAGACTATGAAGCTGTATTGGAGACTTGGATAGTCGTTCCCAGTTGCCAGGTGCCGGAGGGTGACCGCCAACTTAAGTCCCTCCTCTTGTGCATTCCGCATTCTAGTGTCCTCCTTCTTCAAAATGGGCGTCAGCCTCTCAACCATCTCCAGGAACAATTCTGGGTAGATGCGTAGGAAATTCTTGTGTCCTTCGGGGTCCTCTTTGTTCAATTCTTGTAGCAGCTGGTCGTAGTTTCCATATAATTGTCGCCGTGTCAGCCACTCCCGACTCCATAACCGCCCTGCCCTGCCGTCCTTTCTTCGCAATCGTTCTGGTGGGTGTGGCACTGCAGTACGTCTTCTTCTCCACTCGTAGACGACCTGGACTGCACAAATACAGAGTACAGCTGCCAAAATTCTCTGGGTCTCCTGGGGTGAGAGGCTCTGGATGTCCATACTGTATGCTGGCTGGCAAAAGAATGAGGCATGTGCTTGCCAGACCTCTATATATACCCTTGGTTCATATCCGACACGCTTTGGAACGGTGCATGTGCAACAATCATGCATCGTTCCACGTCGTGTCTCGTGCACATGTGCGCTCACTCCGCAACAATACCGCAAGCTACCCGCAACAACACCGCAAGCTGCCCGCGACACACCGCAACCACCCGCAATAGGCCGTGCCATGCCGTATGAAACCGCGCCATAAAAAGCCGCAAACACCGCGCCACTGCCGTGACACTGCGCAAGACACCGCAACATTACCGCAACAACACGCCGTAACACACCGTACGAAAAGCAAGGGACGCCGCCCAATAACGGTCATTTTGCCTCTCACCGCGCCACCTCGCTAGCGTCTTCAGTGCGGCCCACGCCGTACCAGGCCGTAACACAAAAGTGCGTAAGTGTAAACCTACCATTACAATCACGTCACAATCAACACTGCAGGAGAAGAAGGCTTGACCTCCGTAGGGGCATACTCCCCCACTGGTGCCAAATGTTGTCAAATAAAAACCGCGCTAATTAACTCCGCGTAAAACTAGTTTCATGTTGCTGTTAAATTTACAATCCCTCACACCGTAAATGAAGGAATTAATTCGGTTATTTCCGTGAAATACGTTCCCGACGGCTGGAAGTAAATTTCACCGGGCAACGTCGCACTCACGCGGCAGTCACGATGTACGATAATTCTGATTAGGTGAAAATTCTCTCATAATTGCATATTGAAATTAAGACACTTACCTAACCGTGACTTTAAACAAACAAATGACATTAAATACAAATAATCAAATATTCCTCTGCATTCTTTACTTACAAAAGGCATGGGAAGAAAAATGGCGAAATAATACAAAATTCAAAAATCGCCCTTTAATTCATACGATTGCTCGACAAGTCCATACGAGGAGTTAAATCCCGCCGTCATAAATCTTGCCATCAGTTATTTAAAAAAATAAATAAATAAATAAACGCCGCCGTAAAGGCTGTGGATTGGCAGGCTCATGGGATGTGTGGGTGGGTGGCAGGCTGGTGGATTGTGTGGGTGGTGGGCTGTGTGGGAGACAGGCTGCTGGGATAGATAAATAAAAAAGTTCCGGTGTGATTGAAGGGTGGTATGGGGGGGAGGGGGTGGCCCCCAGAGAGCTAGGATAAATGATAAATGGTAACTTAATGGCTCTGCTAATGAGGAGATGTCTTTAGGAAGCTTCCCACAGTGGGTGTACGTGTGGGGGGAGAGATGGATAGTGTGTGGGGGTCAAATAACGTCTCCAGACACCCCCACACATCTACCCCCCAGAGAATGTAAGGGGGGATCAGAGACGGGAAAAGAAGTGATGGAAGCGGTGTTACATGTGGATCCTTATTATCCCAAAGGATCACGGGATAAACCCACAATAGGATGATGGTTAAGCCACGAGAAACACCGAGGAACGACCCTGGGGAAGAGAATGCATTACCGTACAAAGGGACAGAGACAAAATCCAAACAGTTGGTCCAATACATAAACTAACTGCTGTCTGACTGAATTGTAGAGGATGGGTTAGAAATGGAAGTATGGAATGAGGTCGTGGGTTCAACAATAGATGAAATAGAGGAAATATAAATGTTACCACGAAAGGAAAATGGAATTAGAGACGCGTTTTCTATGGTAAGCGATGAAATGATATTACGTGCAATGTTTCACACGAATAACGGACATAAATATATATATATATAGGTTTATGATACTGACTGCCTTATTAACACACTTATTGCTCACTTATTTAACACATTATCGTAAAGGTATCTGGCTCAAAATTAAGAGAGAAAACGTAATGCAAAAAGCATAAAAGAATATTATAAAAGTGGTTCATGACTTCCAAAAAACCTTTAAGACAATAGTTGATAAACGCCTTAACACTGATGACAACATAAACCAACTTGTGTTAGAAGAGTTAAACACATATGTTAAGGTTAATTAGACGCTTAAGCATCAATCTATCACTCAGAATCAAACTCTCTTATGCAATTTATCAAGCTGATGTTATTAATTGTCAACCCTACAATTACTGTAATTACTATTATACGTACAGCAACGGTCGTATAGCCAATTATTATACGCAAAGTCGCCCTCATAGATGATAGCAAAATACGCATCCCTATGGCTTAGCGTCCTTCTTCCATCAGTAATTAGGAATGAATAAGCCATGTACGCCACATCAACCAACCATCTGCCTGACCCCCATGTCATAGTTCGACATGAAACACAATTTTGTAAGTACATTTTTTTTCTTCTTTTTTGTGGCAAAAATTTTTGCACGTCACATCGGGCAGTTCATTTATAGGAAACTTTTGCCAAAATCAAATGACAGTTTACGGGATCATTTTTCCAGCCCCGAAGCTGCTAACTTAATATGTCATTTCGTCATCATTTTCCCCCTAACTCTGTTTATGATGACGGTACATCACGACATGATCTATGCTAATTACCGAAGCATTTCTAACCATTCCCTTTATATACATCAAGGGAGGAGTTGTAGAGGATGTATATAACTATATAAATCCAGCTGGACACCTGGGAACATCTGCCAATTCGTGCCAGTCTGTACAGCGCTTGTCCACAAAAAAGTGAGGGGATGAGTGGACGAGAGAGAGAGAGAGAGAGAGAGAGAGAGAGAGAGAGAGAGAGAGAGAGAGAGAGAGAGAGAGAGAGAGAGAGAGAGAGAGAATAAAATATTCACCTTCAGAACACACCCGCGGTGCATCAATTATACCACACCTGACTGTAACAAAAGACTTCATGAGTTCCTTCTCTATCACTCGAAAATGTAGTGCTATTACTCCCATCACAGGCAAGGTCTGTATCACACCGAAGCTGAGAGCAAGTTAATGTACAAAGTTTTCAGGAATCAACTCCTGCAGTACACGCCCTTGCCAGAAGGCACTTCATCTCATAAATCCGGGTAAATATGAGGGAAGTATCTCATTTCTCTAATGCTGTCTCTCATCCAGTTCTCCCTGGGTAACCTCCTCCCTTCCTCCCTTCATGCTGTCTCTCATCCAGTTCTCCCTGGGTAACCTCCTCCCTTCCTCCCTTGATGCTGTCTCTCATCCAGTTCTCCCTGGGTAACCTCCTCCCTTCCTCCCTTGATGCTGTCTCTCATCCAGTTCTCCCTGGGTAACCTCCTCCCTTCCTCCTTTGAAAACTACAGAGCAGAGCCAGCGTCTTACACTGGGCTGCAAAATATAGACACACTGTGTTTCACAGAGGGAAATCAGTATCACACACAAAACAATTTAATGTATCATTACTCTTTAAATGTTTAAACTGGACCAGGACAGTTTAGCCTTAAACCCTGAAGTGTATTAAACGAGTCCCCAAAATTCAATACATTTTCATTATAGATTGTAAGATGATCTGTAATCATATTTGAAATTGTTAATCCATTTAATAATCAGTTTAAGAAATAGAACCCTTCTATTGGGGAAAAAAAATTTGACCCTCTCATAAAAAAAATTAGCACCAAAAAATCCATAACTTTTAATTTCAAACTTTGAAAAAATTTTTGAATGAAATTGTTATTGCATTACACAATCTGTGGGTTCAAAAATGGAGCCCCCCTCCTTCCACCCCCAAACCCCTTGAAGAGCAAGACTGAAAGGTTAGAAAATTCTGTGAGGGGGCTTAGGCCACACCACTCGAATCCTCTTTTTATTCATTCCTTGCCCCCAGCAAGAGCAGGACCAGGTCAAAAGCACCAGACGGGGGAAAAAAAAACAAAAAAACAAAATATTTGTCATCAAAGAAATCTTTCCAAGGTTTTTATCATATGTTCGAGGAAGTATCCATTTAAGGTATGGAGGAGAGATGGTGTCTCCATCTCTCAAGATAACGGGAGAGATAGTAATGTGACAGTCTCTTTGTAAGTGCTTGAAGAAGTTAGTCAGTCTCTCTCTCTCTCTCTCTCTCTCTCTCTCTCTCTCTCTCTCTCTCTCTCTCTCTCTCTCTCTCTCTCTCTCTACAAACACACACACACACACACACACACGCAAGGTGGAAGCAAGCAGAAGAGAAACCCAATGTTCCAAGGATTATTACGAAAAAAAATTATATTAGACACATATGTCGTTACTTCACACTCACACAGTACCTCCAAACGCAATATATATATTTTATCGAAGTTTAACATGAGTGTAGGCTGAAAATTCCCTACAGCTGATCAGCCAAAATTGGACCAGCTACATCTACAGACAGCAATAGAAAGCCAAAAATATATTCTTATCACATTTCCAAATTCATATGCCCCACGGAATATGTAGAAATAGGGAGAGGTCTGTATGGGGAGCCTAGATGTGGATATGGGGGAAGGGGGGGGGGGAGCTGTGGCTTCAGTACCTGACATATCACAGCTAGAAAATGGATGTGGGGCGAAGGAGGTCCTCCCTTCGTCTGTTCCTGGCGCTACCTCGCTAACTTACGAAACGGCGAACAAGTGTCCAAAAAAAATATCTAGAATTCTTAAAAAGTAGCCAATTGACTCATGGCAATCTTCTTGTTCTCAAAAGTTTGAATACTATTCAGGGATCAATAATTTCTGTGAAGATAAAGGCAGCAATTATCTCAGTGACCATACAGTGACCATAATTACTATGTATATCACTCCGAATGATTCACAATTTTCCTCATTAGCGAAGGCGTCTACAGTCTACTCCTAAAAAGCCTCATTAACTCATGAGTATTCGTGAGTGAGTAAATCTATTTTCTGACCACATGTTTGCCAGAGATGAATCGGGTTTCAAGAATGTTGTGTATTATATGATATTTTGTAGACAACTTGAGTATTCACCTTATCATGAATTCTCTCTCTCTCTCTCTCTCTCTCTCTCTCTCTCTCTCTCTCTCTCTCTCTCTCTCTCTCTCTCTCTCTCTCTCTCTCTCTCTCTCTCTCTCTCTGTATATATAAATAAGGTGAAGATTTGTATGGGTTTTCAGAAAAAAAGAGTGAATGTTGGGGTGAAGAGGGTGGTGAGAGTAAGTGAGCTTGGGAAGGAGACTTGTGTGAGGAAGTACCAGGAGAGACTGAGTACAGAATGGAAAAAGGTGAGAACAATGGAAGTAAGGGGAGTGGGGGAGGAATGGGATGTATTTAGGGAATCAGTGATGGATTGCGCAAAAGATGCTTGTGGCATGAGAAGAGTGGGAGGTGGGTTGATTAGAAAGGGTAGTGAGTGGTGGGATGAAGAAGTAAGAGTATTAGTGAAAGAGAAGAGAGAGGCATTTGGACGATTTTTGCAGGGAAAAAATGCAGTTGAGTGGGAGACGTATAAAAGAAAGAGACAGGAGGTCAAGAGAAAGGTGCAAGAGGTGAAAAAAAGGGCAAATGAGAGTTGGGGTGAGAGAGTATCATTAAATTTTAGGGAGAATAAAAAGATGTTCTGGAAGGAGGTAAATAAAGTGCGTAAGACAAGGGAGCAAATGGGAACTTCAGTGAAGGGCGCAAATGGGGAGGTGATAACAAGTAGTGGTGATGTGAGAAGGAGATGGAGTGAGTATTTTGAAGGTTTGTTGAATGTGTTTGATGATAGAGTGGCAGATATAGGGTGTTTTGGTCGAGGTGGTGTGCAAAGTGAGAGGGTTAGGGAAAATGATTTGGTAAACAGAGAAGAGGTAGTAAAAGCTTTGCGGAAGATGAAAGCCGGCAAGGCAGCAGGTTTGGATGGTATTGCAGTGGAATTTATTAAAAAAGGGGGTGACTGTATTGTTGACTGGTTGGTGAGGTTATTTAATGTATGTATGACTCACGGTGAGGTGCCTGAGGATTGGCGGAATGCGTGCATAGTGCCATTGTACAAAGGCAAAGGGGATAAGAGTGAGTGCTCAAATTACAGAGGTATAAGTTTGTTGAGTATTCCTGGTAAATTATATGGGAGGGTATTGATTGAGAGGGTGAAGGCATGTACAGAGCATCAGACTGGGGAAGAGCAGTGTGGTTTCAGAAGTGGTAGAGGATGTGTGGATCAGGTGTTTGCTTTGAAGAATGTATGTGAGAAATACTTAGAAAAACAAATGGATTTGTATGTAGCATTTATGGATCTGGAGAAGGCATATGATAGAGTTGATAGAGATGCTCTGTGGAAGGTATTAAGAATATATGGTGTGGGAGGCAAGTTGTTAGAAGCAGTGAAAAGTTTTTATCGAGGATGTAAGGCATGTGTACGTGTAGGAAGAGAGGAAAGTGATTGGTTCTCAGTGAATGTAGGTTTGCGGCAGGGGTGTGTGATGTCTCCATGGTTGTTTAATTTGTTTATGGATGGGGTTGTTAGGGAGGTGAATGCAAGAGTTTTGGAAAGAGGGGCAAGTATGAAGTCTGTTGGGGATGAGAGAGCTTGGGAAGTGAGTCAGTTGTTGTTCGCTGATGATACAGCGCTGGTGGCTGATTCATGTGAGAAACTGCAGAAGCTGGTGACTGAGTTTGGTAAAGTGTGTGAAAGAAGAAAGTTAAGAGTAAATGTGAATAAGAGCAAGGTTATTAGGTACAGTAGGGTTGAGGGTCAAGTCAATTGGGAGGTGAGTTTGAATGGAGAAAAACTGGAGGAAGTGAAGTGTTTTAGATATCTGGGAGTGGATCTGGCAGCGGATGGAACCATGGAAGCGGAAGTGGATCATAGGGTGGGGGAGGGGGCGAAAATTCTGGGAGCCTTGAAGAATGTGTGGAAGTCGAGAACATTATCTCGGAAAGCAAAAATGTGTATGTTTGAAGGAATAGTGGTTCCAACAATGTTGTATGGTTGCGAGGCGTGGGCTATGGATAGAGTTGTGCGCAGGAGGATGGATGTGCTGGAAATGAGATGTTTGAGGACAATGTGTGGTGTGAGGTGGTTTGATCGAGTAAGTAACGTAAGGGTAAGAGAGATGTGTGGAAATTAAAAGAGCGTGGTTGAGAGAGCAGAAGAGGGTGTTTTGAAATGGTTTGGGCACATGGAGAGAATGAGTGAGGAAAGATTGACCAAGAGGATATATGTGTCGAAGGTGGAGGGAACGAGGAGAAGAGGGAGACCAAATTGGAGGTGGAAAGATGAAGTGAAAAAGATTTTGTGTGATCGGGGCCTGAACATGCAGGAGGGTGAAAGGAGGGCAAGGAATAGAGTGAATTGGAGCGATGTGGTATACCGGGGTTGACGTGCTGTCAGTGGATTGAATCGGGGCATGTGAAGCGTCTAGGGTAAACCATGGAAAGCTGTGTAGGTATGTATATTTTGCGTGTGTGGACGTATGTATATACATGTGTATGGGGGTGGGTTGGGCCATTTCTTTCGTCTGTTTCCTTGCGCTACCTCGCAAACGCGGGAGACAGCGACAAAGCAAAAAAAAAAAAAATATATATATATATATATATATATATATATATATATATATATATATATATATATATATATATATATATATATATATATATATATATATATGTTAGACTATGAGTGGAAAAGTAGTCACCTTTTGGAAGTCTGTATCACTTTTTGCTTCAAAGGGAATCCACCACTCTCCGCTACTGAACGTAGCGCACCCTTGGCTACCCCTTAATGAGGGATCCAAGTGGCATTATACCCCCACCTCCCCCCCACACTCTCATAACTACCTCACAACCCCTTCCAAGGAGGACCCCTCCCCCCACCCTCAACCCTTTATCTGAGAGAGAGAGAGAGAGAAGAGAGAGAGAGAGAGAGAGAGAGAGAGAATCACTTGATTCTATTTCCTTCTGAAGGGGATGAAATACACTCTTGTGGTGCACTGAGTGAGTGAGTGAGTGAGTGAGTGAGTGAGTGAGTGAGTGAGTGAGTGAGTGAGTGAGTGAGTGAGTGATGTGAGTGAGTGAGTGAGTGAGTGAGTGAGTGAGTGAGTGAGTAGTGAGTGAGTGAGTGAGTGAGTGAGTGAGTGAG
>NC_092281.1:34480828-34630670 GCF_036320965.1 Panulirus ornatus
CCAGCCAAACACACACACATCACCATGCGCAACGCAGTCCAAAAGTTGCGCACAGTTTTTCCATTACTTGGTTCTTATCACGCATCACACGGGGAAATAGCGTATCGAATTTATACTGCAAGCGACCGCAGCATTTACATAACTTAATGAAATTCCTATCCTCAATTATTGGTTTCCACTAAAGAGATTCATTTTACAACGTTAGACACGTTTGAGCGGGATGCCACCACCAATGCCAACCCCACCACCTCCCCTCCTCCGTTGTGTGTTCGAGGATGAGTACCCGAGAATGCTTTAAGGACGTCCTCGACCTGATGTGGTCAAGTGGGGTCTTGACGGAGCAAAATTGGCAAGACGAGGTGACTGGATCTGTGGGTGTTGTGGCCTCCTCTTCCTCCCCCTCACACACACACACACACACACACACACACACGGTGTGTGATGAGTACATCATGTGGAGGGGGATGGTGTGGTCCTGTGTATCTGTAGTGGTGTAGAGGGTCTGTCTGTCTCCCTCTCCTTCCAAACACACACACACAAACACTCTGTCACTTGACGAATCACCATCTGAACCACTTAATTTGCCTTTCCTGGCAGGAGCAAATGACATGTGACACTTACGACATATAACACAGTTCAGTACAAAGCACACATGGTACTTGAACCTCTATATATGATCTCATATCCCTGTGGACCTAAAGAATCAGACTCTACTTCCTTCGGGTTGAAATCCCTTTGAATGAGGACTTTACCATAGCTGTAAATAACTATCTTTGACTCTTACACCCTCCGGATCCTTTCTTTCGTCGCTTCCATCAAAAAAGTTGGTGTATAGTTTCCAATCTCTTTGGAGGACTGAGCACCAGTATAGCTATATATCATCGATTACTCTCGCCCCTTGTAAAGATAAGCTAAAAAGGTTCACTATTGAGCAATATATTTTGGGGTTCTATAGCTTTTTCTCACAAGGATGGCTAGACCTTTCCCTTCTCCGCCTTCGATTTCCTTTCTTATGGTTCTATATCTCTCTGGAGAAGGGAAAAATACGATTTGACAACCTTTATTTCTACCTCAGAATTGGCCCCAGACATGTTCATGTATTCGACACAGGTTACGGAGTTCGTTTGCCACATAATCCTGAAGAGGAATTTCTTCTGTCCTTCCTGAAGGTCACTGCAATTTAAGCGTATGGTCTTCTGGGGGCCACTTGCTGGCAGAAACCTGAAGTGTTTTTTTTTTCCTCTTTTTCAGACACGCGGTACACTTGGCAAAGGGATTCAAACCTCATGCTCTTCAGTTCAAGCACCCGGGCTAAACCAACTCGGTGAAGAAAGGTGCGCCCCTGAGTATATAGTTCCTGAAGAGAGCGAATTCATTTGTTGTTTTTCGTCGTAATCTATATCATCTTTAAGACATCTGCAGCGCTTGATTTCTTTCTGTTATGTTGAAGGGTGTTCAGTTCTTTGCGAATACTTTTTCTCCTTTCTTTTCCAGAAGAGACTTTCGCAGGTCGTCAGTCTTTTGGAGAAAGGGAGTTAAGCTCTTTGAGATTCCTTTCCTCTTCCTCCTCCTCCCTCTGAAAGTAAACATTGATAATATATGCACAGTGAGGCAAGATACTATCTACTACTCTCGTAACAAGAGACCTGCAGAACTCATCTTCTATCTGCGTTCATTCCTCTTCCTCTTCTACAGGAGTATCCTGCGAAGCTCTCCGATGTCTTGTCGAATAGTTTTCCTTTTCTTGAAGGAATCTTCCAGTTCTTGAAGGGAATCTTCCAGTTCTTGAAGGAATCTTCCAGTTCTTGAAGGGAATCTTCCAGTTCTTGAAGGGAATCTTCCAGTTCTTGAAGGGAATCTTCCAGTTCTTGAAGGGAATCTTCCAGCTCTTGAAGGGAATCTTCCAGTTCCTGAAGGGAATTTTCCAGCACTTGAATTGTCTTCAGTTCTCCCTTGACTGGAGTCTCGCTCGGCCTCACAAGCTGAGGCCTCTTTGTCGTTCTATTGGACGTAAGAGTAAAAAAAAGAAATGCTTCCAGTCGTTACCCACGAGTCGTCCTTATTCATGACCCAAAACCACTGAAAACCAGAATTGTTAAAAGAATGCCAACACGACTTCGTAATGAGCCCTATTTATTGGGGGACTCGTGAGAGAATTAATCTCATCGGATGGCCCAAAACTCCATAATTTTAATGATTGTCATTACTGTGTACATTAGTATTGCTCGAAGGATTAGAGTTGGGTGGTTAAAGTCATTACCATTATCAAAGCCTTTCACATTATGCAAAACGAGCGTTCATTCATAATCTTATTCAGACCATTAGCATTAACGAAAATCCCTACCTCATAAAAGAGATTTGCCGTCAGAATAAATCGTATTCCACCTGTTGAAAAATGGGGAATCTTAATTCTTGGTCGATGTCAATGGCATTGGTTTACACTCAACGTCAACTGAAATGGTTTACTTTCGAAGTCAAGTGAACACCGAACACGTCATTGCTATTCAGCCCTCTCCACTTCGGCGACGCCCTTTCCTCTGTCCTCAAACACATCGAACTCATGGTCCTTCCTCTCCTTCCAACGCTGCCAGGACTGTTGTTTCTGTGCCATCCACCGCACCAACACACACACACACACACACACACACACACACACATACACCATCGGGAGATGGTGTCAGCCACATTAACCTCCTCTGCCACTAAGCAACATCGCTTCGTCAACTCCCCCTTACAGTGACAACACACGCTTCGTCTATCGCTCATGCACCACGTCAACATTTACGTGGCTTCCACCACTCACCGTGTCAACAATCACATGCCCTTGAAATCATCTTCCACGTCAACATTAACTCACCCTCCACAACCCACTTCAGCGTCACCAATACTCCACATTACTTACCTCCATCGTTGACCCCCAAAAGCTACCAACTTCACTCTGTGTTCCCGACCCCATCGACCCTCACACATCCGACCTCTGATAATCGCCAAGAACGACCACACAAATCACCAGCGTAACAATCAAACAGGACAACTACCGTGGCCCCTTAACCATCAACTACAGCATAACGATCTAACAAGGCCTCTTCTTGGCCCCCTTAAACAATCATCTTCAGCATAATAAGCAAACAGATCAACTACTAGGCCCCCTTAAACCACCAACTACATCGTCGGCAATCTTAATCAACTATTTACCACCCTACACCCCCCCCCCCCCATCAACTCCATTCCTCACTACACCAAACGCGCGCCACAAAAGAAGCCTAAATCTACAGCCACCTCCTCTCACTCCATTTTCTTTTGGTGTGTCCGTACCACACAGCCATTCTTGTCGAGGACTTCTCGCTCTCGCGCGAGACCACTTTCCCTTAAAAAGAAATATTCTTGCAGAGGCTTTTACATGAAAATAATGACTCGTAAGCTAAAGTCTTTTAGAAACAAGGCAGTAATGCAGGGAAGAGGCAACGTAATGGAACCTGGATTGATGATTTTGTACTCTTGCGGAAGAACACGCAAACACTTGTTGCTCAATGTTCAGGCTTTAAGGTGTTTAAAGATGGCTTTATGAACTATAAGGGAGATAAGTGTATTACGTGCAGGAGTTGATTGTAAAGTATAGAGTGAGTGGGAGATCTGGAAAGGGGCACACATGATTAACAGATGAAAAAAAAATGGATTTCCAAAAGGTGTTCTTGTGTCACTCAGTTATCTACCATGAGACTGATCTCCTCTAAACGATAAGAGACAAAACTGGGCGCGATATCTATGGATCTGTAGAACCTAATGATTAATCTCTGACAATCTGTGGACAATATCTGTCAGTGTATTGCATGTAAAGGGGGCGAAAACTGACAGAGCCACTAGGGGGCTTTTTCTTAGGGAAACGAGGGTATATAAATTCAGACAGAGGTCTAATTCAAGTGGTTTGCAGTCAATTCAAGGGTACGAAACCATGCCTCGTTTCCCCCAGGGTTGTTTAGAGTCCGTGATGATGAAGTCCTGAAGGAGAATCAAGCAGGTGATGTAAGTCTAGCTTATAATCAGGTAAAATACAGGAGGTGAGGATCAGGAATTGATTGGAGGGGAAATACTGCCTCACTTGACGAGCTCACACAAATGTAGAACACTGGGAGTGATTTTGGAGGGGGAACCACATTAAGCAGTAGCAGTCTGTGGCGAGAGCCTCCAAAAGAGGAAAAACGAAAGGTTGATGGATGTCTGAAATGGCGAGAAATTTGAGAGAGTTTTCGGGATTTCATATACATCTGGGAAGTATCTCTCGTGCCAGTGGTGGAACCGAGTCTGAACTATCGGAGAAAGTATTGAAAAGGAAGGCAAGTGGCTGGGGTCCTTGAGGTGAGATATGAGAGGGATGAATGTGCAAGCTGAGGGCGTGATGGACGCTAGTCAGAAAGGACGGTCCATTGTCCCCCTGATATGGGTGTGTGTGTGTGTGTGTGTGTGTGTGTGTGTGTGTGTGAGTGTGTGTGTGTGTGGGTGGTAGGGGGCAAGGAGAACAGCTCGGCCTACCCTGATGTGTGGGAATGAGAGGTGGGTAAGTAGAATGGCTGAGTCTACCCTGATGTGTGGGAATGAGAGGTGGGTAGGTAGAATGGCTGAGTCTACCCTGTTGTGTGGGAATGGGAGGTGGGTAAGTAGAATGGCTGAGTCTACCCTGATGTGTGGGAATGAGAGGTGGGTAAGTAGAATGGCTGAGTCTACCCTGTTGTGTGGGAATGAGAGGTGGGTAAGTAGAATGGCTGAGTCTACCCTGTTGTGTGGGAATGAGAGGTGGGTAAGTAGAATGGCTGAGTCTACCCTGATGTGTGGGAATGAGAGGTGGGTAAGTAGAATGGCTGAGTCTACCCTGATGTGTGGGAATGAGAGGTGGGTAAGTAGAATGGCTGAGTCTACCCTGATGTGTGGGAATGAGAGGTGGGTAAGTAGAATGGCTGAGTCTACCCTGTTGTGTGGGAATGAGAGGTGGGTAAGTAGAATGGCTGAGTCTACCCTGATGTGTGGGAATGAGAGGTGGGTAAGTAGAATGGCTGAGTCTACCCTGATGTGTGGTCGTGGAAGGTGGGCAGGTGATCATACCAGAGACACATGAAGTGTTCCAGTTGAGGAGATGGATCTCCCAAAGACCCTGGCGGAGTTTGAGGAGTGAGCAGTGTGGCGAACGAACGAGAACATAAATGGATGATACGAATCAGAAGATAAACTGACTGATTAACAGATTAAGGCTAGAGGCGTGGGGCGATGGGAGATGTAGGGAAGGATGTCACCGGAAGGATAATGACGGAGGAACTATACATTTATGTATATGAATAAAACGATGGAATGTACCAGAGGGAAATCGGGCGGGGGGGGGGGGGCAGTGTGAGGATGGATGGATGGAGAGAGAGAGAGAGAGAGAGAGAGAGAGAGAGAGAGAGAGAGAGAGAGAGAGAGAGAGAGAGAGAGAGAGAGAGAGAGAGAGAGAGAGAGAGAGAGGTTAACAAGCAAGAACTGTGGATGATAGCAGCGTATGTGAAGGAAAAAGGCTATGGATAATGATGGGCGTAAGGGCGTAAGTGCATTCGAGAGAGAGAGAGAGAGAGAGAGAGAGAGAGAGAGAGAGAGAGAGAGAGAGAGAGAGAGAGAGAGAGAGAGAGAGAGAGAGAGAGAGAGAGAGAGTACTTAAAAAGTGATCTGAATCCACTCCCCAGTTCTAGTGTGCGGATGAAAGTGGTATATAACACCCTTATTAATCACACATCCACACCCTCAACCTACAAACGAAACTAAGACATCAAAATACATACAATACTGAGAGCGGTATCACAAGAACAAGCTAGAGAATACATACAAGATCGGATCCCCTACCATAAGAACAAGAATAAGAGAATATGATATTTACAATGTTTACTGTTAGGGAGGTGCTCACTCTTGGGTAGGAGTGGCTCTCAAATGAGGTGGGGAAGGTCTGTCTCTCCCACTGTTCATATACAGTTGTGCGATGAAGTCCAGTTGGTTGATGATGTCCTGGAGTGATGGGCGGGCCAGAGGGTCGTGCTGCATTGCCTGGATCTGAAGGTCCAGCAGATGATCCTGGAGGTCGACATCTTTAGCGGCTGTGGTCAGGACCATTCCGATGAGAAAGCCCAGGGAGTAGACGTCGCTGGCCGGGGTGAGGGGCTGCCAGGCCTGCATCTCAGGGGAATACCAAGTCTCTTTGTGGTCGCCGCTGCCAATCCTCAGCACTTGGCCCACTCTCCTACTCAGGCCGAAGTCGATGATGTGGATGTCGGCTTCTGGAGCGATCCCCGTCGTTATGTTATCGACCTTGAGGTCGTTGTGGAGGATGCCCTTATCATGGATTTCTTGGAGTTTCTGGGCGATAATGGAGAGGGTCTGGACGAGCTGGAGGTCGGTGCAGGTGCGGATATATTGGTGGTACGTGCTGCCAGTGAAGGTCATCACCAACTGGGCCCTGTCGAGGCTCAGCCCGCGCACTTCGGGGGCACCTCCGGCTCCGGCGAGCTCCCGCTGGACCCGCATCTCGTGGACCAGGTCGCAGATGTTTTCCAAGCAGAAGGTCTTCATGACCATCTGTTCTCCATTGAAGATGACCTCTCCCACCAGCCCGTTGGCGCCCTTGCCCAGTATCCTGATGCGTTGGATGGAGTCTTTCCCGGGTTGTATGATGAGGGCGCGCTCCTCCTCCACGAGGCAGTGTGTAAATATATATTGCACTGGGTCCGAACAGCAGGAGCAGCCGTTATCTTGACTGCTATGATGACTGGGGTTGGTGTACAGAGTGGAGCACACCTGCCCCTGTTCGTGCACGGCCTGACCCTCGATGAATTCTGAATGGCTTGTCATTTTGCATAGTGTTGGGTAGGAGATAGAGTCATCACAGTTGCTTAATGTTGGGTAGGAGCTACTATCTAAGCTGCTTAATGTTGGGTAGGAGCTACTATCTAAGCTGCTTAATGTTGGGTAGGAGCTACTATCTAAGCTGCTTAATGTTGGGTAGGAGCTACTATCTAAGCTGCTTAATGTTGGGTAGGAGCTACTATCTAAGGTGCCTAATGTTGGGTAGGAGCTACTATCTAAGCTGCTTAATGTTGGGTAGGAGCTACTATCTAAGCTGCTTAATGTTGGGTAGGAGCTACTATCTAAGCTGCTTAATGTTGGGTAGGAGCTACTATCTAAGCTGCTTAATGTTGGGTAGGAGCTACTATCTAAGGTGCCTAATGTTGGGTAGGAGGTCCTGTCGTCTTGGTTTCTTCTCTGTCTTGCTGCCCTCCTTGCAGCAAAGCGGCTTGCAGCCCACTGGTTGGCATCAACTCTTTCTCTTTCAGCTGCCGCCTTGCGTACCTATGCCACGCGATTTTCTCTTCTCACTTCTTGTTGGTGCACAGGTACCACCACACTAGGAGCTCTCCTACCCCTCCCGCGCTCACGTCGCATCTATCGCCACACTCTTGCGTTTTCTCGTTCTTCCCTTTTTGCTCTTTCACGCACCTCAACTAATCGTCTAACTCTTTGTTGAGGGTCCATTGATTATCTTTTGAATTACTCTTGCACGATGTTATACAGCTGCAGAATGTTATACTAGATGGCAATTAAAGTGAAGATTGAACAGTATCCTTGATGGTTTCCACTTGTAGTGAATATAAAGATTGAGTAGTATCATTGATTTCAATCTGAAGTAAAGGTATAACGAGCTTGTATCACTGATAACCCGCTACAGTAAGTGTAAAATTTGACCAGTAGAGATGATTGTTACAGTATTGATAACGCTGTATGTGTGTGTGTGTGTGTGTGTGTGTGTGTGTGTGTGTGTGTGTGTGTGTGTGTGTGTGTGTTCTGTGTTGTGTGTGTGTGTGTGTGTGTGCGTGTGTGTGTGTGTGTGTGTGTGTGTTTGTGTCTGTGGAAAGAGATCTATGAACCTCACCCCTAATGATAAGGCCAAAGGTCAGTGTAACTGAGGGTGAAGTGATGAGGGCCTTAATTACGATGATGAAGGTCTTGTTAGGGTATAGTTGATGATGGCCTTTCCAGGTAGAATAAGGGCAATGGTATTGTCAGCATGATGGTGTAGTGAAGAATATAGTGAACACAAAACAATCCAATCTCATTGAAAATGATATTTTGTAGCTTTGGGTGTAGTGAAGATAAGGATATATTGAAGATAGTGGTTAGTGATGAATGTTTATTGAAGATAAGGATATAGTGAAGATAGTGGTTAGTGAGGGTGAAGGTTTAGTGAAGATAAGGAGATAGTGAAGACAGTGGTTAGTGATGAATGTTTAGTGTAGATAAGGATATAGTGAAGATAGTGGTTAGTGAAGGTGAAATGTTTATTGAAGATAAGGATATAGTGAAGATAGTGGTTAGTGAAGGTGAATGTATAGTGAAGATAAGGAGATAGTGAAGATAGTGGTTGGTGATGAATGTTTAGTGAAGATAAGGATATAGTGAAGATAGTGGTTAGTGAAGGTGAATGTTTTGTCAAGATAAGGATATAGTGAAGATAGTAATACAATGAAGACTGCATGGAAGGAGCTACAAGCGTAAGATACAGTATTGATGAAACTTATCTATCTATATACCTATATAAATATCGCTCTATCAATCTATCAATCTAACTATGTATCTATCTATCTATCTTTATCTGAAAGTCAACAATAATGAAATCATTGATATATGAAGTATAACAACGTCCTCTCAATGGCAATTATCTCACCAGATTCTTCTAGAACCTTCCAGAAAACTATGAACTCTGCAGGCAAGGAGGGAAAAATGGTCTCTGGCTATTGATAAAACCATATTATTCCATATATATGTTTACATATACATTTTTATGTATATATATGAATGTATATATAACGTACAGAATAATGCGGCCATCATCAGTATCGAAGAAAACTGAAAAGATGAGGTCCCACCGAGATTCGAACTCGGATTGCTGGATTTAAAGTCCAGAGTGCTAACCCTTACACCATGGGACCTGATAAGAAAAGATATGATTTCATCTAAATGTTTGACATATAATCAACCAGAGGCCATTCCTCCCTCCCTGCCTGCAGGGTTCAAGGTTTTCTAGAAGGTTCTCGAAGATTCTGGTAAGATCATTACCTTTGAGAGGTCGTCGTTAGGTAACAGTCAGGTTCACTCTATGGTTGGTGTTTGTAGTTGGTTGTCCGAGGATGTTGTTATACTTGATCAATTTTGTAATTGTTGACTTTCAGGTAGGAAGGACTCATTTACGATGCATCCTTGTACTCACAACAACCTTATGAGTCACTTCAAGATTTATCTTCACTACAACTTTATCTTCACTACACCATTAAGGTTGAAGTCAATGGTCACATTCACTACAATCTCAACACGACTGGTCTTATACCTAACCCATATTATCACTACATCCATGTACATGTATTTCTTGCAGAATAACGCAGATATCAATGATTTCTGTGAAAGTTGACATATACAGCCTTACGTAACTACCGATCTATCTAATATCTGTTTTTTAACTATCTATCTATCGATCTATCTATCTATCTATCTTTCTTAATCAGAAAGTCAACAACAATATCATTAATGATACGTATAACTACGTCCTCTCAATGGCAGTTCCTACCCAGAATCTTCGAGAACCTTCTAGAAAACCTTGAACCCTGCAGGCAGGGAGGGAGGAATGGCCTCTGGTTGATTATATGTAAAACATTTAGATGAAATCACATCTGTTCTTATCAGGTCCCATGGTGTAAGGGTTAGCACTCTGGACTCTAGATCCAGCAATCCGAGTTCGAATCTCGTTGGGACCTCACCTTTTCAGTTTTCTTGGAAACTGATGATGGAACTGAGCCATATAGTTGACCTGCGATGGACATATATTTCTTACGGCCCACCATTTTATTTAAGTATGAAGATCTCACGGCAGAGAGGAAACGTGTGATATTCAAAATCAAAAGCCGCAATTGCCCTCATGGTAATGGTCGACATGTTTGCAGACAGATGACACAGACATGTGAGAAGTTAGACAAATATGGACGTTCCTGGTTGCTCTATAGCCTAGGTTTATTATCACTTGTAATGAAGGAGAAATGTTGCACATTATTCCACACCTTTTTATTTAGGCTAGGTTAGGCTAGGATGACTAGGGTCCATAACGTAACAGAGCTGGGAAATGCATCATATCGGATCTGTATTTGTGCAAAATGGCGCAAGTTTGTGGAAGTGATTTACGCAATGCCGGAGAGAATCCACCTCCACCAGAAATAATGTCTCAGACCATACAATATCTGCTGTTGGACGAGCAGGGGACATTAGACCAATATATTCCTGTAGTTTACTGCTCTTCCCAAACACGCAGCAAGACATTCGTAAAAGCGTTAAACTGAACTTTTCCATCGGTTTTCATATCTTTAATTACTTACACAAGTTCCAACAGATGGAAAAAATCATTTGAAAAATCAGAAATTATTTGCCTATAAAAAGCATTTTGATCGATCGTACCAAATATTCAATTATTTCTGTACCCGACAAAATATTCAGTCACTCCTATATCCGACATTTTTCCTGCTGGCTGGTGCCGTTAAAGTCATATGGTAATTTACCGCAATTAGATTATAGATATATTCATCTATATGGAATGGCTCAGCGTGAAGAAATATATATATTTTCACTAAATCCTCCTCTTCACTACACTCCCATCTTCACTACATAGTTCTAACACAACATCTTGACTACACCATTGTATGACCACATTATCATATCATTGTGTTGTTATCTTCACCACAGCCTTGACAAAATTGATGTTTTCTTTACACATCTGGGTAGATGGCCATCTTTATGATGACAGAGAACACACATAACATATTAAACCACTTATCTTTAGTCACTTTAATCTAATTTCTGCTGATAAAAACGAATTATGATTACAATCCTTGTGTTCTGTGACGGGACATTGTACGGGTGAAGGAACAGTTGTGAGGCGCATGTATTAAACTACTGAGAAATAAACTTAACTCTATTAAAGTATTGACTTCACTGTATTAGACTTCTCTATATTAAGCTATGCTAGGATATGATCAGTTCCCAGGTTATATAAGGGCGGGAGCCGGGACCGAGAGCATCATTTGAGCTGCGACCTCTGTCGAGTGAACATCTCTGCTCCGCCTTGCAAGCTCCCTCAACCTTTCCTCGAACACTTCAATATAATAATGTTCACCAAGGAGGTAGGACGATCCTCCTTGGTCCAGGAGATGGAATTTGAATATGTCCATGTATTTGACATGGGCTATGGCTGTGTGGACATGGAAGTGGAATACCCAGACGTGGAAGTGATGGATGGAGTGGAATTTGGCTGTGTGGATATGGAGGTGGAATACCCAGACGTTGAAGAGATGGATGGAGTGGAATTGGTGGAATACCCGGACTTGGAAGTCATGGATGGAGTGGAATTTGGCTGTGTAGATATGGAGGTGGAATACCCTGAAGTGGAATTGGAGGAAATGGAATATGGGTGAAGCTGGTATGAACGCCATATGGATTTGGTGAAGGTTGACCTCGTAATGTGTTGACGTAGAATAGGTCAACCATTGTGACCTTGTGGCGGGGAGGGCCACATCCACCAACCACGAAGCGAGCCCCACCACGGAGAAGTATCCTGGCTGCATCCACGTACGAGAAACACCGCGGGATTGCCGTCATCCAGTACCCCTGCTATGCCTCCTACAAGAAGGCACTTCTTGCCAACGTGACACCACTTTCCGTCAACGGTCGCTGTGCAAAAGTGAAACCTCACCGTCCCACTGATGCTGACTAAGTGATCTCGCACACTCAAATGGCACTGCAGCCCACACGCCCTACCAGACCCACCATCCATGAGGAAATGCAGCCCACCCCACTTGTCAGGCCCACCTTCATGGAGACATGGCAGGTCTCAAGACCTGTCAGGCCCACCATTCAAGACCGACTTGGTCCCCCAACACATGTCAGGCCCAGCTTTCTAGATCGACTGGGACCAATAACACATGACATGTCCTACGTAACAGACCGACTGCCCTCCGCACCACGTACGGGCGTTAAAAGGCGTGTCGAGATGACACAAGTTCCCCGTGCCAAAAGATTCAGTTGGTGAGGAACCTGAGTCCTTTCTTCCTGCTGGTGCTGCAGGAGAACACGGCCCTAGAGTGGACAATGGAGGTGTGTTTGTATTTGTGTTTGGGTGATCACTGAGGAACCAACACCAACACAACTTTAGTTTCGCCCCGACAAGGATTACGTTAATCTGGCGGAAGTCTGGCTTTCTCCCAGTAGTGGATGATACATAATATCTACGTAGGGACGTTGAAAAACAAAGAAAAAAATTGGGAACATTATCCCGCCCAAAAAGAATACATAAATTCACGGGGATAATTTCCTTCGTCTTCAAAGAAAAAATGAAACTCTTCCGACGCTACCGTGCCTTCCATAAAGCAACCCTCAAAGAAATCACTTTCTACACAATGTGCAAGGAGTCGGTTAGCCAATCTTCATATGGCTGGGGCTATTCTTCCCTCTGATTGATTCATTTTTCAAGATTAAGGAAAGTTATAATAAAAATATTGTACTGAGTTTCTCTGTTGGCGTCAGGGTAAACACCCATCCCCCCCGAAGCTTGGTTACCTTTCCGTGGTGGGGGGGACTTCATGGATTGGGCAGTAGCAACCATCGTTGGTTGCTTCTGTTCAATCCATGAACGAAAAACCAAGCATCTTGAACGTAATTGTCGTATAAATTCACTTGGTGTCAAAACTGACGCGAAAGCGGTTGTCTCAATTTTGTCAGAAATGTTTGTGCGTTTCGGCCTGATGGCGGGAGTCGGTTTGGCGCTGTGGTCATGAGGGAATACGAGGAAGATTGGCAACCGTCCCAGAAGTAGCTACAGTGAGGCCCAGCAGCTGTCCCTAATACTGTGGAAGGCACTCATGTAAGGTGTGCAGTGAGGCGCACCAGTAACAAGGGAAACGGACAACCAAAACAGCAATCTTGATCATCAGGAGGCTATCCAATGCTCAGAGTAGATAAGGACGATTATTGTATGGCTTCGCTCAGAGGATGAAAATCTTAGCCGTGAAAATCAACAAGTAAAATAACTAGTAGTTAGTGGTAGTGAAGTGGAATTACCGCATTTCTGTGGTCTTAATAGTAAAACGAAACTTTTCGTTTTCTCCATCAATCTAGAGGTGTTGTAGACCACCATCCTTAAGGTTGTAAGGTAATGGTAACCTCAAGGCTATGACCTCAGCAAATTTGTGATGGAAAGTGCAGGAAATGTGGTAATGTATATGATATAAATTATATAGTTGTATAATAAATGTGTATTAAAATTTAGTCTTCTCTGTTCCCGTTCATTAATTCAAATACAGGTAAGTTTTCTCTCTAAAGAGGTGGGATAAGCTACCTGCACTCGGCTTATGAATGTGGTGACTTTCCCTTCATTACCACAATGGTGTGCTGAACTGAAGATGTAGAATTCCGTAGACGAAACTAAGATAGGAAATCAATCTACATCAAAAATTGAACGTATGCATCTTTAGATGGACATAAAACAAACGGACGGAGGAGCACAATGGAGCAAATGAATTTCAATATCACCACTTAAAGTAGACCTTTCAACTAGTTGTTCCTTTAAAGCAAACTTTTTCTAGCCAAGGTTTAGTTAGCACCTAAACTAACCCCCACGACCTTACCTTAAGAAATATTTTCAGAAGGTACTGTCTGAACATATTTCTAAGGTAAGGTCATTTAGGTTTGGTTTAGATGCTACCCTAACCTAGGCTAGAAAAAGTTTCCTTTGCTTCAGAGCCCCAACTACGTAGACGGGCTACTGTTGATATTAAACAGTAACAGAAAGGTGATAAAACTGAGATGAAATGAATAAAAATATACAATGGGTCAGTTGAAAGTTGAAGTATTTGCTAAATACAATTTTTGACAGATCCAAATGCATCCTAAATTCAGTCACTTAAATCACAATGCTGAATATTGTTTTAATTGTTGGAACCAGTTACAGGAAGTAAAAATATCAAGCTTAAAGGGATGCCATTACAATAACTTCATATACCTGTATAGGATCTCTTAAACTTCTTTTCCGTAAAGCTGAATGGAATTAAGTCGTTTAATCTGCTCTCTGAATTTGTTTCTCAGACCAGTAATCATCTTTGGAGATAACCTCAGTAATTTCTCCATTCAATGTCTTCCTTTTCAAATTAGTTGACGACCAAAGCAGTACAATATCCAAGCTGGGATGGATATGTTTTGGAAAGGCGAGAGGTCAGGTCATGCAAGAATGTTAGAAATGGCTTCCATCAGTTTCTACCCTATCTACTCTTAAAATTTTGGGTTATCAGAACTTAGAGATTTATGAGTAGATAATACAATGTAGTTATCTTGGCAAGATATCCAACATGAGATTATAGTCATAATAACAATATAGTCTCAAGGCCAATATATAGTCACCGGAATATTATATTTATCATGATAATGTATCACTTATGACAAAATATGCATGATTAGAAAATGACAATATAGCACCTACAAAAAATATCACATTGCTAATATAGCCAAGGTGGCGATATATACATGATAGTAATGTAACCAAAATAAGAGGATAGTCAAAATGACAATATGTTCATAATGTCTATACTACCACTATGTATATATATTCTCCATGACACTATAGCTACACTGACAGTAAAGCTATCTTCACAAAAGCGTAAAATTGAAAATACAGCAAACGACAATATAGCCACCATGACAATACAGCCATCTTGACGATAATGTCACGTTATAAATCAATCGCCAGCACATTAGAGTCACTTTGATACCAATCTTACAATGACTTTGTAAATATCATGAAAATATAGCCCCCATGTCAACATATTAGCTATGACAATTTAGCCATTATGATAATATAGTCACGACGACAATGTATTCACTATGACAATACAGCTACCATGATCATATAGATGATATGATAATATAGTCAAAGCAAAAATATAGGAACATCCAACTTATATTCACAAATGCAATATAACCACCTGACAATATAGATACTGTAAATAAATAGTCGTTTTCGGATCATAGAAAACATATAGACTCCAGGACAATATAATCTCTGTGAAAAAACAGTGACTCAGACAGGATTTATCATTATAATATAGTCATAACTTTATAGCTGTCATGTGATTGTAGTCAACATGACAAAATTATCACAATGAAATAAAACGGTATTACAATATAGTTACCATAATCATACACCAATCATGATTATATAATCAGCAGGTTGACATAAACAATATCACAGTGTAAAAACCATGACAATATAAGTGACATGATGAGATGATATTCATTCACTTACACTTACAATACCAAATAAGCCGCCATGAAAATATTATTATCATGATCATATAATCACAACAATATTGTAGCTAATAACAAAATATATCCCGAACGACAAAATTAACCATAGCAATATAGCCATCAAGTTGATATAGCGACCAAGATAATGTAGCCATGATGGCATTATATTGAAAATAACAATACAGCCACCATGCCAATGTCTTCACCATGACAATGTAGCTACCATGAAAATATAGTAACCTTGACTATGTAGCTACCATGATGTAATATTCAAATTGAAAAATATCTACAATAAGAGTTCAGCTGCCAAGGCACTATATCTCCAAAACGTTATTATTGCCATCATTATAATATAACGCCAGAATAGAAATATATATACCTACTACTCGACAATATAGCTATTCTGACAATACTGCCAACATGAAAAGACAGTCACCTCCTTGTTATATAACAAAAATGGCAAATAGCCATCATGGCAATATAGTGACCTAACAATACAGCCACAAAGGCTATACAGTTACCATAACAATGTAATGTTAATGACAATATAGCTAACATGACTATATAGTCACAATGACAATACAACCACCGTGACAATACAGATAACATGACAGTACCGTTTCTTACACAATACTTCCATCAATTCAACAAATTAAATGACAATATAGATATTATGGCAACACAGTCACCATGACAATACTACTCAGAAATGCAATACAATCGCCATAATACAATCATCCTACTATGAAAATATACAGCCACCATGGTAATATAGTTACCATAACAATGTAATCTTAATGACAATATAGCCAACATGACTGTATAGCCACGATGACAATACAACCACCATGACAATACAGATAACATGACATTACCGTCTCACTTTGCACACCTCCTCGACCAGAACATCCTATATCTGCCACTCTATCATCAAACACATTCAACAAACATTCAAAATACTCACTCCATCTCCTTCTCACATCACCACTACTTGTTATCACCTCCCCAATAGCCCCCTTCACTGAACTTCCTATTTGTTTCCTTGTCTTGCGCACTTTATTTACCTCCTTCAAAAACATCTTTTTATTCTCCCTAAACTTCAATGATACTCTCTTACCCCAACTTTCATTTGCCCTCTTTTTCACCTCTTGCACCTTTCTCTTGACCTCCTGCCTCTTTCTTTCATACATCTCCCACTCATTTGCATTATTTCCCTGCAAAAGTCGTCCAAACGCCTCTCTCTTCTCTTTCACTAACAATCTTACTTCTTCATCCCACCACTCACTACCCTTTCTAATCTGCCCACCTCCCACGCTCGTCATGCCACAAGCATCTTTTGCGCAAGCCATCACTGCTTCCCTAAATACACCCCATTCCTCCCCCACTACCCTTACCTCCTTTGTTCTCACCTTATTCCATTCTGTACTCAGCCTCTCCTGGTACTTCCTCACACAAGGCTCCTTCCCAAGCTCACTTACTCTCTCTACTCTTTGCACCCCAACATTCTCTCTTCTTTTCTGAAAACCTCTACAAATCTTCACCTTCGCCTCCACAAGATAATGATCAGACATCCCTCCAGTTGCACCTCTCAGCATATTAACATCCAAAAGTCTCTCTTTCGCGCGCCTATCAACTAACACGTAATCCAATAACGCTCTCTGGCCGTCTCTCCTACTTACATACGTTTCATTATGTATATCTCTCTTTTTAAACCAGGTATTCCCAATCAACAATCCTTTTTCAGCACATAAATATACAAGTTCTTCACCATTTCCATTTACAACACTGAACACCCCATGTATTATTCCCTCAACTGCCACATTACTCACCTTTGCATTCAAATCATATATCACTATAACCCGGTCTCGTGCATCAAAACCACTAACACACTCTTTCAGCTGCTCCCAAAACACTTGCCTCTCATGATCTTTCTCATGCCCAGGTGCATATGCACCAATGATCACCCATCTCTCTCCATCAACTTTCAGTTTTACCCATATCAATCTAGAATTTACTTTCTTATACTCTATCACATACTCCCACAACTCCTGATTCAGGAGTAGTGCTACTCCTTCCCTTGCTCTTGTCCTCTCACTAACCCCTGACTTTACTCCCAAGGTATTCCCAGACCACTCTTCCCCTTTACCCTTGAGCTTCGTTTCACTCAGAGCCAAACCATCCAGGTTCCTTTCCGCAAACATACTACCTATCTCTCCTTTTTTCTCATCTTGGTTACATCCACACACATTTAGACACCCCAATCTGAGCCTTCGAGGAGGATGAGCACTCCCCGCGTGACTCCTTCTGTTTCTCCTCTTAGAAAGTTAAAATACAAGGAGGGGAGGGCTTCTAGCCCCCCGCTCCCGTCCCCTTTAGTCGCCTTCTACGACACGTGAGGAATGCGTGGGAAGTATTCTTTTTCCCCTATCCCCGGGGATAAATATGATATGTATGGCAATATATTCAGTCTCTCCTATATCCGACATTTTTCCTGCTGGCTGTCATATGGTAATTCACCGCAATTAGAGGGGACACAGTCTCAGTTAAGTTGGTGAATGTTGGTTTGCGGCTGGGGTGTGTGATATCTCCATGGTTGTTTAATTTGTTTATGGATGGGGCTGTTTGGGAGGAGAATGCAAGAGTTTTGGAAAGATGTGCAACTATGCAGTCTGTTGTGGATGAGGGAGCTTGGGAAGTGAGTCAGTTGTTGTTCGCTGATGATACAGCACTGGTAGATGATTCGGGTGAGAAATTGCAGAAGCTGGTTACTGAGTTTGGTAAAGTGTGTGAAAGAAGAAAGCTGAAAGTAAATGCGAATACGAGCGAGGTTATTAGGTACAGTAGGGTTGAGGGTCAAGTCAATTGTGAGGTAAGATTGAATGGAGAAAAACTGGAGGAAGTGAAGTGTTTTAGATATCAGTGAGTGGATTTGGCAGCGGATGCAGCCATGGAAGTGGGAGTGAATCATAGGGTGGGGAAGGGGGCGAAAATTCTGGGAGCGTTGAAGAATGTGTGGAAGTCGAGAACGTTATCTTGGAAAGCAAAAATGGGTATGTTTGAAGGAATAGTGGTTCCAGCAATATCATATGGTTGGGAGGCGTGGGCTATAGATAGAGTTGTGCGCAGGAGGGTGGATGTGCTGGAAATGAGATGTTTGAGGACAATATGTGGTATGAGGTGGTTTGATCGAGTAAGTAATGAAAGGGTAAGAGAGGTGTATCGTAACAAAATGAGTGTGGTTGAGAGCGCGGAAGGGGGTGTTTTGAAATAGTTTGACCACATGAAGAGAATGAGTGAGGAAAGTTTGACAAAGAGGATATATGCGTCAGAGGTAGAGGGAACGAGGAGTAGTGGGAGACCAAATTGGAGGTGGAAAGATGGAGTGAAAATATTTTGTGTGATCGGGGCCTGAACATGGTGGATGATGAAAGTTGTGCAAGGAATAGAATGAATTAGAACGATGTGGTGTACCGGGGTCGAAGTGCCGTCAATGGATTGAACCAGGGCATGTGAAGCGTCTGGGGTAAACCATGGAAAGTTTTACGGGGCTTGGATGTGAAAAGGGAGCTGTGATTTCGGTGCATCATACATGACAGCTAGAGACTGAGTGTGAACGAATGTGGCCTTCGTTGTCTTTTCCTAGTGCTACCTCGCGCACATGCGGGAGCAGGGGGTTGTCATTTCATGTGTGGCGGGGTGGCGACGGAAGTTAACAAGGGCAGACAGTACGAATTATGTACATATATATATATATATATATATATATATATATATATATATATATATATATATATATATATATACATAAGGCAGGAAATGGCGAATAGTATGAAATATATATATATATATATATATATATATATATCTATATATATATATATATATATATATATATATATATATATATATATATATATATATATATATATATATATATATATATTATCCCTGGGGATAGGGGATTAAGAATACATCCCACGTATTCCCTGCGTGTCGTAGAAGGCGACTAAAAGGGGAGGGAGCGGGGGGCTGGAAATCCTCCCCTCTCTCTTTTTTTTTTTTTTTTTTTCTAATTTTCCAAAAGAAGGAACAGAGGGGGCCAGGTGAGGATATTCCAAAAAAGGCCCAGTCCTCTGTTCTTAACGCTACCTCGCTATCGCGGGAAATGGCGAATAGTATGAAAAAAAAAAAAATATATATATATATATATATATTATTTTATTTTTTATTATACTTTGTCGCTGTCTCCCGCGTTTGTGAGGTAGCGCAAGGAAACAGACGAAAGAAATGGCCCAACCCCCCCCCCCATACACATGTATATACATACGTCCACACACGCAAATATACATACCTACACAGCTTTCCATGGTTTACCCCAGACGCTTCACATGCCTTGATTCAATCCACTGACAGCACGTCAACCCCGGTATACCACATCGTTCCAATTCACTCTATTCCTTGCCCTCCTTTCCCCCTCCTGCATGTTCAGGCCCCGATCACACAAAATCTTTTTCACTCCATCTTTCCACCTCCAATTTGGTCTCCCTCTTCTCCTCGTTCCCTCCACCTCCGACACATATATCCTCTTGGTCAATCTTTCCTCACTCATTCTCTCCATGTGCCCAAACCACTTCAAAACATCCCTCTTCTGCTCTCTCAACCACGCTCTTTTTATTTCCACACATCTCTCTTACCCTTACGTTACTCACTCGATCAAACCACCTCACACCACACATTGTCCTCAAACATCTCATTTCCAGCACATCCATCCTCCTGCGCACAACTCTATCCATAGCCCACGCCTCGCAACCATACAACATTGTTGGAACCACTATTCCTTCAAACATACCCATTTTTGCTTTCCGAGATAATGTTCTCGACTTCCACACATTCTTCTAGGCTCCCAGAATTTTCGCCCCCTCCCCCACCCTATGATCCACTTCCGCTTCCATGGTTCCATCCGCTGCCAGATCCACTCCCAGATATCTAAAACACTTCACTTCCTCCAGTTTTTCTCCATTCAAACTCACCTCCCAATTGACTTGACCCTCAACCCTACTGTACCTAATAACCTTGCTCTTATTCACATTTACTCTCAACTTTCTTCTTCCACACACTTTACCAAACTCAGTCACCAGCTTCTGCAGTTTCTCACATGAATCAGCCACCAGCGCTGTATCATCAGCGAACAACAACTGACTCACTTCCCAAGCTCTCTCATCCCCAACAGACTTCATACTTGCACCTCTTTCCAAAACTCTTGCATTTACCTCCCTAACAACCCCATCCATAAACAAATTAAACAACCATGGAGACATCACACACCCCTGCCGCAAACCTACATTCACCGAGAACCAATCACTCTCCTCTCTTCCTACACGTACACATGCCTTACATCCTCGATAAAAACTTTTCACTGCTTCTAACAACTTTCCTCCCACACCATATATTCTTAATACCTTCCACAGAGCATCTCTATCAACTCTATCATATGCCTTCTCCAGATCCATAAATGCTACATACAAATCCATTTGCTTTTCTAAGTATTTCTCACATACATTCTTCAAAGCAAACACCTGATCCACACATCCTCTACCACTTCTGAAACCACACTGCTCTTCCCCAATCTGATGCTCTGTACATGCCTTCACCCTCTCAATCAATACCCTCCCATATAATTTACCAGGAATACTCAACAAACTTATACCTCTGTAATTTGAGCACTCACTCTTATCCCCTTTGCCTTTGTACAATGGCACTATGCACGCATTCCGCCAATCCTCAGGCACCTCACCATGAGTCATACATACATTAAATAACCTTACCAACCAGTCAACAATACAGTCACCCCCTTTTTTAATAAATTCCACTGCAATACCATCCAAACCTGCTGCCTTGCCGGCTTTCATCTTCTGCAAAGCTTTCACTACCTCTTCTCTGTTTACCAAATCATTTTCCCCAACCCTCTCACTTTGCAAACCACCTCGACCAAAACACCCTATATCTGGCACTCTATCATCAAACACATTCAACAAACCTTCAAAATACTCACTCCATCTCCTTCTCACATCACCACTACTTGTTATCACCTCCCCATTTGCGCCCTTCACTGAAGTTCCCATTTGCTCCCTTGTCTTACGCACTTTATTTACCTCCTTCCAGAACATCTTTTTATTCTCCCTAAAATTTAATGATACTCTCTCACCCCAACTCTCATTTGCCCTTTTTTTCACCTCTTGCACCTTTCTCTTGACCTCCTGTCTCTTTCTTTTATACATCTCCCACTCAATTGCATTTTTTCCCTGCAAAAATCGTCCAAATGCATCTCTCTCCTCTTTCACTAATACTCTTACTTCTTCATCCCACCACTCACTACCCTTTCTAATCAACCCACCTCCCACTCTTCTCATGCCACAAGCATCTTTTGCGCAATCCATCACTGATTCCCTAAATACATCCCATTCCTCCCCCACTCCCCTTACTTCCATTGTTCTCACCTTTTTCCATTCTGTACTCAGTCTCTCCTGGTACTTCCTCACACAGGTCTCCTTCCCAAGCTCACTTACTCTCACCATCCTCTTCACCCCAACATTCACTCTTCTTTTCTGAAAACCCATACAAATCTTCACCTTAGCCTCCACAAGATAATGATCAGACATCCCTCTAGTTGCACCTCTCAGCACATTAACATCCAAAAGTCTCTCTTTCGCACGCCTGTCAATTAACACGTTATCCAATAACGCTCTCTGGCCATCTCTCCTACTTACATAAGTATACTTATGTATATCTCGCTTTTTAAACCAGGTATTCCCAATCATCAGTCCTTTTTCAGCACATAAATCTACAAGCTCTTCACCATTTCCATTTACAACACTGAACACCCCATGTATTATTCCCTCAACTGCCACATTACTCATCTTTGCATTCAAATCACCCATCACTATAACCCGGTCTCGTGCATCAAAACCACTAACACACTCATTCAGCTGCTCCCAAAACACTTGCCTCTCATGATCTTTCTTCTCATGCCCAGGTGCATATGCACCAATAATCACCCACCTCTCTCCATCAACTTTCAGTTTTACCCATATTAATCGAGAATTTACTTTCTTACATTCTATCAAATACTCCCACAACTCCTGTTTCAGGAGTATTGCTACTCCTTCCCTTGCTCTTGTCCTCTCACTAACCCCTGACTTTACTCCCCAGACATTCCCAAACCACTCTTCCCCTTTACCCTTGAGCTTCGTTTCACTCAGAGCCAAAACATCCAGGTTCCTTTCCTCAAACATACTACCTATCTCTCCTTTTTTCACATCTTGGTTACATCCACACACATTTAGGCACCCCACTCTGAGCCTTCGAGGAGGATGAGCACTCCCCGCGTGACTCCTTCTTCTGTTTCCCATTTTAGAAAGTTAATACAAGGAGGGGAGGATTTCTGGCCCCCCGCTCCCGTCCCCTTTAGTCGCTTTCTACGACACGCGAGGAATACGTGGGAAGTATTCTTTCACCCCTATCCCCAGGGATAATTTACATATATATATACATATACACATACACACACATACAAATACATACGTACATATACACACACACACACATACATATATATACATATGAAAAATGTAAGAAACAATTTAGAAAACTGAAACTTTTAGCTTGAACTGAATGAAAAAAATGAATGTCACATAATGGTTCAACCTCTGGCTATGGAAAAAGGAAATGTATAATTTATTTACACAAACGTCAATAGTAGTTCTCATCAATTTAACCACTGTATCAATAAGCTTCAATGTCTAAGCTACATTTTTCTCCAATTTCACTATTTTCTTGTCAAAACACCATGTATGAAAACTATCACTCCAGTAACACAACTATAAACATTTACTTCCCCTTTAAAAAAAAGTTCTGGGGAAGTCTGTCTCGGGTTTCACTGACAAAATTTGAGTCATTCATTTAATATGCTCATATATTTCCATCCTAATGTACTATATTTGGTTATTTATATGTGTTTAGAGTTTATGGTTTTACTTCCTGCAGCGTCAGTAGGGCAGTACTTCCTGCAAAGCTAGTAGGGTAGTACTCCTTCTTTCCTCGAACAGCTGAGTTGTGAAATTCTCTTCCTTCTTTCGTCTTTCTCTCTTCACATAACCTTCCTTCCTTTGGCAAGGCTAGTGCAGACAGGGCACACACGTCTCCTAGTACCGTGCAGACGAGGCACACACATATACATATATATATATGTATGTATATATAAATATATATATATATATATATATATATATATATATATATATATATATATATATATATATATATATATATATATATATATATATATATATATATATATATATATATGTATTATTGACTGGTTGGTAAGGTTATTTAATGTATGTATGACTCATGGTGAGGTGCCTGAGGACTGGCGGAATGCGTGCATAGTGCCATTGTACAAAGGCAAAGGGGATAAGAGTGAGTGCTCAAATTACAGAGGTATAAGTTTGTTGAGTATTCCTGGTAGATTATATGGGAGGGTATTGACTGAGAGGGTGAAGGCATGTACAGAGCATCAGATTGGGGAGAGCAGTGTGGTTTCAGAAGTGGTAGAGGATGTGTGGATCAGGTGTTTGCCTTGAAGAATGTATGTGGGAAATACTTAGAAAAGCAAATGGATTTGTATGTAGCATTTATGGATCTGGAGAAGGCATGTGATAGAGTTGATAGAGATGCTCTGTGGAAGGTATTAAGAATATATGGTGTGGGAGGCAAGTTGTTAGAAGCAGTGAAAAGTTTTTATCGAGGATATAAGGCATGTGTACGTGTAGGAAGAGAGGAAAGTGATTGGTTCTCAGTGAATATAGGTTTGCGGCAGGGGTGTGTGATGTCTCCATGGATGTTTAATTTGTTTATGGACGGGGTTGTTAGGGAGGTGAATGCAAGAGTTTTGGAAAGAGGGGCAAGTATGAAGTCTGTTGTGGATGAGAGAGCTTGGGAGGTGACTCAGTTGTTGTTCGCTGATGATACAGCGCTGGTGGCTGATTCATGTGAGAAACTGCAGAAGCTGGTGACTGAGTTTGGTAAAGTATGTGAAAGAAGAAAGTTGAGAGTAAATGTGAACAAGAGCAAGGTAATTAGGTACAGTAGGGTTGAGGGTCAAGTCAATTGGGAGGTAAGTTTGAATGGAGAAAAACTGGAGGAGGTAAAGTGTTTTAGATATCTGGGAGTGGATCTGGCAGCGGATGGAACCATGGAAGCGGAAGTGGATCATAGGGTGGGGGAGGGGGCGAAAATCCTGGGAGCCTTGAAGAATGTGTGGAAGTCGAGAACATTATCTCGGAAAGCAAAAATGGGTATGTTTAAAGGAATAGTGGTTCCAACAATGTTGTATGGTTGCGAGGCGTGGGCTATGGATAGAGTTGTGCGCAGGAGGATGGATGTGCTGGAAATGAGATGTTTGAGGACAATGTGTGGTGTGAGGTGGTTTGATCGAGTAAGTAACGTAAGGGTAAGAGAGATGTATGGAAATAAAAAGAGCGTGGTTGAGAGAGCAGAATATGGTGTTTTGAAATGGTTTGGTCACATGGAGAGAATGAGTGAGGAAAGATTGACCAAGAGGATATATGTGTCGGAGGTGGAGGGAACGAGAAGTGGTAGACCAAATCGGAGGTGGAAAGATGGAGTGAAAAAGATTTTGTGTGATCGGGGCCTGAACATGCAGGAGGTTGAAAGGAGGGCAAGGAATAGAGTGAATTGGATCGATGTGGTATACCGGGGTTGACGTGCTGTCAGTGGATTGAATCAGGGCATGTGAAGCGTCTGGGGTAACCATGGAAAGCTGTGTAGGTATGTATATTTGCGTGTGTGGACGTATGTATATACATGTGTATGGGGGTGGGTTGGGCCATTTCTCTCGTCTGTTTCCTTGCGCTACCTCTCAAACGCGGGAGACAGCGACAAAGCAAAAAAAAAAAAAAAAATATATATATATATATATATATATATATATATATATATATATATATATATATATATATATGTATATATATATATATATATATATATATATATATATATATATATATATATATATATATATATATATATATATATATATATATATATATATATAACAATTAGTTGATATATAACGAATAGACGTAGCTAGGACGCCATTTGGTAAACATGTGATTGTCTAAAACATACAACGAGTGTTCATAAACTTATCATTTTACAAATCTTATCAACAATAAAGTTATCTAATTTGTATAGACCATCACAAATATCAAGATTATAATTCTTTTGTATTTAGTAATAGAAGAATCAATGATATTTCTCTTGGTAATAGAATTAGAGTTAATAACTGAGATGGCGTTACTCTAGTCAATACAATGATCATAATTTTGAAAATGATTAAACAAGACATTTTATGTTGGTCAGACTGGTAAGGATCTTTCTGTAATACTTAAGCAACATAAATATAGTATAAGAACGGGACAAGAATCAAATGCCTTGTTTAATCATGTGTGTGTGTATGTGTGTGTGTGTGTGTGTGTGTGTGTGTGTGTGTGTGTGTGTGCAAATATCAATAAAATGGCAGGAGTGGATTATACGTACAAAAGAGGTGCTCATTAAAGAAAGATAAAATACTGAATAGTGGTGAAAACCTTTGTATTTATTCCATTGAAAAAGTAGTAAAGTGAATTATATCTAGAGGGCAATAAGTTTTCAAGTAAGAATGAAATTTGTTCTTATACAAAATCAAACAGAAAATAAAAAAAAAAAAATCATAAAAGCCTAATACGTTTGTGTTGCTTATCCAAGCCCATTTTTACTAAGTAATGATGGAACGGCTCCACCCACTTTCATCACTTGAGTACATAGAATATATTATCGTCGATGCTAAAGAGTTTTCCCTTTTGATGTTATCCTTAAAATAAAGGTTAAGGAAAGTGAGATAGAGCTTAACGTTAAAGTTAGGATAGCTAAGGCATCCTTGATCATATAATCACTAGTCAGGTATTAATATAGGTTAGGTTAGGTTCAGTATCCTTCATCAGGTCACCATTACCAAGGTGTTGTTATGTTGGGTCAGGCAACTTTAAACCAACTTTCAGTATTATTTACTCATAAATCTTTAAGTTCTAATAACCCAAAATATTTAGAGTAGATAGGGTAGAAACTGATGGAAGCCATTTCTAACATTCTTGCATAACCTGACCTCTCGCCTTCCCAAAACATTGCCATCCGATCTTGGATATAGTACTGCTGTGTCCGTCAACTAATTTCAAAAGGAAGACATTGAATGGAGAAATTACTGAGGTAATCTACAAAGATGATTACTGGACTGAGAAACAAATTCAGAGAGCAGATTAAACGACTTAAATCCATTCAGCTTTAGGGAAAAGAAGTTTAAGAGATCCTATACAGGTATATGAAGTTATTATAATGGCATCCCTTTAAGCTTGATATTTTTACTTCCTGTAACTAGTTCCAACAATTAAAACAATATTCAGCATTGTGATTTAAGTGACTGACTTTAGGATCCATTTGAATCTGTCAAAAATTGTATCTAGCAAATACTTCAACTTTCAACTGACCCATTCTATATTTTTATTCATTTCATCTCAGTTTTATCACCTTTCTGTTACTGTTTAACATCAACAGTAGCCCGTCTACGTAGTTGGGGCTCTGAAGCAAAGGAAACTTTTTCTAGCCTAGGTTAGGGTAGCATCTAAACCAAACACTAAATGACCTTACCTTAGAAATATTTTCGGACAGTACCTTCTGAACATATTTCTTAAGGTAAGGTCGTGGGGATTAGTTTAGGTGCTAACTAAACCTTGGCTAGAAAAAGTTTGCTTTAAAGCCACAACTACTGGAAAGGCCTACTTTAAGTGGTGATATTGAAATCCATTTGCTGCAGTGTGCCCCTCCGTCCATTTGTTTTATGTCCATCTAAAGATCCATACGTCCAATTTTTGATGTAGATTGATTTCCTATCTTAGTTTCGTCTACGGAATTCTACATCTTCAGTTCAGCACAACATTGTGGTAATGAAATGAAAGTCATCACATTCATAAGCCGAGTGGACGTAGCTTATCCCACCTCGTTAGAGAGAAAACTTACCTGTATTTGAATTAATGAACCGAAACAGAGAAGACAAAATTTTAATACACATTTATCATACAACTATATAATTTATATTATATACATTACCACATTTCCTGCACTTTCCATCACAAATTTGCTGAGGTCATAACCTTGTAGTTACCATTACCTTACAACCTTAAGGATGGTGGTCTACAACACCTCTAGATTGATGGAGAAACCGAAAAGTTTCGTTTTACTATTAAGACCACAGAAATGCGGTAATTCCACTTCACTACCACTAACTACTAGTTATTTTACTTGTTGATTTTCACGGCTAAGATTTTCATGCTCTGAGCGAAGCCATACAATAATCGTCCTTATCTACTCTGAGCATTGGATAGCATCTTGATGATCAAGATTGCTGTTTTGGTTGTCCGTTTCCCTTGTTACTGCTGCGCCTCACTGCACACCTTACATGAGTGCCTTCCACAGTATTAGGGACAGCTGCTGGGCCTCACTGTAGCTACTTCTGGGACGGTTGCCAATCTTCCTCGTATTCTCTCATGACCACAGCGCCAAACCGACTCCCGCCATCAGGCCGAAACGCACAAACATTTCTGACAAAATTGAGACAACCGCTTTCGCGTCAGTTTTGACACCAAGTGAATTTATACGACAATTACGCTCAAGATGCTTGGTTTTTCGTTCATGGATTGAACAGAAGCAACCAACGATGGTTGCTACTGCCCAATCCATGAAGTCCCCCCCACCACGGAAAGGTAACCAAGCTTCGGGGGGGATGGGTGTTTACCCTGCCGCCAACGGAGAAACTCAATATTAGTGCAGAGATCTTTTCCTCGGTAAAGAAAGTCCAGCCGGACACCGCCCTCATGAGATTACTGCACGACAGCAAAGATCACCCTTTGGTAGGCTGTGCTATAGGCAGCACAGCTCCGTCAAAGATCTCACTCCATAAGTGAACTTATATAGATTCCTTTTTGAACATTTTGTCTTGTCTATAAGGAACTCATCAGTTCTTCTCCAGTGAAAGCAAAAAATCATCGAGAAATTCATTTGCTTCCTTAATATCAGAATCTTGTGGCTCTGTGTGGGGGACGGGGCTGGTGGTCTCTGTGACTGGCTGTATCTGGAGAGCGGGACTGGTGGCCTCTGTGACTGGCTGTGTCTGGGGAGCGGGGCTGGTGGTCTCTGTGACTGGCTGTGTCTGGAGAGCGGGGCTGGTGGTCTCTGTGACTGGCTGTGTCTGGGAAGCGGGGCTGGTGGTCTCTGTGTCTGGCTGTGTCTGGGAAGCGGGGCTGGTGGTCTCTGTGACTGGCTGTGTCTGGAGATCAGGTGAAGTCTTGGGTATAAATTTCAATATACTGTGAGCGATATCGTCTCTCAACCGATTCCTCTCGATCTTCTCTTGCACGGCCTTCATGATACGTTTGGGCGGCTTTCTCCATTTTCTTTGCATTTCAGTTGGTGATCCTGCGCCATCGAGCCACATGATACCAGAATAGTATCGTTCCTGTTTCCCAACGGGTCCAATCTTGGTGTCACACATGATGCCGAGTGAACCCAAATGGCGGCCGATGTTTACGTTGGAAGCCACGGGCTCGTTATGTATCTTGCAGTAACTTTCATACCGTTGCTGCAGCTCTTTCCTGCTGATAAGGTACCGCTTCATAGTAATAGTCTTTCCCTTCATTTGAACGAAGGTATTCATGAAACTAACAAAGGAAGCCTTTCCTTTGTAATCCCGTTTGTAGTAACAGAAAGCCATTGAAGACGTGGACTGGGTCAGGCGAAGTTACACAGACTAACAAGATAGTCCTTCAATCAATGGTCCTGTATCAGCACTGAACTCGAAATACGTCAGAACGACAATTTCAACCCAGGGCTGGAGGGCCAATTGATGATATTCTCACGTCTTGCTCAACCAAGTAACCTCGGTTAGACCTTGTTTATATTCAAATATAGTAAAGTTAATATAGTGAAGCTTGATGATTCTATTCATATGTAAGTTGCAATGTAGTTTGTATATATATATATATATATATATATATATATATATATATATATATATATATATATATATATATATATATATATATATATATATATATATATATATATATATATATATATATATATATATATATATATATATATATATATATATATATATATATATTCAATAATGGATGGAACTTGGCTCCTAAGGTGATTTTGTTGTTGGAATGGGACCTCCAGCGATTCTGTCCACCTTTTCCCTTTCTAGACATGTGGTGGTGCATTGGGTAGTGTGGCAACCTTCGTCTTCATCTTTTTGGGTGCAGGCTTGCAAACCTCGTGGAGTAGTTGTGGGGTTTGCTTCTTTGCTGCACCCGACATAGCCATCTGGGCGTAGCTATCTACCCGGGCTGGTGGGTCAGCCAGCATAGCTACACGCTCACTCGATACCTGGGCTGGTGGACGAGCAGCCTTCCTTTCTTCCATGGCTACAGTCTGCCTAACGACCTGGGGTTGTGGAGCAGCCATCCTTACTACCACCCAGGTTGGTTGGGCAGCCTTCTTTCGTTTCTTTGCTACACCCTTCTGGTTGGGCTGGTTGGGCAACCTTCTTTTTCCTCTTCTTCGATACAACCTGCCAACCGAATTCGTCTGCTGGTGGGTCCGTTTCTTTCATGGATACAACCTCTGTAGCAACTTGGGCTGGCCGGTCAACCTTCGACTGTAGGTAAAAGTATATATATAGAATAATGTGGTTATCATCAGCAGCCAGAGGCCATTCCTCCCTCCTTGCCTGCAGAGTTCTTGATTTTATGGAAAGTTCTACAAGATTATGGTAAGATAAATACCATTGAGAGGACGTTGTTAGGGGACAGTCAGGTTCAGTTTAGAGTTGGTTGTGGGATGGTTCTTTTACTGTGTCGTATCAGCCAGATGGGTATTTCTTTTCACAATCTTCGTTAATGTTTCTGTTTTCTAGAGGCATAATCTAGAACTCTATTTTCCATATGTTTATCATATTTCTTGTTATAGTTTCATTATCATCATTAGTTTTGTTATTGTTGACTTTCAGATATTTGATGTTATATTTGTGATTCCCGTGGAAGCGTCTGACATCTTGCTAGAAGACTTTCTGGTCACAATATTTCTGCACTGGGGAGTTGATCGTATTCTTTTATTGCAGGTTTTGTTATTATCTTGCTTTACATTAAGGTCTACTGGAGGTTTTCCCAATGTTGGTTGAACATATGTCCAGCAACAGGAGATAGCGTAAGATACAGTATTGATGAAACTTATCTATCTATATACCTATCTAAATATCGCTCTATCTATCTATCAATCTAACTATCTATCTACCTATTTATCTATCTATCTTTATCTGAAAGTCAACAATAATAAAATCATTGATATATGAAGTATAACAATGTCCTCTCAATGGCAATTATCTCACCAGAATCTTCTAGAACCTTCCAGAAAACTATGAACTCTGCAGGCAAGGAGGGAGGAATGGTCTCTGGCTATTGATAAAACCATATTATTCCATATATATGTTTATATATACATATTTATGTATATATATTAATGTATATATAACGTACAGAATAATGTGGCCATCATCAGTATCGAAGAAAACTGAAAAGATGAGGTCCCACCGAGATTCGAACTCGGATTGCTGTATCCAAAGTCCAGAGTGCTAACCCTTACACCATGGGACCTGATAAGAAAAGATGTGATTTCATCTAAATGTTTTACATATAATCAACCAGAGGCCATTCCTCCCTCCCTGCCTGCAGGGTTCAAGGTTTTCTAGAAGGTTCTCGAAGATTCTGGTGAGGAACTGCCATTGAGAGGACGTTGTTATACGTATCATTAATGATATTGTTGTTGACTTTCTGATTTAGATAGATAGATAGATAGATAGATAGGTAAAAAACAGATATTGGATAGATCGATAGATACGTAAGGCTGTATATGTCAACTTTCACAGAAATCATTGATATCTGCGTTATTCTGCAAGAAATACATGTACATGGATGTAGTGATAATATGGGTTAGGTATAAGACCAGTTGTGTTGAGATTGTAGTGAATGTGACCATTGACTTCAACCTTAATAGTGTAGTGAAGATAAAGTTGTAGTGAAGATAAATCTTGAAGTGACTCATAAGGTTGTTGTGAGTACAAGGATGCATCGTAAATGAGTACTTCCTACCTGAAAGTCAACAATTACAAAATTGATCAAGTATAACAACATCCTCGGACAACCAACTACAAACACCAACCATAGAGTGAACCTGACTGTCACCTAACGACGACCTCTCAAAGGTAATGATCTTACCAGAATCTTCGAGAACCTTCTAGAAAACCTTGAACCCTGCAGGCAGGGAGGGAGGAATGGCCTCTGGTTGATTATATGTAAAACATTTAGATGAAATCACATCTTTTCTTATCAGGTCCCATGGTGTAAGGGTTAGCACTCTGGACTTTAAATCCAGCAATCCGAGTTCGAATCTCGGTGGGACCTCATCTTTTCAGTTTTCTTCGATACTGATGATGGTCGCATTATTCTGTACGTTATATATACATTCATATATATACATAAAAATGTATATGTAAACATATATATGGAATAATATGGTTTTATCAATAGCCAGAGACCATTCTTCCCTCCTTGCCTGCAGAGTTCATAGTTTTCTGGAAGGTTCTAAAAGATTCTGGTGAGATAATTGCCATTGAGAGGACATTGTTATACTTCATATATCAATGATTTCATTATTGTTGACTTTCAGATAAAGATAGATAGATAGATACATAGTTAGATTCATAGATTGATAGAGCGATATTTATATAGGTATATAGATAGATAAGTTTCATCAATACTGTATCTTACGCTTGTAGCTCCTTCCATGCAGTCTTCATTGTATTACTATCTTCACTATATCCTTATCTTGACAAAACATTCACCTTCACTAACCACTATCTTCACTATATCCTTATCTTCACTAAACATTCATCACCAACCACTATCTTCACTATCTCCTTATCTTCACTATACATTCACCTTCACTAACCACTATCCTCACTATATCCTTATCTTCAATAAACATTTCACCTTCACTAACCACTATCTTCACTATATCCTTATCTACACTAAACATTCATCACTAACCACTGTCTTCACTATCTCCTTATCTTCACTAAACCTTCACCTTCAGTAACCACTATCTTCACTATATCCTTATCTTCAATAAACATTCATCACTAACCCCTATCTTCAATATATCCTTATCTTCACTACACCCAAAGCTACAAAATATCATTTTCAATGAGATTGGATTGTTTTGTGTTCACTATATTCTTCACTACACCATCATGCTGACAATACCATTGCCCTTATTCTACCTGGAAAGGCCATCATCAACTATACCCTAACAAGACCTTCATCATCGTAATTAAGGCCCTCATCACTTCACCCTCAGTTACACTGACCTTTGGCCTTATCATTAGGGGTGAGGTTCATAGATCTCTTTCCACAGACACAAACACACACACACACACACACACACACACACACACACACACACACACACACACACACACACAACACAGAACACACACACACACACACACACACACACACACACACATACAGCGTTATCAATACTGTAACAATCATCTCTACTGGTCAAATTTTTCACTTACTGTAGCGGGTTATCAGTGATACAAGCTCGTTATACCTTTACTTCAGATTGAAATCAATGATACTACTCAATCTTTATATTCACTACAAGTGGAAACCATCAAGGATACTGTTCAATCTTCACTTTAATTGCCATCTAGTATAACATTCTGCAGCTGTATAACATCGTGCAAGAGTAATTCAAAAGATAATCAATGGACCCTCAACAAAGAGTTAGACGATTAGTTGAGGTGCGTGAAAGAGCAAAAAGGGAAGAACGAGAAAACGCAAGAGTGTGGCGATAGATGCGACGTGAGCGCGGGAGGGGTAGGAGAGCTCCTAGTGTGGTGGTACCTGTGCACCAACAAGAAGTGAGAAGAGAAAATCGCGTGGCATAGGTACGCAAGGCGGCAGCTGAAAGAGAAAGAGTTGATGCCAACCAGTGGGCTGCAAGCCGCTTTGCTGCAAGGAGGGCAGCAAGACAGAGAAGAAACCAAGGAAATGAGAGCAGAATGCTTGTCCCTTACCATTATTGGGATAGAGTCAATCTTCCTCCGGAGGATGAATCACACAATAACAATGGTCCTTCTACGGTATTCAGGGAACTACTCGACGATCACTCCTACCCAGGAGTAAGCACTATAGAATACAGTACCTCCTACCCAACATTAAGCACTTTAGACGACAGGACCTCCTACCTAACATTAGGCACCTTAGATAGTAGCTCCTACCCAACATTAAGCACCTTAGATAGTAGCTCCGACCCAACATTAAGCAGCTTAGATAGTAGCTCCTACCCAACATTAAGCAGCTTAGATAGTAGCCCCTACCCAACATTAAGCAGCTTAGATAATAGCTCCTACCCAACATTAAGCAGCGTAGATAATAGCTCCTACCCAACATTAAGCAGCTTAGATAATAGCTTTTACCCAACATTAAGCAGCGTAGATAGTAGCTCCTACCCAACATTAAGCACCTTAGATAGTAGCTCCGACCCAACATTAAGCAGCTTAGATAGTAGCTCCTACCCAACATTAAGCAGCGTAGATAGTAGCTCCTACCCAACATTAAGCACCTTAGATAGTAGCTCCTACCCAACATTAAGCAGCTTAGATAGTAGCTCCTACCCAACATTAAGCAGCGTAGATAGTAGCTCCGACCCAACATTAAGCAACTGTGATGACGCTATCTCCTACCCAACACTATGCAAAATGACAAGCCATTCAGAATTCATCGAGGGTCAGGCCGTGCACGAACAGGGGCAGGTGTGCTCCACTCTGTACACCAACCCCAGTCATCATAGCAGTCAAGATAACGGCTGCTCCTGCTGTTCGGACCCAGTGCAATATATATTTACACACTGCCTCGTGGAGGAGGAGCGCGCCCTCATCATACAACCCGGGAAAGACTCCATCCAACGCATCAGGATACTGGGCAAGGGCGCCAACGGGCTGGTGGGAGAGGTCATCTTCAATGGAGAACAGATGGTCATGAAGACCTTCTGCTTGGAAAACATCTGCGACCTGGTCCACGAGATGCGGGTCCAGCGGGAGCTCGCCGGAGCCGGAGGTGCCCCCGAAGTGCGCGGGCTGAGCCTCGACAGGGCCCAGTTGGTGATGACCTTCACTGGCAGCACGTACCACCAATATATCCGCACCTGCACCGACCTCCAGCTCGTCCAGACCCTCTCCATTATCGCCCAGAAACTCCAAGAAATCCATGATAAGGGCATCCTCCACAACGACCTCAAGGTCGATAACATAACGACGGGGAATCGCTCCAGAAGCCGACATCCACATCATCGACTTCGGCCTGAGTAGGAGAGTGGGCCAAGTGCTGAGGATTGGCAGCGGCGACCACAAAGAGACTTGGTATTCCCCTGAGATGCAGGCCTGGCAGCCCCTCACCCCGGCCAGCGACGTCTACTCCCTGGGCTTTCTCATCGGAATGGTCCTGACCACAGCCGCTAAAGATGTCGACCTCCAGGATCATCTGCTGGACCTTCAGATCCAGGCAATGCAGCACGACCCTCTGGCCCGCCCATCACTCCAGGACATCATCAACGAACTGGACTTCATCGCACAACTGTATATGAACAGTGGGAGAGACAGACCTTCCCCACCTCATTTGAGAGCCACTCCTACCCAAGAGTGAGCACCTCCCTAACAGTAAACATTGTAAATATCATAGCCTTAATTATCATTTTCTTGTACTAAAGGATTATAAATATCATAAAATACAAAGAATAATATAAAATATACTATCTTGAGTACCTCATTATCTCTTGCATTACTCATGATTTCCCTCAATATCATAATATAAGACTTCCCTCACACTTCCCACTGTACCCAAGACTTGTACTAAAGGATTATAAATATCATAAAATATAAAAAATACTATCTTGAGTACCTAATTAGCTCTTGCGTTACTCATGATTTCCCTCAATATCATAATATAAGACTTCCCTCACACTTCCCACTGTACCCAAGACTTCCCTCACACTTCCCACCGTACCCAAGACTTCCCTCACACTTACCACTGTACCCCAGACTTACCTCACACCTCACACTGTACCGACAAGTTCTACCAAGTGTATGTGTTGACTGCATTTATGTATGATAAACCTTGCTGAATAACGAAATGCATCAGAGTAAATATATTTATTTATTTTATACCTACACGTTTCATGGATCAAACAATGTAAAAGATAGAATTACCCAACACTACTATTTCAGATATCTTTTACCATCCTACGTGGGAAATCCAAAGGGGTTATCATGTCTTGGATGAATACACATAAATAGCTTGTAGCTCCTTCCATGCAGTCTTCATTGTATTACTATCTTCACTATATCATTATCTTGACAAAACATTCACCTTCACTAACCACTATCTTCACTATATCCTTATCTTCACTAAACATTCATCACCAACCACTGACACGGGAAATGGGAAATAGTATGAAAGAATATATATATATATATATATATATATATATATATATATATATATATATATATATATATATATATATATATATATATATATATATATATATATATATATATATATATATATATATATATATATATATATATATGTATATTGGAAAGGAAATGCCTTGATGAATAAGTGATGCCAAGATGTGTCCTACCTCAACGATTGTTGCAGCTGTCTGGTCGACCATTTCACCAATTCCAAAACGTCATTTTAAAGAAACACATTGAAGTAAAGAAACTTGCAATGGAGGCGACTTTTCGCATTACAAGAGAGAAGAAACTTGCCTTTCAAATGGCAATACCGACATATTGGAAGAACCGGATGTTGGACTATTGCTATGATAGATTAAGGAATGAAAGCAATAGGCTACAAAATGACACTAAATTGTAAGTTGGACCATCTTATTAATAACAGCGACTGGACTAAGAACACAAACCCTTCTTTTGTGATAAACCTGTCTGATAAACAACTAGACAAAGATTCCTTGTGTGAATTAGGCTCTGGATTAAGTTTTGCGTGCTCTAACAGGGAAGCCATCTGTGTAGATGTCTCATAGTCTCTTTGTAATTCAGAGAAATACAGTAATTCAAATATTGATGAAATTAATATCTGTAAGATTTAGTGTATGCCAGTTTGTCAAAACCAGTGGAATCTAGTTGCCCTAAATGATTTATAAGAGCTATTAACACCTTAAAAGAAGACAAGGATATAAATATTACTAAAGTAGATAAGGCTAACACTGTTGTGAATTTAGGCAAAGTAACTTTTTATCTAAATTGAATTTTCTTTTAAATGATGACACAACATATTCTAAACTCAGTAAAAATCCCTTAGAAGCAGTTAATTCCCATTTCAATAAAGAAATGAAGGTGCTGTTGAAAGTTAATGGTTTTCTTATCAAAGTTTGTCATCTTTGTCCCCTTCATGCCCATAGATGTATGGACTTATCAAAACACATAAACAGAATTTTCCAGCAAGACCTTTAGTGAGTTCAGTAGGCTCCATCACATATAGATTATCAAAATGGTTAGTTTCTTTATCAAACCATTTAGTAGGTAAGGTGTCAAATTCTAATATCATGAACAATATACATTTAGTCAACAAGCTAAACAATATCAATGCTAATTTTGATTTCAAACTAGTCAGCTTCGATGTTTCCACTACACTCTCCACTTCAATAATGTCTCAGTAAACTCTTAAAATTACTGATCTTTGACCGAACTCTTTCAGATAATGTCAAAATCCTAATTCATCGTCAAGATCTTCACTATAACGTTGGATGAACACACTGAATGTTGGAGATTCGAACCCATGACCTTGATCTTTGAGACTCAGGCTCGGTGATAATGTGTACCACACCTGCCAGTGAATTCCAATACTTAGTCACCTAAATCTTAAGACCACACATGTACATACTGAACTATACACAAAAATATGGTCAACGAAAGATATTTCATATATCTGGTTTTAAAACTGATAAGATCAGGAAATAAGATTTAATCATTATCATTATCGGACGATTATAATGCCCAACAACACACGTTAGGTACATAATATATTTTCTACTAACCTACACGTGAAGTGACAATCCATACCATATCTAACTTCCCACTTGATAACCACCATATTGTATCCTTCAGTAGCAGATATATCATACTTAATGATAATAATAATGATTACAATAATGATAATATTGATACTAATGATAATAATATTAATAATAATAATGATAATGATGATGATGATAATAATGATACATAATAATAATGATGATGCTAATAATGATGATAATGATAATAATGATAATGATAATAATAATAATGATAACAATGATGATAATAATAATAATAATAATAATGATGATAATAATGATAATAATAAAGTAATAATAATAATAACAGTAGTAATAATAATAATAATAAGAGGGATAATAATGATAATGATAACAATGATGATAATAATGATAATAATAATAATAATAATAATAATAATAATAATAATGATAATAATGATAATGATAACAATGATGATAATAATGATAATAATAATAATGATGATAATAATGATAATAATAATGTAATAATAATAATAATTTTTTTTTTTTCTTTTTGCTTTGTCGCTGTCTCCCGCGTTTGCGAGGTAGCGCAAGGAAACAGACGAAAGAAATGGCCCAACCCACCCCCATACACATGTATATACATACGTCCACACACGCAAATATACATACATACACAGCTTTCCATGGTTTACCCCAGACGCTTCACATGCCTTGATTCAATCCACTGACAGCACGTCAACCCCTGTATACCACATCGCTCCAATTCACTCTATTCCTTGCCCTCCTTTCACCCTCTTGCATGTTCAGGCCCCGATCACACAAAATCTTTTTCACTCCATCTTTCCACCTCCAATTTGGTCTCCCTCTTCTCCTCGTTCCCTCCACCTCCGACACGTATATCCTCTTGGTCAATCTTTCCTCACTCATTCTCTCCATGTGACCAAGCCATTTCAAAACACCCTCTTCTGCTCTCTCAACCACGCTCTTTTTATTTCCACACATCTCTCTTACCCTTACGTTACTTACTCGATCAAACCACCTCACACCACACATTGTCCTCAAACATCTCATTTCCAGCACATCCATCCTCCTGCGCACAACTCTATCCATAGTCCACTTCTCGCAACCATACAACATTGTTGGAACCACTATTCCTTCAAACATACCCATTTTTGCTTTCCGAGATAATGTTCTCGACTTCCACACATTCTTCAAGGCTCCCAGAATTTTCGCCTCCTCCCCCACCCTATGATCCACTTCCGCTTCCATGTTTCCATCAGCTGCCAGATCCACTCCCAGATATCTAAAACACTTCACTTCCTCCAGTTTTTCTCCATTCAAACTCACCTCCCAATTGACTTGACCCTCAACCCTACTGTACCTAATAACCTTGCTCTTATTCACATTTACTCTTAACTTTCTTCTTTCACACACTTTACCAAACTCAGTCACCAGCTTCTGCAGTTTCTCACATGAATCAGCCACCAGCGCTGTATCATCAGCGAACAATAATAATGATAATAATAATAATAATAATAATAATAATAATAATAATAATGATAATAACAGAAATATTAATAATAATGACAGTGATAATGATAAAATGATAATAATGATAATAGTAATAATGATAATAATAATAATAATAATGATAATAATAATAATAATAATAATAATAATAATAATAATAATAATGATAATAATAATAATTATTATTATTATTATATATATAAATATATATATATATATATATATATATATATATATATATATATATATATATATATATATATATATTTTATCCCTGGGGATAGGGGAGAAAGAATACTTCCCACGTATTCCCTGCGTGTCGTAGAAGGCGACTAAAAGGGGAGGGAGCGGGGGGCTGGAAATCCTCCCCTCTCGTTTTTTTTTTAGTTTTCCAAAAGAAGGAACAGAGAATTGGGCCAGGTGAGGGTATTCCCTCAAGGCCCAGTCCTCTGTTCTTAACGCTACCTCGCTAATGCGGGAAATGGCGAATAGTTTGAAAGAAAGAAAAAAGAATATATATATATATATATATATATATATATATATATATATATATATATATATATATATATATATATATATATATATATATATATATATATATATCAATGTGTTCAGATGTATAGGTATGTATATTTGCGTGTGTGGACGAGTATGTATGTACATGTGTATGTGGGTGGGTTGGGCCTTTCTTTCGTCTGTTATCTTGCGTTACCTCGCTAACGTGGGAGAAAACGACAAAGCAAAATAGATATATGTATATATATATATATATATATATATATATATATATATATATATATATATATATATATATATATATATATATATATCCTTCAGTATGTTTACTTTCGATAATGAGGAACAAAAGGAGCCAAACAAGTAAATTTCGTCAAAGACATCTCTCTTTTCTTAACGCTGCCTCGCAAAGATTTTCATTAATTCAAATTGAAGAAACAGACGTATTTTTCTATTGTCTGGTTAGCTCAGTGGTAGAGCGTGAGTCTCACACACTCAAGGTCGTGGGTTCGAGACCCACGCCAGACATAATTTTTGTCTTTTTCTTGTTTCATTTTGTCCGCATCATATGTGTGCAACATTCAGTATGTTCGTCCAACGTTATAGTGAAGATCTTCACAATGAATTGAGGTTTTCGACCTTATCTGAAAGGGTCAGGTCCACCAAGACGTCCTTGAAATCTTCCAGAAGCTTCTGGCGATCCTCCTCCAACTGCTGGGCACATCAGAGTTAACATGGGCCGGACATCGGTTGTGGAACGACTTAATCTGCTTCCGGTAGTTAGCAGGGATGATAATGAGGGCTCTGACCTCATACCAGGTCAGCTTAGTTCCAGTCTATTGCTTAGTTCCAGTCTATTGCTTAGTTCCAGTCTATTGCTTAGTTCCAGTCTATTACTTAGTTCCAGTTCATTGCTTAGTTCCAGTCTATTGCTTAGTTCCAGTCTATTACTTAGTTCCAGTCTATTGTTTAGTTCCAGTCCATTGCTTAGTTCCAGTCTATTACTTAGTTCCAGTCTATTACTTAGTTCCAGTCTATTGTTTAGTTGCAGTCTATTGCTTAGTTCCAGTCTATTGTTTAGTTCCAGTCTATTGCTTAGTTCCAGTCTATTGCTTAGTTCCAGTCTATTGCTTAGTTCCAGTCTATTGCTTAGTTCCAGTCTATTGCTTAGTTCCAGTCTATTGCTTAGTTCCAGTCTATTGTTTAGTTCCAGTCTATTGCTTAGTTCCAGTCTATTGCTTAGTTCCAGTCTATTGCTTAGTTCCAGTCTATTGCTTAGTTCCAGTCTATTGCTTCGTTCCAGTCTATTGCTTAGTTCCAGTCTATTGCTTAGTTCCAGTCTATTGCAACGAAAATAAAAAAGTGAAACCCATTTCTTTGTGGAAAATGGAGAGGAAAACACGACAGCAACATGGAGATTTACCCTGTGGTTATTTTGCCGGCAAGTCGGCAACGGTCGGTCAAACAGTATTTTGCCGTGGTAATCTCAGTACTTCATATAATACTAAGTCACAAAATATGTTCTTGGGGCGTAGCTCAGTGGTAGAGCACTCGCTTGGCATGCGAGAGGACCCGGGTTCAAACCCCGGCGCCTCCATTTTTTATTTGGGAAATTCATTGTTTTCAGTCTTGTATGTGTGCGTATATATATATATATATATATATATATATATATATATATATATATATATATATATATATATATATATATATCGTTCGATCAGTCAAGTTAAGCAACGTTGGGTCTGGTCAGTACTTGGATGGGTGACCGTCTGGGAACACCAGATGCTGTTATCCCTGGGGATAGGGAAGAAAGTATACTTGCCACGTATTCCCTGCGTGGCGTACAAGGCGACTAAAAGGGTAGGGAGCAGAAGGCCGGAAATCCTTTACTCTCATTTTCAATTTTTCCAAAGACGGAACAGAGAAGACATAAAGATATTGTAAAGATGTAACTAATATAAGATATAAGAATGAATGGAAGATACGGATGTAGCTGAAACAAGGAGTAATGAAGATTAAGGTGCAATGAAAATTATTCTGTAGTGAAGATAAATGTATATGTTAAAATTTTGTATGGAACATCAAGAAGTAATGATAATGATGAGAGTGTAGTGAAGATGAGGGTTTAGTTAGGGAGTAGTGACAAATGCCTTTTCAATGATAATAAGGAGGTAACACAATGAGGAACACAACCTTTACAAAGCTACGTTCAAGTCAGACTTTGAACTAAGTTCGGTAAACAGAAGGGTGATGTTAAGATGAGAGTGTAGTGAGGAAGAGTATAGTGATGATAAGGATATTGTCAAGATAGGTTGTAGTGAAGATACGAATGTAGTGAAGATACGAATGTAGTAGAGATAAGGGTTATCAAAGATTAAAGTTTATATGAAATGATTATGTAATGAAGATAAATATTATTTTTAGTGAACATCAGAGAGTACAATGATGATGGTATGGTAGAAGTAACTGTTTAGATAAGAAGAGGGTATAGTGAAGATATAATTTCGTGTAATGGATCATGCATTACAAAGCTGTGTCTATCCACACAAGTGTTACACGTCCCAGGTAAAGATATATTCTAGAGATAGTGTATATCTAACATATATATGTGTTTTATAGATATTTATAAAAAGTTTTCCTGAGGGACAATACCTAAGACTTTGGTATTAAAGTTGATCAGTTGTAAGTGATCAAGCATTACAAAGGTGTGTCCATTGCCACAGGTGCTACTGATCCCAGGTAAAGGTATTTTACAATTTTTGTTTCCTTAACCCTTCTAGTTATCTATGCTTCATCTCTGGCTTGATCCTTGCAAGTGACATTTATGTGTGTAATTCTCTTTATTCTTATCATATAATCAGTCAGTTGAGGTGCAGAACACGCTTTTCTTCCTGGTCACTCCACTCTGTCACATACTATTATTCAGAAGGTGTTACCGGACTCAACCCGTACGTCGTTACACCAGGGATGACAAGTAACCTTGGGGAAAGGCTGTATCATCGACCAGGGAAGGGAAGAAATAGCACAGTCTCATCGAAAACCTTTTTGCTTCATAGATATGTGCCATCATCCCCTGCTCCTGTGTGGAGTGCAGCAGCCACCAAGGTGTAGGAGCGACATCAAAGGTGTGCTGGTGATGTGTGGTAATAATAATACGAAGGTGTAGGAGTGTCATCAAAGGTGTGCTGGTGATGTGTGGTAATAATAATACGAAGGTGTAGGAGCGCCATCAGAGGTGTGCTGGTGATGTGTGGTAATAATAATACGAAGGTGTAGGAGTGCGATCAGAGGTGTGCTGGTGATGTGTGGTAATAATAATACGAAGGTGTAGGAGTGTCATCAAAGGTGTGCTGGTGATGTGTGGTAATAATAATACGAAGGTGTAGGAGCGCCATCAAAGGTGTGCTGGTGATGTGTGGTAATAATAATACGAAGGTGTAGGAGCGCCATCAAAGGTGTGCTGGTGATGTGTGGTAATGATAATAGGAAGGTGTAGGAGCGCCATCAAAGGTGTGCTGGTGATGTGTGGTAATAACAATACGAAGGTGTAGGAGTGTCATCAAAGGTGTGCTGGTGATGTGTGGTAATAATAATACGAATGTGTAGGAGCGCCATCAAAGGTGTGCTGGTGATGTGTGGTAATGATAATACGAAGGTGTAGGAGCGCCATCAAAGGTGTGCTGGTGATGTGTGGTAATAATAATACGAAGGTGTAGGAGTGTCATCAAAGGTGTGCTGGTGATGTGTGGTAATAATAATACGAAGGTGTAGGAGCGCCATCAAAGGTGTGCTGGTGATGTGTGGTAATAATAATACGAAGGTGTAGGAGCGCCATAAAGGTGTGCTGGTGATGTGTGGTAATGATAATAGGAAGGTGTAGGAGCGCCATCAAAGGTGTGCTGGTGATGTGTGGTAATAATAATACGAAGGTGTAGGAGTGTCATCAAAGGTGTGCTGGTGATGTGTGGTAATAATGATAATACGAAGGTGTAGGAGCGCCATCAAAGGTGTGCTGGTGATGTGTGGTAATAATAATACGAAGGTGTAGGAGTGTCATCAAAGGTGTGCTGGTGATGTGTGGTAATAATAATACGAAGGTGTAGGAGCGCCATCAAAGGTGTGCTGGTGATGTGTGGTAATAATAATACGAAGGTGCAGGAGCGCCATTAAAGGTGTGCTGGTGACGTGTGGTAATAATAATACGAAGGTGTAGGAGCGTCATCAAAGGTGTGCTGGTGATGTGTGGTAATAATAATACGAAGGTGTAGGAGTGTCATCAAAGGTGTGCTGGTGATGTGTGGTAATAATAATACGAAGGTGTAGGAGTGTCATCAAAGGTGTGCTGGTGATGTGTGGTAATAATAATACGAAGGTGTAGGAGTGTCATCAAAGGTGTGCTGGTGATGTGTGGTAATAATAATACGAAGGTGTAGGAGTGCCATCAAAGGTGTGCTGGTGATGTGTGGTAATAATAATACGAAGGTGTAGGAGTGTCATCAAAGGTGTGCTGGTGATGTGTGGTAATAATAATACGAAGGTGTAGGAGTGTCATCAAAGGTGTGCTGGTGATGTGTGGTAATAATAATACGAAGGTGTAGGAGCGCCATCAGAGGTGTGCTGGTGATGTGTGGTAATGATAATACGAAGGTGTAGGAGCGCCATCAGAGGTGTGCTGGTGATGTGTGGTAATAATAATACGAAGGTGTAGGAGCGACATCAAAGGTGTGCTGGTGATGTGTGGTAATGATAATACGAAGGTGTAGGAGCGCCATCAAAGGTGTGCTGGTGATGTGTGGTAATGATAATACGAAGGTGTAGGAGCGCCATCAAAGGTGTGCTGGTGATGTGTGGTAATAATAATACGAAGGTGTAGGAGCGACATCAAAGGTGTGCTGGTGATGTGTGGTAATAATAATACGAAGGTGTAGGAGTGTCATCAAAGGTGTGCTGGTGATGTGTGGTAATAATAATACGAAGGTGTAGGAGTGTCATCAAAGGTGTGCTGGTGATGTGTGGTAATAATAATACGAAGGTGTAGGAGTGTCATCAAAGGTGTGCTGGTGATGTGTGGTAATAATAATACGAAGGTGTAGGAGCGCCATCAAAGGTGTGCTGGTGATGTGTGGTAATAATAATACCAAGGTGTAGGAGCGCCATCAGAGGTGTGCTGATGATGTGTGGTAATAATAATACTACTGTTCACACCATCACTAACAACCATTTCTCAGGTTTGTCTGTCCTACTTGTCGTCGCTGTACGTAAGTCTGTCATCGCATATGTCTTCCTTGAACGTACACCTTCCTATATTTCACTGTCCCAGCTATTTAGACAATAATACGTTGAAAGGATTGTTAGGTAACTTTAAAGTGGAACATATAAATGATTAGTGACCTAATGACCTTCCATAGGTCGCTCTCCGTTAGACTTAAACATTGGTTGTAGGAACAAGGTCATATATGCAGTGAGAACGTGTATGGTCTTAGAATGATCTTGAACCCCTGGAAAATGTGTTCAGGATGATTTGTATAGTGGTTACAGTTTGACGTTTAGCACAGTTATGACCCCAGCAGTTGATAGAGCGGAAAGTAAAAAAAAAAGAAAAAAAGGAAAAATAGTATTACGTATATGTGTCAAATATTTAGAGAGTGTGTATGGCCCTACAGCCATCATGAACAGGTGAAGGTGTTTAACAATATTTGAGTGGTGGTTATGACTAACTTGTTGACCTTACGTAATGACTCAGGTGGTCGATGAACCTAAAACCCCAAAACTAACCCACTTTACTATTACTCTGGATATTTGGCTTGACTGATAATGGAGCACCTGGGTTGAACACCAGGACTTGTTACCCTCCTCCCTCCTCTCCATCTCTTTCTCTCTCTCTTCCTCACAACAACACGAAAACCCGCCAAAAATCCTCCAGTTACCTGCTGGACCTGGATGATCATTTTATGTTGAACTTATGGTTCATATTCTGGGTTCATGACCTTTAGGTGATAGCCCTTAAATCAAACAACATATATACATCCTGTTATACAACTGATGTTACTGTCTGACGTATGTATGGTGCGGCTTGATGACCGTACCTGCTGATGGTCATTAAGTCAAACATGTTATCACGTTGCAAATATCGTGATTCTTATGTTTTGCCGTAAGGTACAGATTCTGGCTTGATAACGGACGGTCAATAACCAGAAAGTTTAACGCTAAACATACCTGCATACATATTGCAGACTCCTTATCATAAGAGACCGAGCCAGACAACTACTTGACGAGTCTCTAAACAATATTTGACCTGTAAGGCAAGATCAGACAGCGGACTGTCTACAGGTAAGGGCCCGTAACCTGGCAACTCTAACAACGACAGCGAGTGACAGTTAGTCGAGGACCACACGAATCTAACAGTGATAACAGGTGATTAAGTGCTACACTTGAACTCTTAGCTAACTACCTATAACCGCCACTGTTGATTGTTTACTGAGCTGTGTTGACGACCCGCCCCCACACCTCTTGTATAGGTAAGGCTGGTGAACAGTATATGGTCTCCTCCCAACACCAGTCACGAACATTCTCTCCTCAAGTTACCATGGCGACTGGAGACAGCTCACCTCTGTCGTGGTGCAGGTTCTGCATCTCCGCTTATTCCTTATGTTTCCCAGGTGTGGTCGGGCAGGCAGGCAGGGGAGGTGGCCTGGGTAAACAGCCTTGGTTAGGTATTTGTTCTTGACTCCAGCCAAATCTTGCCACCGCCGGCCAGCCGGACGTACCAGGTAACACCTTCCCAGGTGTGGCCTCCTGGTTATAGCTCTCCCACTCGACTTGGCTGGATAGGCAGTGACGTCTTCTATGAGCCACTCATATAGGGTCGTTACTCATACAGGGTTGTTCGGCACCATTTGGGACAAGATGATTTACCTATTGTTTTAGGAACAGAGAAGAATCCCTCAGCTGCGTTTTCCAAACAAAATATCATAGATTCATCCCAAGCTTCACTAAACTCCGACATAAGTTTATCATATTCAAGATTAATTCTTGATAGCTCATTAAAATAAAGGTTATTCTCATAGTTTTCTCTTTGTTTTCCCTCAACATCATTTGAAGTAATCACCAGCTGCTTTAACCATATCAAAGGAACTTGTGTTTGTCCCACGTCGTCATATGATTCATATATATATATATATATATATATATATATATATATATATATATATATATATATATATATATATATATATATATATATATTCTTTCTTTTCTTTCAAACTATTCGCCATTTCCCGCATTAGCGAGGTAGCGTTAAGAACGGAGGACTGGGCCTTGAGGGAATACCCTCACCTGGCCCAATTCTCTGTTCCTTCTTTTGGTAAAATTAAAAAAAAAAAAAGAAAACGAGAGGGGAGGATTTCCAGCCCCCCGCTCCCTCCCCTTTTAGTCGCCTTCTACGACACGCAGGGAATACGTGGGAAGTATTCTTTCTCCCCTATCCCCAGGGATATATATATATATATATATATATATATATATATATATATATATATATATATTATTTATTTTGCTTTGTCGCTGTGCCCCGCGTTTGCGAGGTAGCGCAAGGAAACAGACGAAAGAAATGGCCCAACCCACCCCCATACAGAATGTATACACACACACGTCCACACACTCAAATATACATACCTATACATCTCAATGTACACATATATATACATAAACAGACACATACATATATACCCATGCACACAATTCACACTGTCTGCCCCCATTCACTCCCATCGCCACCTCGCCACACATGGAATACCATCCCCCTCCCCCCTCATGTGTGCGAGGTAGCACTAGGAAAATACAACAAAGGCCCCATTCGTTCACACTCAGTCTCTAGCTGCCACGCATTAATGCCCAAAACCACAGCTCCCTTTCCACATCTAGGCCCCACACAACTTTCCATAGTTTGCCCCAGACGCCTCACATGCCCTGATTCAATCCACTGACAGCACGTCAACCCCGGTATACCACATCGATACAATTCACTCTATTCCTTGCCCTCCTTTCACCCTCCTGCATGTTCAGGCCCCGATCACACAAAATCTTTTTCACTCCATCTCTCCACCTCCAATTTGGTCTCCCACTTCTCCTCGTTCCCTCCACCTCCGACACATATATCCTCTTGGTCAATCTTTCCTCACTCATTCTCTCCATGTGCCCAAACCATTTCAAAACACCGTCTTCTGCTCTCTCAACCACGCTCTTTTTATTTCCACACATCTCTCTTACCCTTACATTACTTACTCGATCAAACCACCTCACACCACATATTGTCCTCAAACATCTCATTTCCAGCACATCCACCCTCCTGCGCACAACTCTATCGATAGCCCACGCCTCGTAACCATACAACATTGTTGGAACCACTATTCCTTCAAACTTACCCATTTTTGCTTTCCGAGATAATGTTCTCGAGTTCCACACATTCTTCAAGCCTCCCAGGATTTATATATATATATATATATATATATATATATATATATATATATATATATATATATATATATATATATATATATATACATACATACATATTCCACTGGTATTGCAGTGGAATTTATTAAAAAAGGGGGTGACTGTATTGTTGACTGGTTGGTAAGGTTATTTAATGTATGTATGACTCATGGTGAGGTGCCTGAGGATTGGCGGAATGCGTGCATAGTGCCATTGAACAAAGGCAAAGGGGATAAGAGTGAGTGCTCAAATTACAGAGGTATAAGTTTGTTGAGTATTCCTGGCAAATTATATGGGAGGGTATTGATTGAGAGGGTGAAGGCATATACAGAGCATCAGATTGGGGAAGAGCAGTGTGGTTTCAGAAGTGGTAGAGGATGTGTGGATCAGGTGTTTGCTTTAAAGAATGTATGTGAGAAATACTTAGAAAAGCAAATGGATTTGTATGTAGCATTTATGGATCTGGAGAAGGCATATGATAGAGTTGATAGAGATGCTCTGTGGAAGGTATTAAGAATATATGGTGTAGGAGGCAAGTTGTTAGAAGCAGTGAAAAGTTTTTATTGAGGATGTAAGGCATGTGTACGTGTAGGAAGAGAGGAAAGTGATTGGTTCTCAGTGAATGTAGGTTTGCGGCAGGGGTGTGTGATGTCTCCATGGTTGTTTAATTTGTTTATGGATGGCGTTGTTAGGGAGGTGAATGCAAGAGTTTTGGAAAGAGGGGCAAGTATGAAGTCTGTTGGGGATGAGAGAGCTTGGGAAGTGAGTCAGTTGTTGTTCGCTGATGATACAGCGCTGGTGGCTGATTCATGTGAGAAACTACAGAAGCTGGTGACTGAGTTTGGCAAAGTGTGTGAAAGAAGAAAGTTAAGAGTAAATGTGAATAAGAGCAAGGTTATTAGGTACAGTAGGGTTGAGGGTCAAGTCAATTGGGAGGTGAGTTTGAATGGAGAAAAACTGGAGGAAGTGAAGTGTTTTAGATATCTGGGAGTGGATCTGGCAGCGGATGGAACCATGGAAGCGGAAGTGGATCATAGGGTGGGGGAGGGGGCGAAAATTCTGGGAGCCTTGAAGAATGTGTGGAAGTCGAGAACATTATCTCTGAAAGCAAAAATGGGTATGTTTGAAGGAATAGTGGTTCCAACAATGTTGTATGGTTGCGAGGCGTGGGCTATGGATAGAGTTGTGCGCAGGAGGATGGATGTGCTGGAAATGAGATGTTTGAGGACAATGTGTGGTGTGAGGTGGTTTGATCGAGTAAGTAACGTAAGGGTAAGAGAGATGTGTGGAAATAAAAAGAGCGTGGTTGAGAGAGCAGAAGACGGTGTTTTGAAATGGTTTGGGCACATGGAGAGAATGAGTGAGGAAAGATTGACCAAGAGGATATATGTGTCGGAGGTGGAGGGAACGAGGAGAAGAGGGAGACCAAATTGGAGGTGGAAAGATGGAGTGAAAAAGATTTTGTGTGATCGGGGCCTGAACATGCAGGAGGGTGAAAGGAGGGCAAGGAATAGAGTGAATTGGAGCCATGTGGTATACAGGGGTTGACGTGCTGTCAGTGGATTGAATCAAGGCATGTGAAGCGTCTGGGGTAAACCATGGAAAGCTGTGTAGGTATGTATATTTGCGTGTGTGGACGTGTGTATGTACATGTGTATGGGGGGGGGGGGGGTTGGGCCATTTCTTTCGTCTGTTTCCTTGCGCTACCTCGCAGACGCGGGAGACAGCGACAAAGTATAAAAAAAAAAAAAAAAAAAAAAAAAAAAAAAAAAAAAAAATATATATATATATATATATATATATATATATATATATATATATATATATATATATATATATATATATATATATATATGTATATATATGTATATTATATATGTATATTATATATGTATATTATATATGTATATTATTATGTGTGTGTGTGTGTGTGTGTGTGTGTGTGTGTGTGTGTGTGTGTGTCAATCCATTGACAGCTGTCAGTGGATTGAACCAGGGCATGTGAAGCGTCTGGGGTAAGCCATGGAAAATTTTGTGGTGCCTGTATGTGGAAAAGGAGGTGTGGTTTCGGTGCCTTATACATGACAGCTAGATACTGAAAGTGAACGAATTTGGCCTTTGTTGTCTTTTTCTAGCGCTACCTTGCGTGCATGCCGGGGGAGGGGGTTGTCATTTCATGTGTGGCGGGGTGGAGACTTGAAGGAATTATGTACATGTGTATATATGTTTATGTCTGTGTATATATGCGTATACGTTGAAATTTACCGGTGTGTATATGTGCGTGTGTGGACGTGTATGTATATACATGTGTATATGAGTGGCTTGGGCCATACTTTCCTCTGTTTCCCTGCGCTACCTCGCTAATGCGGGAGACAGCGACAAAGTATAATAAATATAAATAAGATATATATATATATATATATATATATATATATATATATATATATATATATTTTTTTTTTTTTTTTGGCTTTGTCGCTGTCTCCCGCGTTTGCGAGGTAGCGCAAGGAAACAGACGAAAGAAATGGCCCAACCCACCCCCATACACATGTATATACATACGTCCACACACGCAAATATACATACCTACACAGCTTTCCATGGTTTACCCCAGACGCTTCACATGCCTTGATTCAATCCACTGACAGCACGTCAACCCCGGTATACCACATCGCTCCAATTCACTCTATTCCTTGCCCTCCTTTCACCCTCCTGCATGTTCAGGCCCCGATCACACAAAATCTTTTTCACTCCATCTTTCCACCTCCAATTTGGTCTCCCTCTTCTCCTCGTTCCCTCCACCTCCGACACATATATTCTCTTGGTCAATCTTTCCTCACTCATTCTCTCCATGTGCCCGAACCATTTCAAAACACCCTCTTTTGCTATCTCAACCACGCTCTTTTTATTTCCACACATCTCTCTTACCCTTACGTTACTTACTCGATCAAACCACCTCACACCACACATTGTCCTCAAACATCTCATTTCCAGCACATCCATCCTATTGCGCACAACTTTATCCATAGCCCACGCCTCGCAACCATACAACATTGTTGGAACCACTATTCCTTCAAACATACCCATTTTTGCTTTCCGAGATAATGTTCTCGACTTCCACACATTCTTCAAGGCTCCCAGAATTTTCGCCCCCTCCCCCACCCTATGATCCACTTCCGCTTCCATGGTTCCATCCGCTGCCAGATCCACTCCCAGATATCTAAAACACTTCACTTCCTCCAGTTTTTCTCCATTCAAACTCACCTCCCAATTGACTTGACCCTCAACCCTACTGTACCTAATAACCTTGCTCTTATTCACATTTACTCTTAACTTTCTTCTTTCACACACTTTACCAAACTCAGTCACCAGCTTCTGCAGTTTCTCACATGAATCAGCCACCAGCGCTGTATCATCAGCGAACAACAACTGACTCACTTTCCAAGCTCTCTCATCCCCAACAGACTTCATACTTGCCCCTCTTTCCAAAACTCTTGTATTCACCTCCCTAACAATCCCATCCATAAACAAATTAAACAACCATGGAGACATCACACACCCCTGCCGCAAACCTACCTTCACTGGGAACCAATCACTTTCCTCTCTTCCTACACGTACACATGCCTTACATCCTCGATAAAAACTTTTCACTGCTTCTAACAACTTGCCTCCCACACCATATATTCTTAATACCTTCCACAGAGCATCTCTATCAACTCTATCATATGCCTTCTCCAGATCCATAAATGCTACATACAAATCCATATATATCCATATATATGTATATATATATATATATATATATATATATATATATATATATTTTCTTTCTTTCTTTTAAACTATTCGCCATTTCCCGCATTAGCGAGGTAGCGTTAAGAACAGAGGACTGGGCCTTTTTTGGAATATCCTCACCTGGCCCCCTCTGTTCCTTCTTTTGGAAAATTAAAAACAAAAAAAAAAAAAAAACGAGAGGGGAGGATTTCCAGCCCCCCGCTCCCTCCCCTTTTAGTCGCCTTCTACGACACGCAGGGAATACGTGGGAAGTATTCTTATTTTTTTTTTTTTTTTTTTTTTTTTTTTTTTTTTTTTTTTTTTTTCCAAAAGAAGGAACAGAGAAGGGGGCCAGGTGAGGATATTCCCTCAAAGGCCCAGTCCTCTGTTCTTAGCGCTACCTCGCTAATGCGGGAAATGGCGAATAGTATGAAAAAAAAAAAAAAAAAAAAAAAAAAATATATATATATATATATATATATATATATATATATATATATATATATATATATATGTATATATATATATATATACATAAATATATATATATATATATATATATATATATATATATATATATATATATATATATATATATATATATATATATATATATATATATATATATATATATATATATATGTATATATATATATATACATATATATATATATATATATATATATATATATATATATATATATATATATATTTATATATATATATATATATATATATATATATATATATATATATATATATATATATATATATATATATATATATATATATATATATGGTAGCATTAAGAACAGAGGACTGGGCCTTTGAGGGAATACCCTCACCTGGCCCAATTCTCTGTTCCTTCTTTTGGAAAATTAAAAAAAAAAAACGAGAGGGGAGGATTTCCAGCCCCCCGCTCCCTCCCCTTTTAGTCGCATTCTACGACACGCAGGGAATACGTGGGAAGTATCCTTAATCCCCTATCCCCAGGGAAATGGCGAATAGTTTAAAAAAAAAGAAAAAGAAAGATATATATATATATATATATATATATATATATATATATATATATATATATATATATATATTATCCCTGGGGATAGGGGAGAAAGAATACTTCCCACGTATTCCCTGCGTGTCGTAGAAGGCGACTAAAAGGGGAGGGAGCGGGGGGCTGGAAATCCTCCCCTCTCATTTTTTTTTGATTTTCCAAAAGAAGGAACAGAGAACGAGGCCAGGTGAGGATATTCCCTCAGAGGCCCAGTCCTCTGTTCTTAACGCTACCTTGCTAACGCGGGAAATGGCGAATAGTATGAAAGAAAGAAAAAGAAATATATATATATATATATATATATATATATATATATATATATATATATATATATATATATATATATATATATATATATATATATCCCTGGGGATAGGGGAGAAAGAATACTTCCCACGTATTCCCTGCGTGTCGTAGAAGGCGACTAAAATGGGAGGGAGCGGGGGGCTGGAAATCCTCCCCTTTCATTATTTTTTTTTTTTTTCTTTTTTAATTTTGCAAAAGAAGGAATAGAGAAGGGGGCCAGGTGAGGATATTCCCTTAAAGGCCCAGTTCTCTGTTCTTAACGCTACCTCGCTAACGTGGGAAATGGCGAATAGTTTGAAAGAAAAAAAGAAAGATATATACATATTCTTTTTTCTTACTATTCGCCATTTCCCGCATTAGCGAGGTTGTGTTAAGAACAGAGGACTGGACCTCAGAGGGAATATCCTCACCTGGCCCCCCCCCCTCTGTCCCTTCCTTTGGAAAACTAAAAAAAAAAACTGAGAGGGGAGGATATCCAGGCCTCCGCTCCCTTCCCTTTTAATCGCCTTCTACGACACGCAGGGAATACGTGGGAAGTATTCTTTCTCCCCTATCCCCCAGGGATAATATATATATATATATATATATATATATATATATATATATATATATATATATATATATATATATATATGCATGTATTAATGAGTCCACGGGGAAAATGAAACATGATAAGTCTGTCTTGGGCAATCGCATGTTTACCAAATAGCGTCCTAGCTACGTTTCTTCGTTGTATATCAACTGACTGTTATATTTCTGTCTCTCTTGTGTCTCCCCTGATAATGTGATTATAACACGAAAGTTCGCTTGGGAACTTATCGTGTTTCATTTTCCCCGTCTTGATTACGCATAAAATATTGATCCTTTCCAATATATATATATATATATATATATATATATATATATATATATATATATATATATATATATATATATATATATATATTATTATTATTATTATTATTATTATACTTTGTCGCTGTTTCCCGCGTTTGCGAGGTAGAGCAAGGAAACAGATGAAAGAAATGCCCCCCCCCCCATACACAGGTATATACATACGTCCACACAGGCAAATATACATACCTACACAGCTTTCCATGGTTTACCCCAGACGCTTCACATGCCTTGATTCAATCCACTGACAGCACGTCAACCCCGGTATACCACATCGCTCCAATTCACTCTATTCCTTGCCCTCCTTTCACCCTCCTGCATGTTCAGGCCCCGATCACACAAAATCTTTTTCACTCCATCTTTCCACCTCCAATTTGGTCTCCCTCTTCTCCTCGTTCCCTCCACCTCCGACACATATATCCTCTTGGTCAATCTTTCCTCACTCATTCTCTCCATGTGCCCAAACCACTTCAAAACACCCTCTTCTGCTCTCTCAACCACGCTCTTTTTATTTCCACACATCTCTCTTACCCTTACGTTACTCACTCGATCAAACCACCTCACACCACACATTGTCCTCAAACATCTCATTTCCAGCACATCCATCCTCCTGCGCACAACTCTATCCATAGCCCACGCCTCGCAACCATACAACATTGTTGGAACCACTATTCCTTCAAACATACCCATTTTTGCTTTCCGAGATAATGTTCTCGACTTCCACACATTCTTCAAGGCCCCCAGAATTTTCGCCCCCTCCCCCACCCTATGATCCACTTCCGCTTCCATGTTTCCATTCGCTGCCAGATCCACTCCCAGATATCTAAAACACTTCACTTCCTCCAGTTTTTCTCCATTCAAACTCACCTCCCAATTGACTTGACCCTCAACCCTACTGTACCTAATAACCTTGCTCTTATTCACATTTACTCTTAACTTTCTTCTTCCACACACTTTACCAAACTCAGTCACCAGCTTCTGCAGTTTCTCACATGAATCAGCCACCAGCGCTGTATCATCAGCGAACAACAACTGACTCACTTCCCAAGCTCTCTCATCCACAACAGACTTCATACTTGCCCCTCTTTCCAAAACTCTTGCATTTACCTCCCTAACAACCCCATCCATAAACAAATTAAACAACCATGGAGACATCACACACCCCTGCCGCAAACCTACATTCACTGAGAACCAATCACTTTCCTCTCTTCCTACACGTACACATGCCTTACATCCTCGATAAAAACTTTTCACTGCTTCTAACAACTTGCCTCCCACACCATATAATCTTAATACCTTCCACAGAGCATCTCTATCAACTCTATCATATGCCTTCTCCAGATCCATAAATGCTACATACAAATCCATTTGCTTTTCTAAGTATTTCTCACATACATTCTTCAAAGCAAACACCTGATCCACACATCCTCTACCACTTCTGAAACCACACTGCTCTTCCCCAATCTGATGCTCTGTACATGCCTTCACCCTCTCAATCAATACCCTCCCACATAATTTACCAGGAATACTCAACAAACTTATACCTCTGTAATTTGAGCACTCACTCTTATCCCCTTTGCCTTTGTACAATGGCACTATGCACGCATTCCGCCAATCCTCAGGCACCTCACCATGAGTCATACATACATTAAATAACCTTACCAACCAGTCAACAATACAGTCACCCCCTTTTTTAATAAATTCCACTGCAATACCATCCAAACCTGCTGCCTTGCCGGCTTTCATCTTCCGCAAAGCTTTCACTACCTCTTCTCTGTTTACCAAATCATTTTCCCTAACCCTCTCACTTTGCACACCACCTCGACCAAAACACCCTATATCTGCCACTCTATCATCAAACACATTCAAAAATCTTCAAAATACTCACTCCATCTCCTTCTCACATCACCAATACTTGTTATCACCTCCCCATTTGCGCCCTTCACTGAAGTTCCCATTTGTTCCCTTGTCTTACGCACTTTATTTACCTCCTTCCAGAACATCTTTTTATTCTCCCTAAAATTCAGTGATACTCTCTCACCCCAACTCTCATTTGCCCTTTTTTCACCTCTTGCACCTTTCTCTTGACCTCCTGTCTCTTTCTTTTATACATCTCCCACTCAATTGCATTTTTTTCCCTGCAAAAATCGTCCAAATGCCTCTCTCTTCTCTTTCACTGATACTCTTACTTCTTCATCCCACCACTCACTATATATATATATGTATATATATATATGTATATATATATATATATATATATATATATATATATATATATATATATATATATATATATATATATATATATATATATATATATATATATATATATATTTTTTTTTTTTTTTTTTATACTTTGTCGCTGTCTCCCGCGTTTGCGAGGTAGCGCAAGGAAACAGACGAAAGAAATGGCCCAACCCCCCCCCCATACACATGTACATACACACGTCCACACACGCAAATATACATACCTACACAGCTTTCCATGGTTTACCCCAGACGCTTCACATGCCTTGATTCAATCCACTGACAGCACGTCAACCCCTGTATACCACATCGCTCCAATTCACTCTATTCCTTGCCCTCCTTTCACCCTCCTGCATGTTCAGGCCCCGATCACACAAAATCTTTTTCACTCCATCTTTCCACCTCCAATTTGGTCTCCCTCTTCTCCTCGTTCCCTCCACCTCCGACACATATATCCTCTTGGTCAATCTTTCCTCACTCATTCTCTCCATGTGCCCAAACCATTTCAAAACACCCTCTTCTGCTCTCTCAACCACGCTCTTTTTATTTCCACACATCTCTCTTACCCTTACGTTACTTACTCGATCAAACCACCTCACACCACACATTGTCCTCAAACATCTCATTTCCAGCACATCCATCCTCCTGCGCATATCTCTATCCATAGCCCACGCCTCGCAACCATACAACATTGTTGGAACCACTATTCCTTCAAACATACCCATTTTTGCTTTCCGAGATAATGTTCTCGACTTCCACACATTCTTCAAGGCTCCCAAATTTTCGCCCCCTCCCCCACCCTATGATCCACTTCCGCTTCCATGGTTCCATCCGCTGACAGATCCACTCCCAGATATCTAAAACACTTCACTTCCTCCAGTTTTTCTCCATTCAAACTCACCTCCCAATTGACTTGACCCTCACCCCTACTGTACCTAATAACCTTGCTCTTATTCACATTTACTCTTAACTTTCTTCTTCCACACACTTTACCAAACTCAGTCACCAGCTTCTGCAGTTTCTCACATGAATCAGCCACCAGCGCTGTATCATCAGCGAACAACAACTGACTCACTTCCCAAGCTCTCTCATCCACAACAGACTTCATACTTGCCCCTCTTTCCAGACTCTTGCATTTACCTCCCTAACAACCCCATCCATAAACAAATTAAACAACCATGGAGACATCACACACCCCTGCCGCAAACCTACATTCACTGAGAACCAATCACTTTCCTCTCTTCCTACACGTACACATGCCTTACATCATCGATAAAAACTTTTCACTGCTTCTAACAACTTGCCTCCCACACCATATATTCTTAATACCTTCCACAGAGCATCTCTATCAACTCTATCATATGCCTTCTCCAGATCCATAAATGCTACATACAAATCCATTTGCTTTTCTAAGTATTTTCTCACATACATTCTTCAAAGCAAACACCTGATCCACACATCCTCTACCACTTCTGAAACCACACTGCTCTTCCCCAATCTGATGCTCTGTACATGCCTTCACCCTCTCAATCAATACCCTCCCACATAATTTACCAGGAATACTCAACAAACTTATACCTCTGTAATTTGAGCACTCACTCTTATCCCCTTTGCCTTTGTACAATGGCACTATGCACGCATTCCGCCAATCCTCAGGCACCTCACCATGAGTCATACATACATTAAATAACCTTACCAACCAGTCAACAATACAGTCACCCCCTTTTTTAATAAATTCCACTGCAATACCATCCAAACCTGCTGCCTTGCCGGCTTTCATCTTCCGCAAAGCTTTCACTACCTCTTCTCTGTTTACCAAATCATTTTCCCTAACCCTCTCACTTTGCACACCACCTCGACCAAAACACCCTATATCTGCCACTCTATCATCAAACACATTCAAAAATCTTCAAAATACTCACTCCATCTCCTTCTCACATCACCAATACTTGTTATCACCTCCCCATTTGCGCCCTTCACTGAAGTTCCCATTTGTTCCCTTGTCTTACGCACTTTATTTACCTCCTTCCAGAACATCTTTTTATTCTCCCTAAAATTCAGTGATACTCTCTCACCCCAACTCTCATTTGCCCTTTTTTCACCTCTTGCACCTTTCTCTTGACCTCCTGTCTCTTTCTTTTATACATCTCCCACTCAATTGCATTTTTTCCCTGCAAAAATCGTCCAAATGCCTCTCTCTTCTCTTTCACTGATACTCTTACTTCTTCATCCCACCACTCACTATATATATATATGTATATATATATATGTATATATATATATATATATATATATATATATATATATATATATATATATATATATATATATATATATATATATATATATATATATATATATATATATATATTTTTTTTTTTTTTTTTTATACTTTGTCGCTGTCTCCCGCGTTTGCGAGGTAGCGCAAGGAAACAGACGAAAGAAATGGCCCAACCCCCCCCCCATACACATGTACATACACACGTCCACACACGCAAATATACATACCTACACAGCTTTCCATGGTTTACCCCAGACGCTTCACATGCCTTGATTCAATCCACTGACAGCACGTCAACCCCTGTATACCACATCGCTCCAATTCACTCTATTCCTTGCCCTCCTTTCACCCTCCTGCATGTTCAGGCCCCGATCACACAAAATCTTTTTCACTCCATCTTTCCACCTCCAATTTGGTCTCCCTCTTCTCCTCGTTCCCTCCACCTCCGACACATATATCCTCTTGGTCAATCTTTCCTCACTCATTCTCTCCATGTGCCCAAACCATTTCAAAACACCCTCTTCTGCTCTCTCAACCACGCTCTTTTTATTTCCACACATCTCTCTTACCCTTACGTTACTTACTCGATCAAACCACCTCACACCACACATTGTCCTCAAACATCTCATTTCCAGCACATCCATCCTCCTGCGCATATCTCTATCCATAGCCCACGCCTCGCAACCATACAACATTGTTGGAACCACTATTCCTTCAAACATACCCATTTTTGCTTTCCGAGATAATGTTCTCGACTTCCACACATTCTTCAAGGCTCCCAAAATTTTCGCCCCCTCCCCCACCCTATGATCCACTTCCGCTTCCATGGTTCCATCCGCTGACAGATCCACTCCCAGATATCTAAAACACTTCACTTCCTCCAGTTTTTCTCCATTCAAACTCACCTCCCAATTGACTTGACCCTCACCCCTACTGTACCTAATAACCTTGCTCTTATTCACATTTACTCTTAACTTTCTTCTTCCACACACTTTACCAAACTCAGTCACCAGCTTCTGCAGTTTCTCACATGAATCAGCCACCAGCGCTGTATCATCAGCGAACAACAACTGACTCACTTCCCAAGCTCTCTCATCCACAACAGACTTCATACTTGCCCCTCTTTCCAGGACTCTTGCATTTACCTCCCTAACAACCCCATCCATAAACAAATTAAACAACCATGGAGACATCACACACCCCTGCCGCAAACCTACATTCACTGAGAACCAATCACTTTCCTCTCTTCCTACACGTACACATGCCTTACATCATCGATAAAAACTTTTCACTGCTTCTAACAACTTGCCTCCCACACCATATATTCTTAATACCTTCCACAGAGCATCTCTATCAACTCTATCATATGCCTTCTCCAGATCCATAAATGCTACATACAAATCCATTTGCTTTTCTAAGTATTTTTCACATACATTCTTCAAAGCAAACACCTGATATATATATATATATATATATATATATATATATATATATATATATATATATATATATATATATATATATATATATATATATATATATATATATATATATATATATATATATATATATATATATATATATATATATATAATTCCTAAGAGTGCATTTTTCCGTGGATTCTTATGAATATACTTGATCACGCGCAAAATTGTGAGCCTTTCCAATGAATATATATATGAATAAAAATTCCCAAGTGCACTTTTGTGTAATGATCACGTCGTCAGGGGAGATACAAAAACGAGATAGATGACGTACAACGGTCAGTTGATATATAAAGAAGAGGTGTCACTAAGACACCATTGTATGCTTGCTTGTTTTTTATTTTCTTTTCTTGCCTGTCTGTTTGCATGTGTGTTTTTGTTTATTTTCTTTCTTGTCTACCTCCCTTTATGCTTGATTGCCTGCCTCCCTGTTTTTTCATTGCCTCCTTGCCTGCGTTTGTCCACCTGATTGCTTGCCTTCCTGCCTTTTTTCTGCGTGTCTGCCTGCCTGCCCTTTTGTCAACTTTCCTTTTTGCCTGCTTGCCTGCTTGCCTGCTGTGTCACTTGTCTGCCAGCTTTTTAAGTTGCCTGCCTGCCTTTCGCGGTAATATAAATGTCTGCGGGCTTTCCAGTGTACGTTTCACTAACATGGAAAGTGTAGGGGTTTGGGAGCCTGCAGTTTTACGTGACAAAAGGAGATATTTACATGGATTTGATAAGCAGGAAGACTACAGACGTACCCACCCATACTTCAGTAGTACAATAGAATGTGTGTATCACTAGAGGTTCTCAAACCCACTTTAAACACAAGAAAAGTTTGTGTACTTGGCCAGCAACCCACAATAACAACAAATGTCCATAAATTCATAGGTCGTCAGTTCTGAGAAGTAGTTCTTGTCTTCTCATTCACTCTTGATATAATGCATATTTTCCCCATAGGTCTGCTCCTGCGGGCATTAGAAAAGGGAGCCGTGTAGTCAGGTTGGCTCCCACACTTAAGGTGACCAATGTCTTTGATCTGAAGCATGAACGGGCGTGACCATTACCACCATATATTGGACGGGGTCACTACGTTCCCCGCACCAAGCGAATCTCTCACATTTATGATCATTTTCACTTGTCTTTTACCATCATGTTCTGCCATTAGTATCTGTTGTTATTGTTATACTAAGCACTGTGGACATCATATCTGCAAGAGATTTGATAATAAGATGAAAATAGTCTCGGAGGCGTAAGAGAAAGATATATTTAGGATACCTTTCTTGGTTCTACTTTCTGTTTTCTTATAGCATAATGTCAAACTGAATGTTTACATAAGTAGCAAGGAACTAATGAGGTTCTTGAAAAAAGGCTAGAGCCAGTTAAGAAGACTTCTGCACGCACCTGGTTGCGAAGTTCACAAATGTTTTGAATTTTTTTTTGTGGTGGTGGTTGGGGGTGTAGGTGGTGGTGGTGGTGGTGTTGGTGATGGTGGTGGTGTTGGTGATGGTGGTGGTGGTGGTGGTGGTGGTGGTGTTGGTGATGGTGGTGGTGTTGGTGATGGTGGTGGTGTTGCCCAGGTGCATATGCACCAATAATCACCCATCTCTCTCCATCTACTTTCAGTTTTACCCATATCAGTCTAGACTTTACTTTCTTACACTCTATCTCAGACTCCCACAACTCCTGTTTCAGGAGTAGTGCTACTCCTTCCCTTGCTCTTGTCCTCTTACTACCCCCTGACTTTACTCCCAAGACATTCCCAAACCACTCTTCCCCTTTACTCTTGAGCTTCGTTTCACTCAGAGCCAAAACATCCAGGTTCCTTTCCTCAAACATACTACCTATCTCTCCTTTTTCTCATCTTAGTTACATCAACGCACATTTAAACACCTCAGCCTGAGCCTTCGTGGGTGAATAGCACTTCCCGCGTGACTCCTTCTTCTGTTTCCCATTTTAAAAAGTTAAGATACAAGGAGGGGAGGGTTTCCAGCCCCTCTCTCCCGTCACCTTTAGTCGCCTTCTTCGACATGTGGGGAGTGTGTGGGAAATATTCTTTCTCCCCTATCCCCATGAAAAATTCATACTTGCTGCCTATATTGTCTTTGATATCAATACAGACTATATATTATCTTTCATATTAGTACATACGATACATTGGATTTTTACTGATATAGTTTTACTAAACATTTTTTTGTTTTTCTTTATCTCAACAGCCGATGTTCGAGCAACCATTACGTCTGAAATGGTGTTGGTCAAGAAGGCCTAAAATTCTGCGTGTAATCTAATTAACTGAGTTTATGCAACTGGATTTTTCTCATCTATAGACTTTCTTCTTGAACTGCATGTTACATGATGAAAACAAGGTCTGGTTTATTATTGTCATGAAGGAACCGAAACAGCAGCAAAATATATAAAGATATTCATCCGAGAAGGCATATGATAGAGTTGATAGAGATGCTCTGTGGAAGGTATTAAGAATATATGGTGTGGGAGGCAAGTTGTTAGAAGCAGTGAAAAGTTTTTATCGAGGATGTAAGGCATGTGTACGTGTAGGAAGAGAGGAAAGTGATTGGTTCTCAGTGAATGTAGGTTTGCGACAGGGGTGTGTGATGTCTCCATGGTTGTTTAATTTGTTTATGGATGGGGTTGTTAGGGAGGTAAATGCAAGAGTTTTGGAAAGAGGGGCAAGTATGAAGTCTGTTGGGGATGAGAGAGCTTGGGAAGTGAGTCAGTTGTTGTTCGCTGATGATACAGCGCTGGTGGCTGATTCATGTGAGAAACTGCAGAAGCTGGTGACTGAGTTTGGTAAAGTGTGTGGAAGAAGAAAGTTAAGAGTAAATGTGAATAAGAGCAAGGTTATTAGGTACAGTAGGGTTGAGGGTGAATTCAATTGGGAGGTGAGTTTGAATGGAGAAAAACTGGAGGAAGTGAAGTGTTTTAGATATCTGGGAGTGGATCTGGCAGCGGATGGAACCATGGAAGCGGAAGTGGATCATAGGGTGGGGGAGGGGGCGAAAATTCTGGGGGCCTTGAAGAATGTGTGGAAGTCGAGAACATTATCTCGGAAAGCAAAAATGGGTATGTTTGAAGGAATAGTGGTTCCAACAATGTTGTATGGTTGTGAGGCGTGGGCTATGGATAGAGTTGTGCGTAGGAGGATGGATGTACTGGAAATGAGATGTTTGAGGACAATGTGTGGTGTGAGGTGGTTTGATCGAGTGAGTAACGTAAGGGTAAGAGAGATGTGTGGAAATAAAAAGAGCGTGGTTGAGAGAGCAGAAGAGGGTGTTTTGAAGTGGTTTGGGCACATGGAGAGAATGAGTGAGGAAAGATTGACCAAGAGGATATATGTGTCGGAGGTGGAGGGAACGAGGAGAAGAGGGAGACCAAATTGGAGGTGGAAAGATGGAGTGAAAAAGATTTTGTGTGATCGGGGCCTGAACATGCAGGAGGGTGAAAGGAGGGCAAGGAATAGAGTGAATTGGAGCGATGTGGTATACCGGGGTTGACGTGTTGTCAGTGGATTGAATCAAGGCATGTGAAGCGTCTGGGGTAAACCATGGAAAGCTGTGTAGGTATGTATATTTGCGTGTGTGGACGTATGTATATACATGTGTATGGGGGGGGGGGATGGGCCATTTCTTTCGTCTGTTTTCTTGCGCTACCTCGCAAACGCGGGAGACAGCGACAAAGTATAATAAAAAAAAAAATATAATTCATCGGATGATTGCAGTTAGAAACTGACAGATGTAATATAGCAAGAAATATTCACAAAACAGTGAGTTGGTGACATGTTTCATATATTTGTAATACAACTCTGAAGTTAGTTCGTAAATCCTTACGGGGAATAAATGGTGGACAAATGGTGAAGGAAGGTGCAAAAACGGGGCTATTTCAGTCAAAACCAGAATTCATTTGTTCACTACGACATTGATCTCAGGACATTTCAATGGCTGAGATTTACATGATAGAGAAAATCTTTAAACAAGGACGATAGACAGATAGATAGATGGTTGAATAAATAGGTAAACTTGATTGATGTAGGTGGAATCAGAGTCGCCTATGATTTCGTTCACAGCGAATGAGATGCTAAGTGGGCGAGGCTATAACCATCGTCTGTGATTATTGTAAATGACTAAAAATGATTAATTTTTATTGCTCTTGTGCGACTGCTGTTAGCCTTTGAGGGTTAATGTTCCCTCAAAGTTTCCCGGACCCTACCACTAGGAGGTCAGCAGTTCGACTTAGGGTCCATTTGTGCCATGTTTATGGCCCCCAACAGAATGGATGTATTTTTCTTATTTTTTTTTCATCCCTATGGATGGGACTCATAACGATTTGATCCTTTATGATAACCGCTTCATCCGCACAATAGTTTGACAATAATTTGCAACTGAATGAAAACTTTTGCCATAGGAAGTGTCTTTTGAGGACCGGGTATAACAGGGTCGACTGCTGGAGGAGGAGATTCTCCAATCTCAACGACGGGAACTTAAGGTTCAAGGAATTTCAGGGATGAATGTTGGTGGTGTGGACTTTAATCTTCAACACGGCCGCTTCAGCTTTAGGGTCGGCTGCTGCTGCAGGTGCTGCTGATCCTCCAGTCGCAGCGACGGACACATCAGGGTCTTCATCGACGACCAGTACGAGTACGTCGGGATCCACCAAGCCTGATTCATCCCCATAGAAGTAGGGGATCAAGGTCACCAATTCAGTGGTAGGCATCACTTTGCCCCGTTGTTTGGTGGGAGCCAAAGAAACATTGATGGGGATGGCGGCTGCTCCTGTGTCAACTACACCAGTTTCCTCGCTGGGTCCGCCTTCGCACAGGTCATCATCATCTTGATGCCGAGTCTGGATCTTCACCACTATTCTCTCGTGCACGGGTTCGATATCCAGACGTGATCTCTTCCTGGAAGGCCTTTGGCATTCTGGAAGGCACCGCTTTCCTCCCTGGGCCAGGCCCTCACTGCTGGACAACCAGGCAATTCTGGTGTAGGCGTACTCCTGGTGGCGTCCGTTGCGTCCTCCAAGTCTGCGATCTGCCTTGATGCCCCACCGTCCCAGTGTTCTCCCGACGTTCAGGACGGCAGCTTTCTCGTACCCGAACCCTTCGCAGAATTCACAGTATCGCAAATATAGCTCAGTTCGGCTTATACAATCTTTAACAGCCCCGGTTTGCTGGATGTGAGCCTCGAAAAATTCAAGGAAGGATTCCTTGCCAGGGTACCGATGGGCAGCGCGGACGTGAGTCATTTCCGCGATCTGGTGAGATGAGTGATTTACTTGACGAAGTAAACTTTCATAGACCAGCACTTGCAACAATATAGTGAAGCCACACAAAAATATAGTCGACTCTCGTTTCCTCATTGATTTGATATCCTAGATGATACATTAACATAGTGAAGTTGAAGAACTAGTGTAATGAAGATGAAACACCAACATAGTGAAGATGGCAGGATACGGTAGAGGGTGTACACTGGGCAGAATTGCCTCTAGTGGAGAGTGTAATGTAGCTTGTAGTGGAAATATAATGGTGTGTGTGTGTGTGTGTGTGTGTGTGGGTGTGTGTGTGTGTTTACGTAGTGATACAAAGACTATATAAGAAAAACAGGAAAGCAGGAGTAATCTCGCGTGAGAAATGACGGCTCAATTGTGCACGTTGTCAACAGCTGGTGGTACTAATTACCCTTGTGCTGTCTGACTGTCTGTTTGTTGACGAAAACTTTACAGCGAGTTTCCAGCTTGAAAAAAGAGAAAAGAAAATAATCCAAAACTTGTTTTTCATGTTTTTCCCAAGGATAAAGTATTGTACTCACGACTTCAGACAACTATGAGCAATAACATATATAGGTAACATTAAACACAATGTTAGGGATCAAATCAACTGGACGGTTTCATCAACAATCATGCCATATCAACCAGGACATATTTCATTCTTTAACATTGAAGCAACATATTTACATACATATCCTGTAATTGGTCCACGTAAGCCTAATGATCCTGATGAAGTAATTATGCAGATAAGAGATGATGGGAAATACTCTAACAATAATGAGCTTGAAAACAAAGTTAACTAACATAAGTGACTCGTCAATAAGTAAGCTCAAGAATATTTTTGTCTTTAATTACAAAACTGTAGGTATTGGGGAAATATGGTATGTACTTCTTGATATCTAAAAATTCGCCTTTGTCTTTGTTGAGTTTGTAGAAAAATGTGGTTGTTTGTTATCTACTTGTCTTAGATTTATCCCATCCTACGTTTATATTTATGAATGTCTTACCAATTCCATTACAACAATACCCCTTACCTCTCTTTGTCCTGTGGAAATGTGTGTAAAATATGATGTGTGGGAGTAGTTTTCCTCCTTTTGCATATCACACATAGATAACATCTTTTTCTGCTCATAATTATATATCTGATTAATCTCATGTGAGTTCTAAGTACCGAATCACAGACACCATTATCTCTTACCGTCATGTTCAGTACAGAGAGAGACACCATTATCTCTCACCGTCATGTTCACTACAGAGGAAGACACCATTATCTCTCACCGTCATGTTCAATACAGAGGGAGACACCATTATCTCTCACCGTCATGTTCACTACAGAGAGAGACACCATTATCTCTCACCATCATGTTCACTACAGAGGGAGACACCATTATCTCTCACCATCATTAAGTTCTGGCCTGCAAGTAACAGAGAACTGCTACTCAGGACCACTTGACCATTATTTGTCTGTGCCAACATTTCCATCTATCGATCGCCAATATACCCAGTCTGTCCCATCTATCGATCACTATAACCAATCTGTCCCATCTATTTATTTTCATTATACACTGTCTGTCCCCATCTATCGATCTTCACTATAACTTGTCTGTCCCCATCTATCGATCTTCACTACACCCTGTCTGTCCCATCTATCGATCTTCACTATACCCTGTCTGTCCTATCTATCGATCTTCAATATACCCAGCCTGTCCCATCTATGGATCTTCTCTATACCCTGTCTGTCCCGTCTATCAATCTTCACTATACCCTTTGTCCCATCTATGGATCTTCACTATACCCAGCCTGTCCCATCTATGGAACTTCACTATACCCTGTCTGTCCCATCAATCACTTCATTATAACGTGTGTCCCATCTACACATCTTCACTATACCCTCTGTCCCATCTATGGATCTTCACTATACCCAGCACCCAGCCTGTCCCATCTATGGATCTTCACTATACCCTGTCTGTCCCATCAATCAATTCATTACAATGTGTGTCCCATCTACACATCTTCACTATACCATTTGTCCCATCTATGGATCTTCATTATACCCAGCCTGTCCCATCTATCAGTCTTCACTATACCCTGTCTGTCCCATCAATCAATTCATTATAATGTGTGTCCCATCTACACATCTTCACTATACCCTGTCTGTCCCATCTATGGATCTTCACTATACCCTTTCTGTCCCATCTACCAATCTTCACTGTACTCTGTCAGTCCCGTATGCATCTTCACTACACCCTGTCTCTCCCATCTATGGATATTCACTATACCCTGTCTGTCCCATCTATCAATCTTCACTGTACCCAGTCTGTCCCATCTATGGATATTCACTATACCCTGTCTGTCCCATCTATCGATCTTCACTATATCCAGTCTGTCCCATCCACCTGTACCCCTGGTCACCATGTAACAACCATTAACCCACTTACAATATTTTAGATGGTCTCTGCATTGAAAATCGCCGAAGTCGACAGGCTTTTGTTTTTATGAAGTCGACTATGCTTTTATATCTATGTGGGATATTAGAGCATGGGGGTACCTTACTATATTTTTCCATATCAATATAGACTCACTATATTTGTGGACGTACAAGGATAACCGAGGTTACTTCGTAAAGTGCACAACGTAATCATAGTATCTTCAACATGGAAGTTTTTGCAAAAAGCTCAGTTGTGGAGGTGGTCGAGCAGCAGCAGGTGCTCTGGGTCGCCCTCCTTGACCAGGCCTACCTGCCTTTCCACGATGAGGAGGATTTGCTGGACCGTCCACCACACGAGACCCGACTCCCACATATAGATGAGTTGGGCTGCGATGATGACGACATACATGTCATCGTGCCCACCAACGAGCAGTTGCAAGGGGTTCTCCAAACCGTCCTGCAGCGGTATACCATCAGGGTCGTCAACGTTCCATACAAAATCTCAAGGTCGAACGTCTGGGAATTCTTCAAGCAGTTCGGCGACATCGTTCGCTTCGACATGCAGTCCTACACGACCTACGAGAACCACCGCGGTACTCATGCTATGCCTCCTACAAGAAGGCACTTCTTGCCGACGTGACACCACTCTCCGTCAACGGTCGCTGTGCAAAAGTGAAACCTCACCGTCCCACTGATGCTGACCAAGTGACCTCGCCCACTCAAGTGGCACTGCAGCCCACACTCCCTACCAGACCCACCATCCATGAGGAAATGCAGCCCACCCCACATGTCAGGCCCACCTTCAGGGAGACATGGCAGGTCTCAAGGCCTGTCAGGCCCACCATTCAAGACCGACTTAGTCCATCAACACACGTCAGGCCCACCATTCAAGACCGACTTGGTCCCCCAACACATGTCAGGCCCAGCGTTCTAGACCGACTGGGACCAATAACACATGACATGTCCTACGTTACAGACCGACTGCACTCCGCACCACGTACGGGCGTTAAAAGGCGTGTCGAGATGACACACGCTCCCCGTGCCAAAAGATTCAGTTGGTGAGGAACCTGAGTTCTTTCTTCCTGCTGGTGCTGCAGGAGAACACGGCCCTAGAGTGGACAATGGAGGTGTGTTTGTGTTTGTGTTTGGGTTATCACTGAGGAATCAGCACCAAGACAACTTTAGTTTGGCCTCGCCAAGGATTACGTTAATCTGGCGGACGTCTGGCTTTCTCCCAGTAGTGGATGACACATAATATCTACGTAGGGACGTTGAAAAACAAAGAAGAAAAATGGGAACATTATCCCGCCCCCCCCAAAAAAATACATAAATTCACGGGGATATTTTCCTTCGTCCTCAAAGAAAAAATGAAACTCTTCCGACGCTGCTGAGCCTTCCATAAAGCAACCCTCAAAGAAATCACTTTCTACACAATGCGCAAGGATTCGGTTAGCCAATCTTTATATGACTGGGGCTATTCTTCCCTCTGATTCATTCATTTTTCAAGATTAAGGAAAGTTATAATAAAAATATTGTATTGAGTTTCTCCGTTGGCGTCAGGGTAAACACCCATCCCCCCCGAAGCTTGGTTACCTTTCCGTGGTGGGGGGGACTTCATGGATTGGGCAGTAGCAACCATCGTTGGTTGCTTCTGTTCAATCCATGAACGAAAAACCAAGCATCTTGAACGTAATTGTCGTATAAATTCACTTGGTGTCAAAACTGACGCGAAAGCGGTTGTCTCAATTTTGTCAGAAATGTTTGTGCGTTTCGGCCTGATGGCGGGAGTCGGTTTGGCGCTGTGGTCATGAGGGAATACGAGGAAGATTGGCAACCGTCCCAGAAGTAGCTACAGTGAGGCCCAGCAGCTGTCCCTAATACTGTGGAAGGCACTCATGTAAGGTGTGCAGTGAGACGCAGCAGTAACATGGGAAACGGAAAACCAAAACAGCAATCTTGATCATCAGGAGGCTATCCAATGCTCAGAGTAGATAAGGACGATTATTGTATGGCTTCGCTCAGAGGATGAAAATCTTAGCCGTGAAAATCAACAATTAAAATAACTAGTAGTTAGTGGTAGTGAAGTGGAATTACCGTATTTCTGTGGTCTTAATAGTAAAACGAAACTTTTCGTTTTCTCCATCAATCTAGAGGTGTTGTAGGCCTCCATCCTTAAGGTTGTAAGGTAATGGTAACTACAAGGTTATGACCTCAGCAAAGTTGTGATGGAAAGTGCAGGAAATGTGGTAATGTATATGATATAAATTATATAGTTGTATAATAAATGTGTATTAAAATTTAGTCTTCTCTGTTCCCGTTCATTAATTCAAATACAGGTAAGTTTTCTCTCTAACGAGGTGGGATAAGCTACGTGCACTCGGCTTGTAAATGTGGTGACTTTCCCTTCATTACCACAATGTTGTGCTGAACTGAAGATGTAGAATTCCGTAGACGAAACTAAGATAGGAAATCAATCTACATCAAAAATTGAAAGCGCCGCTCTGTGTGTGTGTGTGTGTGTGTGTGTGTGTGTGTGTGTGTGTGTCTGTGTGTGTGTGTGTGTGTGTGTGTGTGTGTGTGTGTGTGTGTGTACTACTTTCATCATTATCACGTGAGTCTTTTGAGGAAGGATTTGTACACTCGTGTTGCCCCGTCTTTTAACCTTGTAAGTGTAAAATATGTTTTCACTCCTGTGTGCGCTCACACACACACACACACACACACACACACACACATAACATATAATATTATCTAGTATTTACTTCAGACGGATATCTTACACCTTAATTATAAAAGCCAAAGAAAAATTTATAAAAACATATACATATATTTACACACGTGTAGATATATGTTATGTATTGAAATGTGGCGGAAAAATTCCTTATATATTAACAAACGTGATTGAGGACTTAAAGAATCTGGTACAAACATAATGGTTATTGTGATAAATGATTTGTTTATGATAAATATGTATTGGGTTGCATTATAATGGTTGTTCCGAACTAAGGTCTTTAAACTCGAATCAGTGAAATACTATCAGAAATAGAAAACCTGTTAAACATGAACATTTATGTTGATTAACCACAGAATATATTTTCCTCTGGGTATGTAAAAGAAAATATAGTACAGGGAGCTAGTTTGAGGAAGTGTATTTCATATTTTAAAAAATGTTTACCTCTAATAGCGTCCCTTATCTTTCGTCATCATTTCTTATGTTGCCTATCAGAAAATGCTTTTATGTAACATACAAGTTCTGTCTAGAGTATTTGATTAATGTGTCCAAGGAATGAGCTACATGCACCGTGATCAGTCACAGTGGTGGTGACTGGTCAGTGGGTGGTGGTGTATGTGTGTATTTGTGTGTGGTGTGTGTATGTGTATGTGTGTTGTGTGTGTGTGTGTGTGGTGTGTGTAGACCCCTAGGGTTCATGTTGGCCACAGCCACCCACACGCCGGTGTCAAGTCAGTTGGCGTGTGTGTGTGTGGTGCTAGGTGTGTGTGTGTGTGTGTACCCCTGGTCATGTTGGCCAATGCACCCACCGCCGGTGGTCAGGTCAGTGGGCGGTGTGTGGCGTGTGTGTGTGTGTGTGGTGTGTGTGTGTGTGTGTGTGAGTGTGTGGGTGTGTTACTACTTTCATCATTATCAGTGTCTTTTGAGGAAGGATTTTACCTCGTTGTTGCCCATCGTCTTTTAAAATTGTAAGTGTTAAAATATGTTTTCACTCTCTGTGTGCGCTCACACACACACACACACCACCCACACACAACATAACATCTTAATATTATCTAGTATTAATTAGCGGTATCTTACACCTAATTATAAAAGCCAACGAAAATTTATTAAAAACAAATCTATACATATTATTTAACCGTGTAGCTTATGTTAAGTATTGAATGTGCGGAATAAAAAACTTTTATATATTAACAAAAGTTGATTGAGGACTTACCGAATCTGGTACAAACCTAAAGGTTTAATTGTGATAAATGATTTGTTTATGATAAATTTGTTATTGGGTTGCATTATAATGGATGTTCCGAATAGGTCTTTAAATCGAATCAGTGAAATCCTATCAGGAAATAGAAAACCTGCTTTAAATTGAACATTTAGTTGATTACCACAGAGATATATTTTTCTCTGGGTATGTAAAGGAAAATATAGTACAGAGAGTAGTTTTGAGGAAGTATGTATTTAACTTTTAAAAAATGTTTACCTTAATAGCGTCCCTCATTCTTTCGGTCATCATTTCTTATGGTTCCTCTCAAGAAATGTTTTTTATGTAACATAAAAGTTCTGTCTAGTGGTTATTTGATTAATGATGGATCAAGGATGAGCTACATGGCACCGTGATAGGTCACGTGGTGGTGGTCAGGTCAGTGGGGTGTGTGTGTATGGTGTGTATGTGTGTGTGTGTGTGTATGAGTATGTGTGTTGTGTGTGTGTGTGTGTGTGTGTGTGTAGCCCTGGGTTTTATGTTGGCCACAGCCACCCACCGGCGGTGGTTCATAGTCAGTTGGCGGTGTGTGTGTGTGTTGAATGTGTGTGGTGTGTTGGTAGCCCTGGGTTCATGTTGGCCACAGCCACCCGCCGGCCAGCCGGGCGGTAGTTTATAACTAAGACTGGTAGTTTCACATGCCACTTGGAGTGTCCCTCACTACAGAACTTGAGCAGCTCTTATCCTGAGGTGGACCAATTGACCCTCTCCACCAGGCTGGTACACTTGGTCTGCACCAGGTGGCTCCCTCCTGGTCATCCTGAGTGGTTGGTTGCTGTGTGGGATTTAATGACCACTGACTTGTGAAGGTCATTAGACCAGCCATCATTTTATCATCTGATAAAACATGAAGCAACGCCAAATATTACATGATCCACCTAAACTATTGAGAATGATGAAGTCTGATATTGTTACGTTACGTCATCCAATCTTGCCACTCACATGTTACAGTAATCACGACTACATACATAGTGTTGTTACGACTGATATTACTGTATGTACTGTAGTAACGTACTGTGTTTATGTGGATAACATGTGGACGTCAGAGGAGGCAAGAGCATCATCAGAGACAAATTCTCTATTCTATGTTGTATCCTCAATTTTGTCTGCAGTGATCGACACACTTTATCCCCCAAGATATTATCTTGCTGTTTCTTTCCATCATTCTTTAGTATTAAAGATTTTGTTCTCTCAAGCAAGATAGAATTTATCAATAATTTTTAATGTCATCTTGGGTCCAGGTAATGTTAGGTAGCGGTCATACAAGTTGTCCATGACCTTCATCATGTGGGTTGGGAAGGAGTCAGGAGGTGTGGCGTTGTACTCGGTGTACCACTTGCCAAGTTGGTCAGTGTGTATACCATGGAAGTTGCAGGGGAATCATCAGTCTGTATGTTAACAATTAGGTTGAGCAAATAACACTTGGCCTCAGTGAAGGTAGAATGTTTTCCCACCAGACTGCATCCATTAATACGACTTAGATCAGAAGATCTAGCCTTAGGTAATTTGTTAGATCGAGATTATCAAAGCCTTTCATCATTTTTAATCTTTGTACTTCGTGACCATCTCTGTTTTAAGTTGCTACGTTGACGTATGATGAATCTAATATGGAGAACAAATTTAGGAGGAAACCTGGCAAAGCTACATATGAGTGATTTTACCGTTTGCAAGTAAACTACGATTTTGTAAACACGAATAGCATCTATGTTGTGTATAGAAAACGTAACTCCTTAGCTGCATTCTCTATGAATGTCATCAAAAGTAAAACATACACAAGGGAAGGAATGAGGCTTGACGATACGAAGCATCACTCAATCGTGTCCTGCCTGCCCAGACCCTCCCTCGCCACACCACTGGCCATAACTTCATCAACACATTGCTTACTCCGTCAAGGTCATCCACACATTTTGCCTGGCTTGAACAACCGCTTGGCATTCATGAACCGCTGAATGTTTACACTTTCTGATTATCTGTAGTAGCTGATGCAGTTGCAAGATAGACTATTAAACCATTTTCTTACAATACTCGCTGGTAAGGAGACAATTTTCACAAAACACAGAGGTAACACTGCCTAAGAAACGGGCTTAAGAACAATTGTACGAACATAGGGTCACATTGGTACATCCACAAGGCACCAGTGGTCTGGGTGGCCTGAAATAGATTTGGGACCATGAAGGATGATGGGTGTAGGGAGTAAACCTACCACAGACCATCATTAATTATGAAGAGTTGACAATGGTTACCTCCAGCCATAATCTATAAATCAATAGACAAATGTTAATGCAAACAAAGCAAGAATTAAACAAGCAGGAAACACAATCCAATGTACCATTTTACGATAGTTATGTCAAGTTGTCGAATCTGTTAACTACCTGACGTGGTCTTACGTCTCACCTTTAGTAGCGTCTGCGAATTTCGTTGTAGTGAAACTCATGCGACCCGAGAGTCAATGTTAGTGATACACAAGAGGAAGAAATATAACTCCGAAGGTATAAAATAGTTGTGGACACACCAAACGCTTGACAGATATTCCTTAGTAGATGACAGAAAACACAAAGAGATCGTCCTTGTAAACTTATGATGAGGTTTGCTTGAAGAGCCTCCCTTCGTCATCGTCGTCCACAGGCGCCCTTTGTTGGAGTGGGTGTGGCGTGGACACAGTACTGGGACTTTCATGATAAATTATCTACAACGTTCCAGGTGTCCACATATCAGGGATATGACTGTGTACAACGGTGGCTGGGGTTAAAGTCACTGGATCATATATAAAACATACAAAGGTTAACATTGATTCTCTTAAGATTTCAAGGCAATGAAAGGTTTGTGGTGCAGTCTATATGACTGAAGGTCATATTTAGATAGAGATTTATCAAATGGATATTACATCAGCGTCACAGTAGCCGCTCTACATCAAAATATACGAGGCTCTTATTTACAGTGATTGCACCTACGCTGCGGGAAAGAGCATCTGCAACTACATTGGATGAGCCAGAGACAAAACGAAAATCTGGGTCAAATGTTTGTGTAGTTAAAAACCACCTCTGTAACTTTCCTGTAGGATCCTGTTGTTGAAAAATACCTAACAGTGCTCTGTGATCTGTATAAACTGTAATAAGGTAACCATATATGTATTTCTTAAAATTGAGTGCCCAAACAACTGCAAGGCCTTCTAACTCAGTTATTGAGTATTTCGATTCCGTCTTTGAACATGAACGGCTCGCATAGGCTATGGGAAAAAGTCTACCCTTATTCAACTCCTGCATAAGTACAGCTCCAAGACCCTGTTTACAAGCATCTGTGTGCAAAATGAAGAGTTTCTCAAAGTTGGGGAATCGAAGAACAGATGCTTCTATCAAGTGTCGCTTGAGTAAGTTAAACGCACTGTCTTGTGCTGTAGACCACTGGAATGCAACTCCCTGTTTCAGAAGTGAAGTGAGTGGGTTTGCGATCTTCGCGAAATTAGCGATAAATCTTCGATAATATCCTGCTAAACCAAGGAAGGATTTGACCTTGTCTGTTGTGGAAGGGACTGGCCATTCTACAATTGTTTTGACTTTATGTGCATTAGGTTGAATACCGTTTTCATCAACGGTGTGACCTAAGTAATTAATTCTTGTTTGTAGAAAGGAACATCTGGATAACTTGACTTTTAGGTTTGCATCCTTAAGTCGTAGAAATACTCTCTCAAAACTTTTGAAATGAGAAGCAATATCTGGAGACATGACAATTATATCATCAAGATAAACCAATACTTCTTTGCCCAACATGTGACGACAAATGTTAGTCATTAACCTTGAGAAGGTGATCACCGGTGAGGAATGAAGACCGAAGTGCATGATGCATATGAACTGCCAATGACCATCTGGCGTACTGAACACAGTCAGGGGACGGCTTTCCTCTGACAAGGGAATCTGCCAAAATCCGCTCAATAAATCCAAAGTTGAAAATACCTTATTGTTACCGAGGCTATGAAGAAGCTCTGATACCACTGGTAATGGGAAACCATCTTTCAAAGTGACCTTGTTGTTGAGTTTTCTAAAATCTATGACTGGTCTAAAAGTTCCGTCCTTTTTCGGAACGATCAGAAGTGGTAAATTCCATGGTGATCGTGATTCCTCTATAACATTATCTTTCAACATGTCCTGAACAAGTTTGTTTGCTGTGTCTTTGTGCGCGTGTGTGTGGCAATTGATAAGCTGGGACGTAGATGGGACTTGTGTGTTTTCCTCTAAGTTAATGATGCGAACATCCAAGTGGTTCTCTTGATAAGGCAATAGTAGACCTATACTGGTTAAGTGGTCAAAATGCTTGGTTAATCCTACCTTGGATATCATGTGATGGTGGGGAGGAGACGTGCACGGCTGAGTCAGGGGTGATGGTGGGGAGGTGACGTGCACTGCTGAGTCAGAGGTGATGGTGGGGAGGAGACGTGCACTGTTGAGTCAGGGGTGATGGTGGGGAGGAGACGTGCACGGCTGAGTCAGGGGTGATGGTGGGGACGGGACATGCACTGCTGTCAGGGGTGATGGTGAGGAGGGGACGTGCACTGCTGAGTCAGGGGTGATGGTGGGGAGGGGACGTGCACGGCTGAGTCAGGGGTGATGGTGGGGAGGGGACGTGCACTGCTGTCAGGGGTGATGGTGGGGAGGGGACGTGCACTGCTGGGTCAGGGGTGATGGTGGGGAGGTGACGTGCACTGCTGAGTCAGAGGTGATGGTGGGGATATGACGTGCACTGCTGAGTCACAGGTAGGAGCAGTAGGTGGTGGTGGGTTAGTGGAATGTGAGACTAGACGGATGTCTGCGATCAGGCAACTCCTCGCCTTGAACTCCCGACTTCAAGACGGATAATTCCACCAGCTTAGCCCTCTACGGAGACGGACAGTTGTGGGTCCCGTATTGGCAATGTATATGTTGACCTCTCCATCTGGGGTCTCATGAATAGAGGCATCCATCATGGATAGTCGTGTGACAGTTAGTGATGAAGGTTCAGCAACTACTCTTAGTGCCAGATCACCCTGACTATGTCTGAGTCCATGATCATTCATCCATGTTCGAGAAAGTGAGAGTGGAACCTTCGTTAATGTGTCACTATGCAGAGTCATGTTGGTTCTCAGTTTACCAGGGCAATGATGAGTAGAAAAGTAAAAAGGACGCGTATTGTCTACCGTGAAGCAGGACCCACGTGGGAGCAGATGTATTAATGGCTGACTGAGTGAGAACTCTTCTCTGACAATGGCAGGAACGTATTATCAACACAAACCACATGATAAATAGGACAGATCTTATGTTGTGCCACACATAGAGTGGCGTCCTAGTAACAAGTTAGCAGGAAAAGTTACACCACGAACAATGTAAGGGGTGACGGTCATGACCGAGTCGCCTATGTGAATGTTCATTTTAATAGTGCCCCTTACGTCGAGATTTTCATTTGAGATACTTTGAAGGGATGGGTAAAAGTCCGAGCATTGAACAAGTTGAGTGCGCCACATTAATGGTTGAATAAAATCATAATGAATGACATCTGCTTCCGCGCCGCTGTCTAGAAAGATTGTGATTGTCTTATCCTGGAAAGAACCCACAAAATCAAAACTTGTAATGTGAGAAAATGGCGAAGAACAAAAATGTCTTAAGAGTTAATTATGTAATGGAGTCGTGTCATGAGAGAGAGATTGTCATTGTTGATAATGACATGATGAACCTGTGTTAGATGACGCCTGTCTAGCTGAGGCTGGGCTGAAGTGTGTCTAGCTGAGGCTGGGCTGAAGTGTGTCTAGCTGAGGCTGGGCTGAAGTGTGTCTAGCTAAGGCTCGGCTGAAGTGTGTCTAGCTAAGGCTCGGCTGAAGTGTGTCTAGCTAATGCTCGGCATTCCGCTGAAGTGTGTCTAGCGTTGCTATGATATGAACACCTGCTTGGTGGTGTTGGGCGCGAGCGGGTGAAGGTCAGGCTGTTGTCTGACTGGAGGAAATCATGACTAGGTCGGCAGAATTGTGACGACCGAGGCTGTGATGACATGGGTTGTTGACTGCGTTTGTTGTTCTGGTCGAGGCTCACGTGAGAATGAGTCCCATGTGTAAGGACACACATTCGCTTTATGTCCTGGTTGGCCACACCGGAAGCACGTCACTTTATGTGAGTGTTTGTCATCACTGAATCGCTGTATTTGACCGTGAGAAGAATGATTGTGTTGACCACTAGAATGTTTCCTCACACTTTGGGAAGCCGACACCCTCCCCAGTGCCTTGGTGTTGGAAAATCCACCTTTCTTTTGAGTGTAATTCAACACTTTTGTTACTGACCCACAATGATGGGTCGATGTTCTCATTAAGTAACCGTCGTCTTACGTCTGGAGGTCAGGTCCTTGAGAATGAAGGTTATGTGTAATAAACAAATGAGTGTTTGCACATGAGTTTCAGGATTCATCATGGCCGATATCCAGGGTAAGGATTCATAAGCGTGCCTAACTAATCTCATTCTTCCATGTAAGGTACTCCAGTGATCAGGGACTGACGTATCATCCAAGTATGTTGTGTTAAGAGCACGTCAAAGGACGTGTAGTAAATTATCTGAGAATGATTCCTCACAACCTAATTTAAACAACGTTTTAAATTCCTCCCAAGATGTACAGTTTCCAATGTCATCTGAGTCATAGACAACCCTAGCTTAATTGTTAGGCTGGTGGAAATCAATGAGATTTTTAGCAGCCGATATAAGCGCTTTGTCTCCTGAATCACCATTATGTTCAACAATGTCCTCTGCATTTCTAATCCACCGATCAAAATTTGGCAGTTTACCATCAAATAACTCGTGTGGTTCCCAAGCTTGTTTTAGTGTGAAAACAGTTTTTTGTGAAGGATTTGATTGTCCCGAGTTTTTGTGATGTGGAGGGGGAGGTGGTTGTGGGTGTGGTAACGTGTGAGAAGGTTTCTGTGGGTCATCTGTGTCACCAGAATCTGTCAAAACAACTTTGTGTGACGTCACCATTTTAGAAGGCTGGTTCCGTTTATAATAAGAGATTCTAGGTAATTTCCTAAGTACATATGAACCTTTACGATTACCGCGTGGAATATCTTCGGACATGTAATACAATCTTACTTAAAGTGTTTAAGTAATGATCCCCTCGAGAAAATCAAAATACAATTAACACTATTGTCCTAATCGAAAATACATAACGTGAATATCATTTGAAAATATTGTAATGAAATAAAGGCAGTAAAAAGTCTGGCATAACAATATAACATATGAATACAAGATTCTGTACGTGAAAGTAGTCATCACTAAAAACAATGGTACCAATATATGAAAACATATGAAAGAATATATGCAAGAATAACTGAAAACTTAGATTAATTTGCTAAACTACAAAGATGAATAATCATATTACCCAAAATATATAAATGTCTATATTCATAGACTGGGAACTAGTAACACACAAAAGGAGCATACCTCACAGAGTGAATCATTTTGACACAGTTCTTACCTGAATGGGAGTTTCGCTTACGAAGACGTCTTGGTGTAGGGAGGTGTAGATGTGTGCAGAGTAGCGACTCGCTGGGTGTAGCGAGGTGAAGATGTGTGCAGAGTAGCGGCTCGCTGGGTGTAGCGAGGTGTAGATGTGTGCAGAGTAGCGACTCGCTGGGTGTAGCGAGGTGTAGATGTGTGCAGAGTAGCGACTCGCTGGGTGTAGCGAGGTGAAGATGTGTGCAGAGTAGCGGCTCGCTGGGTGTAGCGAGGTGAAGATGTGTGCAGAGTAGCGGCTCGCTGGGTGTAGCGAGGTGAAGATGTGTGCAGAGTAGCGACTCGCTGGGTGTAGCGAGGTGAAGATGTGTGCAGAGTAGCGACTCGCTGGGTGTAGCGAGGTGAAGATGTGTGCAGAGTAGCGTCTCGCTGGGTGTAGCGAGGTGAAGATGTGTGCAGAGTAGCGGCTCGCTGGGTGTAGCGAGGTGAAGATGTGTGCAGAGTAGCGACTCGCTGGGTGTAGCGAGGTGAAGATGTGTGCAGAGTAGCGGCTCGCTGGGTGTAGCGAGGTGAAGATGTGTGCAGAGTAGCGACTCGCTGGGTGTAGCGAGGTGAAGATGTGTGCAGAGTAGCGACTCGCTAGCAGGAAAGTTGAGTGAGCGACAAGGGCTGGACCACGCGATGCTGACGTCTGGGATGTCGCCACGGCTGATGATGACGCGTCTCTGGAGCGGTTGACAAGATGACCTCCACGTTGGTGTTGGCAGGATGGCTGACCTTGCTTGACACGTCTGGATGTGATGACAACACTGCACGGTGGTGGCGATGTCTTGATGTCCCCTGCAAGCGACACAGTGTCAGCAATGCAATGAAGTAGATGTGACGGTCGTGTGTGGTCACGTGCGTTCTTACGTCACTGCCACCATTTGTAAGGTTGAGTTGAGAGGAAGGAAATCAGGTCTTCTTCGTCTGTGGTACTCAATGAAGATCAGGCGGCCTTTGTAGATTTATTACAACAAAACGTGTACGTCCATCTGTAGTACTCTGGGCTATAGTCTTATGACACACTACGACACACTCTAGTGAACAGTGTGACGATGCTGGCCAGTGTGTCTCCTCAGGTCACACTGACATGGGTTATATGGGAGTCCGTCAACACCCATTCAACAACGTGTTCAAATAACAGATCAGCTCTTACGTGTTCAAACATCCTGATTAACAGTAGCCCGTGGGAACAGTGAGCCCGTGGCAACATGCATCTAACTCTATGTAACTCACAGTAAAATGATAATAACAAATACCTAATGAAAAATTAATGGAATTGTGCGTGTGTCTTACAATGATAATACATCCATACACATTACCAAATTAGCCGCGATGATAATATTATTATTATGATCATATGATTAAAACAAAATTGTAGTTAATGACACAATATATTCCCAACGACAAAATCAACCATAGCAATATAGCCAGGAAGTAAATATAGCGAACAAGATAATGTAGTTAGGATGGCATTATATTGAAAATAACAATACAGCCACCATGCCAATATGGTCACCATGACAATGGAGCTGTATTTTCAATGTTACTCTTATGTGAATATGGCTTTATTGTCAGTGTAGCTATAGTGTCATGGGGAACATATTTTCATAGTGGCAGTATTGTCATTATGAACATACCGTCATTTTGGCTATCTTTTCATATCAGTTACATTGCTATGATGTATATATATCGTCACCTTACCTATATTGGCAAGATGATCTTTATTTATAGGTGATATATTGTCATTATTTAACTCTTGCATAATTTGTCATAATCGATATATCATCATGATAATCATATTATCATGGTGACAATATTGTCACAGCGACTATATTGTCATTATGACTATAATGTCATAGTGGCTATATTGCCATGATAACTATATTGTCATGGTGACTTTTTTATCCTGATATTTATAATGTCATAGTGACTGTATTTTCATAGAAGTTTTTTATTGGTGTTGATATTGCCCTTGAGGATATGCCATTATAGAAGAGAAATTGTCATTTTGATTAAATTATCAGTTGACTACATTGCCATGATATGCTATATTGTTATGGTTTCAGTACTGTCTTGGTAAATCTTTTATTACTGTGGCTACATTGCAATGGAAACCAAAATGGTAAGGTGGCTATATTTTCATGAGAGTATGATTTCATTATGGCGATTATAATGCATTTCTGAGTATATTGCCATGGTGACTGTGTTGCCATGATATCTATATTGTCATTTAATTTGTTAAATTGATGGCAATATTATCTTAGAGACGGTACTGTCATGTTATCTGTATTGTCACGTTGGTTGTATTGTCATCGTGACTATATAGTCATGTTAGCTATATTGTCATTAAGATTACATTGTTATGGTAACTATATTGCCATGGTGGCTGTATTGTTAGGTCACTATATTGCCATGGAGGCTGTATTGTTAGGTCACTATATTGCCATGGTGGCTGTATTGTTAGGTCACTATATTGCCATGGTGGCTGTATTGTTAGGTCACTATATTGCCATGATGGCTATTTGTCATTTTTGTTATATAACAAGGAGGTAACTGTCTTTTCATGTTGGCAGTATTGTCAGAATAGCTATATTGTCAAGTAGTGGGTATATATATTTCTTTTCTGGCGGTATATTGTCATGATGGTAATAATAACATTTTGGCGATATTGGCATGGTGATATCGTGTTTTAGCAGCTAAACTCTTGTTGTGAATAATTATCAATTCAAATATTTTATCATGGTAGATATATAGTCAAGGTCACTATATTTTCATGGTAGCTACATTGTCATGGTGAAGACATTGGCATGGTGGCTGTATTGTTATTTTCAATATAATGCCGTCCTGGCTACATTATCTTGGTCGCTATATCAACTTGATGGCTATATTGCTATGGTTAATTTTGTCGTTCGGGATATATTTTGTTATTAGCTACAATATTGTTGTCATTATATGATCATGATAATATTTTCATGGCGGCTTATTTGGTATTGTAAGTGTAAGTGAATCGATATCACATAATCATGTCACTTTTATTGTCATGGTTTTTACACTGTGATATTGTTTATGTCAACCTGCTGATTATGTAATCATGATTGGTGTATGATTATGGTAACTATTTTGTAATGCCGTTTTATTTCATTGTGATAATTTTGTCATGGTGACTACAATTGCATGACAGCTATAAAGTTATGACTATATTATAATGATAAATTCTGTCTGAGTCACTGTTTTTTCACAAAGGCTATATTGTCCTGGAGTCTATATGTTTGCTATGATCCCAAAGCGACTATTCATTTATAGTATCTATATTGTCAGGTGGTTATATTGCATTTGTGAATATAAGTTTGATGTTTCTATATTTTTGCTTTGACTATATTGTCATATCAGTTATATGATCATGGTAGTTTTATTGTCATAGTGAATACATTGTCGACGTGACTGTATTATCATAATGGCTAAATTGTCATAGCAAATATATTGACATGGGGGCTATATTTTCATGATATCTATAAAGTCTGTAAATTACTCTCAACGCGTTTCTAATGTGCTGGCGATTGCTTTATATCGTGACTTTATTGTCAAGATGGCTGTATTGTCATGGTGGCTATATTGTCGTTTGCTGTATTTTCAATTTTACGCTTTTGTGAAGATAGCTTTACTGTCAGTGTAGCTATAGTGTCATGGAGAATATATATACATAGTGGCAATATTGTCATTATGACCAAGTTGTCATTTTGACTATCTTCTTATTTTCGTTACAGTACTATCGTGTATATATCGTCACCTTGGCTATATTAGCAATGTAATATTTTTTATAGGTGCTATATTGTCATTTTTTAATCATGCATATTTTGTCATAAGTGATACATTATCATGATAAATATAATATTCCGGTGACTATATATTGGCCTTGTGACTATATTGTTATCATGACTATAATCTCATGTTGGATGTCTTGCCAAGATAACTATATTGTATTATCTACTCATAAATCTCTAAGTTCTAATAACCCAAAATTTTTAGAGTAGATAGGGCAGAAACTGATGGAAGCCATTTCCAACATTCTTGCATAACCTGACCTCTCGCCTTCCCAAAACATAGCCATCCCAGCTTGGATATTGTACTGCTTTGGTCGTCAACTAATTTGAAAAGGAAGACATTGAATGGAGAAATTACTGAGGTAATCTCCAAAGATGATTACTGCACTGAGAAACAAATTTAGAGAGCAGATTAAACTACTTAAATCCATTCAGCTTTAGGGAAAAGAAGTTTAAGAGATCCTATACAGGCATATGAAGTTATTATAATGGCATCCCTTTAAGCTTGACATTTTTACTTCCTGTAACTAGTTCCAACAATTAAAACAATATTCAGCATTGTGATTTAAGTGACTGACTTTAGGATGCATTTGGATCTGTCAAAAATTGTATCTAGCAAATACTTCAACTTTCAACTGACCCATTCTATCTTTTTTATTCATTTCATCTCAGTTTTATCACCTCTCTGTTACTGTTTAATATCAACAGTAGCCCGTCTACGTAGTTGGGGCTCTGAATCAAAGGAAACTTTTTCTAGCCTAGGTTAGGGTAGCATCTAAACCAAACCTAAATGACCTTACCTTAGAAATATGTTCAGACAGTACCTTCTGAAAATATTTCTAAAGGTAAGGTCGTGGGAATTAGTTTAGGTGCTAACTATACCTTGGCTAGAAAAAGTTTGCTTTAAAGCCACAACTACTTGAAAGGCCTACTTTAAGTGGTGATAATGAAATTGATTTGCTCCAGTGTGCTCCTCCGTCCGTTTGTTTTATGTCCATCTAAAGATGCATACGTTCAATTTTTGTTGTAGATTGATTTCCTATATTAGTTTCGTCTACGGATTTCTACATCTTCAGTTCAGCGCACCATTGTGGTAATGAAGGGAAAGTCACCACATTCATAAGCCGAGTGGACGTAGCTTATCCCACCTCGTTAGAAAGAAAACTTACCTGTATTTGAATTAATGAACGGGCAAAGAGAAGACTAAATTTTAAGACACATTTATTATGCAACTATATAATTTATATTATATACATTACCACATTTCCTGCACTTTCCATCACAAATTTGCTGAGGTCATAACCTTGTAGTTACCATTACCTTAGAACCTTAAAGATGGTGGTCTACAACACCTCTAGATTGATGGAGAAAACGAAAAGTTTCGTTTTACTATTAAGACCACAGACATGCGGTAATTCCACTTCACTACCACTAACTACTAGTTATTTTACTTGTTGATTTTCACGGCTAAGATTTTCATCCTCTGAGCGAAGCCATACAATAATCGTCCTTATCTACTCTGAGCATTGGATAGCCTCCTGATGATCAAGATTGCTGTTTTGGTTGTCCGTTTCCCTTGTTACTGGTGCGCCTCACTGCACACCTTACATGAGTGCCTTCCACAGTATTAGGGACAGCTGCTGGGCCTCACTGTAGCTACTTCTGGGACGGTTGCCAATCTTCCTCGTATTCCCTCATGACCACAGCGCCAAACCGACTCCCGCCATCAGGCCGAAACGCACAAACATTTCTGACAAAATTGAGACAACCGCTTTCGCGTCAGTTTTGACACCAAGTGAATTTATACGACAATTACGTTCAAGATGCTTGGTTTTTCGCTCATGGATTGAACAGAAGCAACCAACGATGGTTGCTACTGCCCAATCCATGAAGTCCCCCCCACCACGGAAAGGTAACCAAGCTTCGGGGGGGATGGGTGTTTACCCTGACGCCAACGGAGAAACTCAGTACAATATTTTTATTATAACTTTCCTTAATCTTGAAAAATGAATCAATGAGAGGGAACAATAGCCCCAGTCATATGAAGATTGGCTAACCGAATGTATATAGTTGTCAGTCCTTCTAACACTTGTATATTTTCGATCATTAGAGCATCCATCTATTCATCTCATATAAGTGTTGCTAGGACAGTTGTCTATTAGTGCAGAGATCTTTTCCTCGGTAAAGAAAGTGTAGCCGGACTCCGCCCTCATGAGGTTACTGCACGACAGCAAAGATCACCCTTTGGTAGGCTGTGCTATAGGCAGCACAGCTCCGTCAAAGATCTCACTCCATAAGTGAACTTATATAGATTCTTGTCTATAAGGAACTCATCAGTTCTTCTCCAGTGAAAGCAAAAAATCATCGAGAAATTCATTTGCTTCCTCAATATCAGGATCTTGTGGCTCTGTGTGGAGGACGGGGCTGGTGGGCTGTGTGTCTGGCTGTGTCTGGGGAGCGGGGCTGGTGGTCTCTGTGACTTGCTGTGTCTGGGAAGCGAGACTGGTGGTCTCTGTGACTGGCTGTGTCTGGGGAACGGGGCTGGTAGTCTCTGTGACTTGCTGTGTCTGGGAAGCGGGGCTGGTGGTCTCTGTGACTGGCTGTGTCTGGAGATCAGGGGAAGTCTTGGGTATAAATTTCAATATACTGTGAGCGATATCGTCTCTCAACCGATTCCTCTCGATCTTCTCTTGCACGGCCTTCATGATACGTTTGGGCGGCTTTCTCCATTTTCTTTGCATTTCAGTTGGTGATCCTGCGCCATCGAGCCACATGATACCAGAATAGTATCGTTCCTGTTTCCCAACGGGTCCAATCTTGGTGTCACACATGATGCCGAGTGAACCCAAATGGCGGCCGATGTTTACGTTGGAAGCCACGGGCTCGTTATGTATCTTGCAGTAACTTTCATACCGTTGCTGCAGCTCTTTCCTGCTGATAAGGTACCGCTTCATAGTAATAGTCTTTCCCTTCATTTGAACGAAGGTATTCATGAAACTAACAAAGGAAGCCTTTCCTTTGTAATCCCGTTTGTAGTAACAGAAAGCCATTGAAGACGTGGATTGGGTCAGGCGAAGTTACACAGACTAACAAGATAGTCCTCTAATCAATGGTCCTGTATCAGCACTGAACTCGAAATACGTCAGAACGACAATTTCAACCCAGGGCTGGAGGGCCAATTAATGATATTCTCACGTCTTGCTCAACCAAGTAACCTCGGTTAGACCTTGTTTATATTCAAATATAGTAAAGTTAATATAGTGAAGCTTGATGATTCTATTCATATGTAAGTTGCAATGTAGTTTGTATATATATATATATATAGGGGAGAAAGAATACTTCCCACGTATTCCCTGCGTGTCGTAGAAGGCGACTAAAAGGGAAGGGAGTGGGGGGCTGGAAATCCTCCCCTCTCGTTTTTAGTTTTCCTAATGAAGGAACAGAGGAGGGGGCCAAGTGAGGATATTCCCGCAAAGGCTCAGTCCTCTGTTCTTAACGCTACCTTGCTAATGTGGGAAATGGCGAATAGCATGAAAAAAAGAAAAAAAAAAGAATATATATATATATATATATATATATATATATATATATATATATATATATTCAATAATGGATGGAACTTGGCTCCTAAGGTGATTTTGTTGTTGGAGAGGGACCTCCAGCCATTCTGTCCACCTTTTCCCTTTCTAGACCTGTGGTGGTGCATTGGGTAGTGTGGCAACCTTCGTCTTCATCTTTTTGGGTGCAGGCTTGCAAACCTCGTGGAGTAGTTGTGGGGTTTGCTTCTCTGCTGCACCCGACATAGCCATCTGGGTGTAGCTATCTACCCGGGCTGGTGGGTCAGCCAGCATAGCTACACGCTCACTCGGTACCTGGTCTGGTGGACGAGCAGCCTTCCTTTCTTCCATGGCTACAGTCTGCCTAACGACCTGGGGTTGTGGAGCAGCCATCCTTACTACCACCCAGGTTGGTTGGGCAGCCTTCTTTCGTTTCTTTGCTACACCCTTCTGGTTGGGCTGGTTGGGCAATTTCTTTTTCCTCTTCTTCGATACAACCTGCCAACCGAATTCGTCTGCTGGTGGGTCCGTTTCTTTCATGGATACAACCTCTGTAGCCACTTGGGCTGGCCGGTCAACCTTCGGTTGTAGGTAAAAGTATATATATAGAATAATGTGGTTATCATCAGCAGCCAGAGGCCATTCCTCCCTCCTTGCCTGCAGAGTTCTTGATTTTCTGGAAAGTTCTACGAGATTCTGGTAAGAAAAATACCATTGAGAGGACGTTGTTAGGAGACAGTTAGGTTCAGTTTAGAGTTGGTTGTGGGATGGTTCTTTTACTGTGTCGTATCAGCCAGATGGGTATTTCTTTTCACAGTTTTCGTTAAAGTTTGTTTTCTAGAGGCATCATCTAGAACACTATTTTCCATATGTTTATCATTTTTGTTGTTATAGTTTCATTATCATCATTAGTTTTGTTATTGTTGATGTTCAAATATTTCATGCTATGTTCGTGATTGCCGTGGAAGTGTCTGACATCTTGCTAGAAGACTTTCTGGTCACAATATTTCTGCACTGGGGAGTTGATCGTATTCTTTTATTGCAGGTTTTGTTATTATCTTGCTTTACATTAAGGTCTACTGGAGGTTTTCCCAATGCTGGTTAAACATATATCCAGCAACAGGAGATGGCGTAAGATACAGTATTGATGAAACTTATCTATCTATATACCTATCTAAATATCGCTCTATCAATCTAGCAATCTAACTATGTATCTATCTATATATCTATCTTTATCTGAAAGTCAACAATGATAAAATCATTGATATATGAAGTATAACAACGTCCTCTCAATGGCAATTATCTCACCAGAATCTTCTAGAACCTTCCAGAAAACTATGAACTCTGCAGGCAAGGAGGGAGGAATGGTCTCTGGCTATTGATAAAACCATATTATTCCATATATATGTTTATATATACATATTTATGTATATATATGAATGTATATATAACGTACAGAATAATGCGGCCATCATCAGTATCGAAGAAAACTGAAAAGATGAGGTCCCACCGAGATTCGAACTCGGATTGCTGGATTTAAAGTCCAGAGTGCTAACCCTTACACCATGGGACCTGATAAGAAAAGATGTGATTTCATCTAAATGTTTTACATATAATCAACCAGAGGCCATTCCTCCCTCCCTGCCTGCAGGGTTCAAGGTTTTCTAGAAGGTTCTCGAAGATTCTGGTAAGATCATTACCTTTGAGAGGTCGTCGTTAGGTGACAGTCAGGTTCACTCTATGGTTGGTGTTTGTAGTTGGTTGTCCGAGGATGTTGTTATACTTGATCAATTTTGTAATTGTTGACTTTCAGGTAGGAAGGACTCATTTACGATGCATCCTTGTACTCACAACAACCTTATGAGTCACTTCAAGATTTATCTTCACTACAACTTTATCTTCACTACACTATTAAGGTTGAAGTCAATGGTCACATTCACTACAATCTCAACACAACTGGCCTTATACCTAACCCATATCATCACTACATCCATGTACATGTATTTCTTGCAGAATAATGCAGATATCAATGATTTCTGTGAAAGTTGACATATACAGCCTTACGTATCTATCGATCTGTCTAATATCTGTTTTTTACCTATCTATCTATCGATCTATCTATCTATCTATCTTTCTAAATCAGAAAGTCAACAACAATATCATTAATGATACGTATAACTACGTCCTCTCAATGGCAGTTCCTACCCAGAATCTTCGAGAACCTTCTAGAAAACCTTGAACCCTGCAGGCAGGGAGGGAGGAATGGCCTATGGTTGATTATATGTAAAACATTTAGATGAAATCACATCTTTTCTTATCAGGTCCCATGGTGTAAGGGTTAGCACTCTGGACCCTAAATCCAGCAATCCGAGTTCGAATCTCGGTGGGACCTCACCTTTTCAGTTTTCTTAGAAACTGATGATGGAACTGAGCCATATAGTAAACCTGCGATGGACATATATTTCTTACGGCCCACAATTTTATTTAAATATGAAGATCTCACGGCAGAGAGGAAACGTGTGATATTCAAAATCAAAAGCCGCAATTGACCTCATGGTAATGGTCGACATGTTTGCAGACAGATGACACAGACATGTGAGAAGTTAGACAAATATGGACGTTCCTGGTTGCTCTATAGCCTAGGTTTATTATCACTTGTAATGAAGGAGAAATGTTGCACATTATTCCACACCTTTTTATTTAGGCTAGGCTAGGCTAGGATGAATAGGGTCCATAACGTAACAGAGCTGGGAAATATATCATATCGGATCTGTATTTGTGCAAAATGGCGCATGTTTGTGGAAGTGATTTACGCAATGCCGGAGAGAATCCACCTTCACCAGAAATAATGTCTCAGACCATACAATATCTGCTGTTGGACGACCAGGGGACATTAGACCAATATATTCCTGTAGTATACTGCTGTTCCCAAACACGCAGCAAGACATTCGTAAAAGCGTTAAACTGAACATTTCCATCGGTTTTCATATCTTTAATTACTTAAACCAGTTCCAACAGATGGAAAAAATCATCTCAAAAATCAGAAATTATTTGCCTATAAAAAGCATTTTGATCGATCGTACCAAATATTCAATTATTTCTGTACCCGACAAAATATTCAGTCACTCCTATATCCGACATTTTTCCTGCTGGCTGGTGCCGTTAGATATATTCATCTATATGGAATGGCTCAGCGTGAAGAAATATATATATTTTCACTAAATCCTCCTCTTCACTACACTCCCATCTTCACTACATAGTTCTAACACAACATCTTGACTACACCATTGTATGACCACATTATCATATCATTGTGTTGTTATCTTCACCACAGCCTTGACAAAATTGATGTTTTCTTTACACATCTGGGTAGATGGCTATCTTTATGATGACAGAGAACACACATAACATATTAAACCACTTATCTTTAGTCACTTTAATCTAATTTCTGCTGATAAAAACGAATTATGATTACAATCCTTGTGTTCTGTGACGGGACATTGTACGGGTGAAGGAACAGTTGTGAGGCGCATGTATTAAACTACTGAGAAATAAACTTAACTCTATTAAAGTATTGACTTCACTGTATTAGACTTCTCTATATTAAGCTATGCTAGGATATGATCAGTTCCCAGGTTATATAAGGGCGGGAGCCGGGACCGAGAGCATCATTTGAGCTGCGACCTCTGTCGAGTGAACATCTCTGCTCCGCGTTGCAAGCTCCCTCAACCTTTCCTCGAACACTTCAATATAATAATGTTCACCAAGGAGGTAGGACGATCCTCCTTGGTCCAGGAGATGGAATTTGAATATGTCCATGTATTTGACATGGGCTATGGCTGTGTGGACATGGAAGTGGAATACCCAGACGTGGAAGTGATGGATGGAGTGGACTTTGGCTGTGTGGATATGGAGGTGGAATACCCAGACGTTGAAGAGATGGATGGAGTGGAATTGGTGGAATACCCGGACTTGGAAGTCATGGATGGAGTGGAATTTGGCTGTTTAGATATGGAGGTGGAATACCCTGAAGTGGAATTGGAGGAAATGGAATATGGGTGAAGCTGGTATGAACGCCATATGGATTTGGTGAAGGTTGACCTCGTAATGTGTTGACGTAAAATAGGTCAACCATTGTGACCATGTGGCGGGGAGGGCCACATCCACCAACCACGAAGCGAGCCCCACCACGGAGAAGTATCCTGGCTGCATCCACGTACGAGAACCACCGCGGGATTGCCGTCATCCAGTACCCCTGCTATGCCTCCTACAAGAAGGCACTTCTTGCCAACGTGACACCACTTTCCGTCAACGGTCGCTGTGCAAAAGTGAAACCTCACCGTCCCACTGATGCTGACTAAGTGATCTCGCACACTCAAGTGGCACTGCAGCCCGCACTCCCTACCAGACCCACCATCCATGAGGAAATGCAGCCCACCCCACTTGTCAGGCCCACCTTTAGGGAGACATGGCAGGTCTCAAGACCTGTCAGGCCCACTATTCAAGACCGACTTGGTCCCCCAACACATGTCAGGCCCACCATTCAAGACCGACTTGGTCCCCCAACACATGTCAGGCCCAGCGTTCTAGACCGACTGGAACCAATAACACATGACATGTCCTACGTTACAGACCGACTGCACTCCGCACCACGTACGGGCGTTAAAAGGCGTGTCGAGATGACACACGTTCCCCGTGCCAAAAAATTAAGTTGGTGAGGAACCGGAATTCCTTCTTGCTGCTGGTGCTGCAGGAGAACACGGCCCTAGAGTGGACACTGGAGGTGTGTTTGTGTTTGTGTTTGGGTTATCACTGAGGAACCAACACCAAGACAGCTTTAGTTCCGCCCCGCCAAGGATTACGTTAATCTAGCGGAAGTCTGGCTTTCTCCCAGTAGTGGATGGCACATAATATCTACGTAGGGACGTTGAAAAACAAAGAAAGAAAAAAAATGGGAACATTATCCCGCCCAAAAAAAAATACATAAATTTAGGGGATAATTTCCTTCGTCTTCAAAGAAAAAATGAAACTCTTCCGACGCTACCGTGCCTTCCATAAAGCAACCCTCAAAGAAATCACTTTCTACACAATGCGCAAGGACTCGGTTAGCCAATCTTCATATGACTGGGGCTATTCTTCCCTCTGATTGATTCATTTTTCAAGATTAAGGAAAGTTATAATAAAAATATTGTATTGAGTTTCTCCGTTGGCGTCAGGGTAAACACCCATCCCCCCCGAAGCTTGGTTACCTTTCCGTGGTGGGGGGGACTTCATGGATTGGGCAGTAGCAACCATCGTTGGTTGCTTCTGTTCAATCCATGAACGAAAAACCAAGCATCTTGAACGTAATTGTCGTATAAATTCACTTGGTGTCAAAACTGACGCGAAAGCGGTTGTCTCAATTTTGTCAGAAATGTTTGTGCGTTTCGGCCTGATGGCGGGAGTCGGTTTGGCGCTGTGGTCATGAGGGAATACGAGGAAGATTGGCAACCGTCCCAGAAGTAGCTACAGTGAGGCCCAGCAGCTGTCCCTAATACTGTGGAAGGCACTCATGTAAGGTGTGCAGTGAGGCGCACCAGTAACAAGGGAAACGGACAACCAAAACAGCAACCTTGATCATCAGGAGGCTATCCAATGCTCAGAATAGATAAGGACGATTATTGTATGGCTTCGCTCAGAGGATGAAAATCTTAGTATACAAGCTAGGCTTTTAAAGTGTCTCAAATCTATGGAGAATAAACAAAAATCTATGAAATTATTTCTTATGATATAGTAACCTGTAATGACGTTAGTGATTTTGTATATTTTATGAAACCTACTTTAACTAAGTTGATCAGGAAATTGGCCAGATATATGTATATATATATATCATCTTGGTGTATGGGAAGGCCATATGGGAGATGGAGAGAGAGGCAGGAGCAGGAGAGAAATGATCAAACCTTCCCGCTTGTTCATAGTTGCTGCCTGAAATTTGTCTTCTGATAGTTCTACAGTTTTTGTTTGTTTGTTATACTAATTATTAACATAAGAAAATTGTAATATAATGATTAAAGAAAATTATGTTAATTATAATTTAGAATTGTTATAGGTCAAGATTTGTACGTGAAGCGGAAGACCAAAATATGGTACGGGTCAGCCATTCGTGAGTGTAAGTGACAGCTATTGATAGTTACTGGCTTTAATTTATGATCATTTATGATATCTATTTTTTACTTTTGCGTTAGCTGTTTTAAGTATTTGTTTAGTTTGCAGACTAAAACTTCTCTTATATGTTATTGTTTCTTGGGAAATTCTAGTTAATCGAGACGTTCATAAAGAATTATTTTTGGTCAATTTTTTTTGTTTGAACAGACATGCATGGTGGTAAGGGACAGAATAAAAGTTACGGTTTGTTTATATTTGTTATTGTTAATTAGTATTTTTCTTTTCATTTCTATCATTAGCTGTTTAAAGTGTTTGTGTTGTATTTAGACAAAGTTCTTTTTCAAATCTTATTGATTACCACATGAAAGCTAGGCTCTATAAGTGTCAAGTAAACAGTATGTGATATTTTGAGTTAAGTCGAGGTGCTATTTACCACTGGCGTTTAGATATTTGGGACCCTTGGGGATAGATTTGCCAAGATTATCATGGCCAAATTGACTGGATGGCAACCTAGGAGCTAGGCAGAATTGGATATCATAAAAACCCTAAACAGTCGGTGGTTCCTGGGGCCTACCCTCCATCCTCTTGTAACTACGCTGCTGATTACCATTTTGTTCTTTATATTTTTCAGAGGAACAAGACACTTCTGCATCTCTGTAAAGTTAAGGACTCATTGAAATGAATTCTTCAGATATCATCTGCAGTAAAAGGTAAAGCTGACAAGTTACTTTGCTCTTCTTCATAATGGGTCTCCCCTGATGTTTTCAGTTAATGCTTAGCCTACCTAAAATTTCCAGTCATATTTATATATTTCGGTGTAGTTTGCAAACGGTAATTTGAAAGGAATGATCTTATATATTTGTGTGTTGTTTCCAAACTGTAATTTGAAAGGAAGGCCTCTCTGAGCCCCAAGATGACCCTGTTTAAGAGAATACTCTTATTGTGAAGTAACATTGTCGCACAAGATGTAAAACAATTCCAGAGCTTTTCTCTTTTCCTCATGTTGCCACGTTGTTTAAAGAATTTAGTTGAGCTAGTTTGTTTCTCCTTGAAACTGCATGAAATATTTATTTTGGCGTAACTTTCATTATTTCGTTATTATGTGGGTAAGAAAGTGAATTGTTTACAAATTTTATCAACAGTAGATCAAGGAGATCAGAATCCATAATTTCATTTTGCATACGTTCTTATAATCCTTTGAAGTTTGAAAATCATTTTGTATTACATGTATCAGTGACCAATAGATTGCATTACTCATCCTGAAATTTATGCCCTTGATTAAATGAATTGCATTGAGCGGCGAGTACAGATTAACATAAACACACTGAAATATCCTTATCATTGATGTCCAAATGCAACAGATTTTGTTTGGTTAAGTCATCAGTATCAAGAACTAATTAATGTCATGACGGTTTATACCTTTTCTAAATCAAGCAAAACTTATGACCTTACTCATAGGTCACTGATCGTTAAAATCAACACAAAAAAATCTATCTTTCTTCGATAATCATCTCACTTATTTTGCTTGATTGACAATGAAGCACCAAGGTTGACCCCACCCAAGACCTATGACCCTCCTCCAATCCTTCTCTGTAAGGTTGAGTTGATAGGAAGAAAATCAGGTCTTCGTCTGTGGTCCTCAATGAAGATCAGGCGGCCTTTGTAGATTTATTACAAAAAAACGTGTACATCCATCTGTAGTACTCTGGGGTATAGTCTTATGACACACTGCGACACATTCTAGTGAACAGTGTGACGATGGTGGCCAGTGTGTCCCCTCAGGTCACACTGGCAGGGGTTGTATGGGAGTCCGTCAACACCCATTCAACTACGAGTTCAAACAACAGATCAGATCTTACGTGTTCAAACAACAGATCAGCTCTTACGTGTTCAAACATCCTGATTAACAGTAGCCAGTGGGAACAGTGAGCCCGTGGCAACATGCATCTATGTAACTCACAGTAAAATGATAATAACAAATAGCTAATGAAAAATCAACGGTAGTGTGCGTGAGTCCTACATCGTCACTGTAGACGTCAGTCACCATACATTACTGGTTGTCTGGTACAACATACAGGTGGCTCCGTCACTGTAGACGTCAGTCACCATACATTACTGGTTGTCTGGTGCAACATACAGGTGGCTCCGTCACTGTAGACGTCAGTCACCATACATTACTCGTTGTCTGGTACAACATACAGGTGGCTCCGTCGCTGTAGACGTCAGTCACCATACATTACTGGTTGTCTGGTACAACAGACAGGTGGCTCCGTCACTGTAGACGTCAGTCACTATACATTACTGGTTGTCTGGTACAACATACAGGTGGCTCCGTCACTGTAGACGTCAGTCACCATACATTACTGGTTGTCTGGTACAACATACAGGTGGCTCCGTCACTGTAGACGTCAGTCACTATACATTACTGGTTGTCTGGTACAACATACAGGTGGCTCCGTCTCTGTAAACACTGTAGAATCTTTAGGCTTAACCATAAACCTTAACTAAAGCAATATGGCAACATGAACAAATTTTACGACTGAAATATCAGAGACGATCGAAATTAAGAGTGAATGAGAGCGATATAAACACAGTTTAAAAGGACAAAGTATGAATGGCAGCCAGGGAATAAGAGGCCGCCCCGCTAAATCTAAAAGTTCGCGTTCAGTGGCAGAGCTAAATTAATTGTACAGACTTCCATTGCTCCGGTGGAATTTAAAGGCCATGTGTACCTCTACAGTCAGAATTTAAAGGTTCATCTTAAAGTGCAGAATTCCAAGAATATCGTTAAAATAATTAACTTTAAAATTCTTTAGTTATGTGAAGCATTTCATACAACAGCTGCAATATGACGGTGTGTAAAAGTTCACTGTTGCATGGTAGTATTAAAGTGTTTAATTGACAAGGTTAATCAAAACCTAACCTAACCTAACCTAACCTAATCTAATGACATATATAAAAGGACTTTGTTGACATAATGCAGCTGGAAGATTTACGTTCAAATGATGATGTTTAAATGATCGTTAATGAATGAGGGAGTTAAATGGATGAATTTTAAGTTCGCGTTTCATGGAGTCGTTTTGCAACAATTTGTTAAAATGTCAGAGTTTAAATAATCATATGTACAAGGTTGGCCAGATGGTCGGACTGTGTAGACACAACCATAATCATCCGATGATTGCATTTAGAAACTGACAGATGTAATATAGCAAGAAATATTCACAAAACAGTGAGTTGATGACATGTTTCATATCTTTGTAATACAACTCTGAAGTTACTTCGTAGATCCTTAAAAGGAGTGAATGGTGGATAAATGGTGAGAAAATGTGCAAAAACGGGGCTAAGTATTTCAGTCCAAAGTAGATTTCTTTTGTTCACTTCTTCGACATTGATCTCAGGACATTTCAATGGCTAATCGTCCTTGTTTGAAGGCTTTCTAGCCTTCAAACAAGGACGATAGACAGATAGATAGATGGTTGAATAAATAGGAAAACTGATACATGTAGGTGCAATCAGAGTCGCCTATGATTTCGTTCACAGCGAATGAGATGATAAATGGGCGAGGCTATAACCACCGTCTGTGATTATTGTAAATGACTAATAATGATTAATTTTTATTGCTCTTGTGCGACTGCTGTTAGCCTTTGAAGGTTAATGTTCCCTCAAAGTTGCCCGGACCCTACCACTAGGAGGTCAGCAGTTCGACTTAGGGTCCATTTGGGCCATGCTTATGGCCCCCAACAGAATGGACGTATCTTTTTTATTTTTATTTTTTTCATCCCAGTAGATGGGACTGATAAATGGTAGGAACTTTTCCTAAGGATTTAATCCTTTATGATAACCGCTTCATCCGCACAATAGTTTGACAATGATTTGCAACTGAATGAGAACTTTTGCCATAGGAAGTGCCTTCTGAGGACCGGGTATAACAGGGTCGACTGCTGGAGGAGGAGATTCTCCAATCTCAACGACGGGAACTTAAGGTTCAAGGAATTTCAGGGATGAATGTTGGTGGTGTGGACTTTAATCTTCAACACGGCCGCTTCAGCTTTAGGGTCGGCTGCTGCTGCAGGTGCTGCTGATCCTCCAGTCGCAGCGACGGACACATCAGGGTCTTCATCGACGACCAGTACGAGTACGTCGGGATCCACCAAGCCTGATTCATCCCCATAGAAGTAGGGGATCAAGGTCACCAATTCAGTGGTAGGCATCACTTTGCCCCGTTGTTTGGTGGGAGCCAAAGAAACATTGATGGGGATGGCGGCTGCTCCTGTGTCAACTACACCAGTTTCCTCGCTGGGTCCGCCTTCGCACGGGTCATCATCTTGATGCCGAGTCTGGATCTTCACCACTACTCTCTCGTGCACGGGTTCGATATCCAGACGTAATCTCTTCCTGGAAGGCCTTTGGCATTCTGGAAGGCACCGCTTTCCTCCCTGGGCCAGGCCCTCACTGCTGGACAACCAGGCAATTCTGGTGTAGGCGTACTCCTGGTGGCGGCCGTTGCGTCCTCCAAGTCTGCTATCTGCCGTGATGCCCCACCGTCCCAGTGTTCTCCCGACGTTCAGGACGGCAGCTTTCTCGTACCCGAACCCTTCGCAGAATTCACAGTATCGCAAATATAGCTCAGTTCGGCTTATACAATCTTTAACAGCCCCGGTTTGCTGGATGTGAGCCTCGAAAAATTCAAGGAAGGATTCCTTGCCAGGGTACCGATGGGCAGCGCGGACGTGAGTCATTTCTGCGATCTGGTGAGATGAGTGATTTACTTGACGAAGTAAACTTTCATAGACCAGCACTTGCAACAATATAGTGAAGCCACACAAAAATATAGTCGACTCTCGTTTCTTCATTGATCTGATATCCTAGATGATACATTAACATAGTGAAGTTGAAGCACTAGTGTAATGAAGATGAAACATCAATATAGTGAAGATGGCAGGTTACGGTAGAGGGTGTACACTGGGCAGAATTACCTCTAGTGGAGAGTGTAATGTACCTTGTAGTGGAAACATAATGACATCAATGATGGTGTGTGTGTGTGTGTGTGTGTGTGTGTGTGTGTGTGTGTGTGTGTGTGTGTGTGTAGCGATACAAAGACTATATAAGAAAGACAGGAAAGCAGGAGTAATCTCGCGTGAGCAATGGCTGCTTTAATTGTGCACGTTGTCAACAGCTGGTGGTACTAATTACCCTTGTGCTGTCTAGCTGTCTGTTTGTTGACGGAAACTTTACAGCGAGTTTTCAGTTTGAAAATAGAAAAAAGGAAATGATCCAAAACTTGTTTTTCATGTTTTTCCCAAGGATAAAGTATTGTACGCACGACTTGAGACAACTATGAGCAATAACATATATAGGTAACATTAAATACAATGTTAGGGACCAAATCAACTGGACGGTTTCATCAACAATCATGCCATATCAACCAGGACATATTTCATTCTTTAACATTGAAGCAACATATTTACATACATAACCTGTAATTGGTCCAAGTAAGCCTAATGATCCTGATGAAGTGATTATGCAGATAAGAGATGATGGGAAATACTCTAACTATAATGAGCTTGAAAACAAAGTTAACTAGCATAAGTGACTCGTCAATAAGTAAGCTCAAGAATATTTTTTTCTTTAATTACAAAACTGTAGGTATTGGGGAAATATGGTATGTACTTCCTCATATCTAAAACCTTCGCCTTTATCTTTGCTGAGTTTGTAGAAAAATGTGGTTGTTTGTTATCTATTTGCCTTGGATTTATCCCATCCTTGTTTTGCTGCAACATTATTTGATGTCTTACTTTATATTTCCATAGATTATTATATTTTTGAATGTTAGTGCTTGTTCTATTGGTGTCATTAACTACATAATCGTATATAAGTATACACTTTATTCATAATTTGCATATATTATTTTCTTTGCCTTTTATCTAATAATGTAAGATGTAAAATCTATGACTTTAATCTCCTTCTTATACGTTAATCTGTTGTTGGATGGACAGCCTAGTCTATATGTCATTTTCATATATGAAAACTTCAATATTTTCTAGTTCTCTTTCTCTTTTCTTTACTTATATTATCTTAGCCTTGCATTTTCTTCATTGTATTTTATTGTTTTTGTGTGATATTTTTATATCACATATTACATGGGCAACATCTTTGGTTTGTTTCATCTTTGTGTTACGGGAATTTTGTTGTGTGTATATATTGTTATACTCGTCTGGTATTTAGTTTTGTTTATTCCTTATTTTCACACTAAGTTAAGAGAAATTTCTCCCATTTACCCATTACTCACCATTACCATCAGTTCAGTATACTAATATTAAACACAGACCACCACTACGCCATACCGTGTTGTGATGAGACCTGAGGTCAGGTTAGCCTAGCCCTAATTATTGGCATAATGATTCATCTCTGATGATGATGATGCGCCCCTCACTCACACTGTCCGAAAACACACTTCACTCCAAGGACTGACACAGCCGCACACACACCCACCCACACACACACACACACACAAACACACACACACACACACACACCAGCTTCTGAGTAACTTAAACATGGAGAAGAGCAGGCAATATGACCCTGAATATTGTGATAATGATACTGGCTTCTGGGATCACGTTGTCTTGTGTGACGAAAACACGTTTACTTCTGACTGACGCTTCCAGAAATACTGGAGTGTGGCGGTTAACATACTCTCTCTCTCTCTCTCTCTCTCTCTCTCTCTCTCTCTCTCTCTCTCTCTCTCTCTCTCTCTCTCTCTCTCTCTCTCTCTCTCTCTATCTATCTATCTATCTATCTATCTATCTCTCTCTCTCTCTCTCTCTCTATCTATCTATCTATCTATCTATCTATCTATCTATCTCTCTCTCTCTCTCTCTCTGTATTAGACATTGCCACCGCACTGGTGCAGGTTTAGGTTGTCAACTAAGAATATGATCAATTCTTTATCAATAACAGATTATTGCCCTGGCAGGTCAGGGGGCCAGGTGTGTCATAACATGGTAGAAGTTCAGAATAATCTTTTAGCAACTGTACATATGTTGTGGTATCCATTAGTATTTTGTTTACACGGATATCATGATAAACTTTAAAATCAGATAAGTAATATAAAACATGTACATATACACTTGTAGATATACCTATATGCATGTAAATGAGGCAGATGAATGTGTTATGTACTTAAAAATGCTACTGAAAGCTTAAAGATTCCGGTAAAAAACATAACGACTGTTGTGATAAATTTCTTTTTTTTTTTTTGTAATAAATGTGTATTGTGCTGCATTTTGTGGCCGTCACAGGGCCAAGATCGTTCAGCCAAAATCCGTTAAGGTCTGGAAGAAGTGATGAAAGGCGTTGAGAATATATATTTATTAATGATTACAAAACACAGACTATGTTCTCCTCTTGGTGTCTAAAAGATGACCCAACACAAGACGACTACTTTAAGATCAAAGTTTCTAGACATTTAACAAATTATTTCCTATTACGTCCCTTTTCTCTCAGCATCATTTTTCTGGTTTACTTCGAAGAACTGCCATGTACTACCTAATATGATCATTCAGTATAGATATTTCCTGAATGATCTTCAACAACGTGTTGTATAACTCTATTGTTGACATTATTTCGTGTAATGGATCAAACATTACAAAGTTGTGTCCATCCACACAGGTGTTACACGTCCCAAGTAGAGATAGTTCCTAGATATGGCGTCTGTCTAACATAGATATATTATCTGTTAATATTTGTATAATATTCCCCTGCTGGATGGTACTTAAGACTTTCGTATGAAAGTTGATCAGTTGTCAGTGATCAAGCATTCCAAAGCTGTGTCCATTGCCACAGGTGCTACTGATCCCGGGTAAAGGTATTTCACCATCTTTGTATCTTTAACCTTCCTAGTTATAGATGTTTCATCCCTGATTCCAGCCTTACAATCGATTTTTCCTCTTTATCCTTATCATATAATTAGTCAGTTGAAGTGCAGAACACGTTTTTCAGTCCAGCCACTTTACTGTGTTTCTCAAATGATACCATTGAAATGGTGTTACCGGACTCCAACTGTAAGTAGTTACACCTGGAGTGACAAGTCACCATCGGCAAGGCAAGTAATCCACGAGTAACTGAATTTGTCTTGGCTGTGACTTGCCCTTCCATTATTTATATATATTAAAATCTGACAGTATGAATCAAAAGCCAGAGAAGGAGGAGCAGTACACATTGCTCATGATGTTTATGTATTGGCTTTACATCTTGACTAATAATTACACCTACGACTTTCTCCTTCCTTGATAGTTCTATTTCTAAATCTTATGATGATCCTCTAATTTGCCTGCTATGTGCACAAGGTATATCATTTTGCGCATACCTACAGTGAATATCACTGGCCACCATTGTACACTGTACAACGAGACGCTGGTCATCTTTCTGCAGTCGTCTTGCGTCATCGTACCAGTTGATAATGTTGGCTGATTTTGCCATCGTGAAATTGCTTTTAGTAATCAGTGTCTCTTATAGATATCAAATATCAGGAAAATCTATCAAACTCGTAAATTCAATTTGACTGCATGTGCGAAAAATCGGATATAAGTTTCAAAGATTTTTCTGAAGAGAAGTATAGAACATGCACATATCATATCTATTGTATCACATATCAGTTCACCAGCTAGATATACCATTATAACATATTATGAAACTAATATTTGTCCTGATTCATGTACAAGGACCATCTTCTACACATGACCAATATTTCACAACCATCACAAAATGATTCAGTGATAAAGCCAGTGTATGTAATGTCCTTCCTTTTCCTCAGCTCATTAGGCATTTTCCGTGAACCAACCTATATGTTATTTGTCCCCTCATTTGTGACCTTGTAGTTGTTGTACGGTGGAGTAATGCTTGACTTGCTGTACTGAGGGACAGACACACTGACACAAGCCATTATTGGATATATTGACAAAAATGAAGAGATAAATGTCTTGAAATATATGTCAAGTGTAATGATACATCGACTTATGTACATTTTAGGAATCATTTACAAATTCAAAACATAGAATTCATATGATGGCATAGTGTGTTTAGATAGATTTCTAACTCTTAATGTTCTTATCAGTTCAGTCCAAGGAAAAAAAAAAGTGACAAATAAAGTCAGATAACAGTGTGTCATAAGACCAGATCCCCTGCCAAGCTGGGACTTGGCCAAACATAAACAACCACTTTCTTATAGACGATTAGTCAAGGTTCTGGGTCGAGCACCAGGATCTATTGACCTCCGACATAATATATTTTCTCTGATCCTTCATCATCATCACCACACTCCCGGCACCCATCAATAAACCCTTCCCAAATTCCTCACTTCCTTATAAACTCGTCCCTGTAGTCAACAATTAAGAAACCTAAACCGACCAAAAAGCATTACGTTGTTCAACAATGTAAACCCCAGCTAGGGTGAGCCTTAGACACTCTTACGGTATATTGTGATGGACGAAGGATTTACTACCCTGGTAATGTATTACACATTTACTTATTCTAACAACCTATCACAGATTACCGTTAAATACATATGGCAAAAATATGTTTTACTTGTGGACTTCTAGTGAAAATACATGGGATATCGCATGCAAGCTAAACATTTGATACGATAATAAATAAGATTTCATAACTTTTCTGGAGCACAAGGTACAGAAATATATGTAACGTGATATCGTTAAGATTAGCACATCTAACATAAAAATTTCTATTTTGCAGATAAATGTTTTACATGTAGAAATCAATAATGTTTTCAATAACATAAAGATAATTGCGTCAGTATCTATGTTGCTGACTTTTTATCCGGGTTTTACACACTGTAGAAAAGAATTGTTTAGAGAAAAGTAATGTAATTATTATCAACACAAGGTTCAATTATTCTAAGTTATGAGTTTCTACTCTTCAAAATGTTAGCATCATCCACTGAGAAAACTTTGAAAAAACAGACATTTATTGTGTGTGATGAGAACTAATGACAAATTATTTAGGTTTTTCTTAAGAATATTCTTTATGAATCAAATGAAAGTATTTTGTTAGATAAAAAATTTACATCAGTAACAACGAGAGATAAACAATCAATATTCATAAACTTTATCTTTGATGAATTAAAGTTCATCAAATGACAGATAAAGATTATTATATACAATTTCCAACAATCTTATTCACATCATAAAACCAAATATGATTAATAAATTTTTCAAATCATCAAAAGTAAAAAGAAGAAGCCGTCCGGAGGTAAGTTGTTTCCCCCGGCGTAAACACTTATAGGCGGAATCCGGTAACACCTGTTGAATAGCATGTATAAGACAGAGTAGAGTGGCTAGGCTCAGAAGCATGTTCTCCACTTCAACTGACTAATGATATGTTAAGACAACACAAACCACATACATCGATTGTGAGGATGGAATCAGGGATGAAACGTCTATAACTAGAAAGGTTAAAGATACAAAGATGGTGAAATACCTTTACCCGGGATCAGTAGCACCTGTGGCAATGGACACACCTTTGTAATGCTTGATCACTTACAACTGATCAACTTTAATACGAAAGTCTTAGGTATTGTCCCTCAGGAAAACTTTTTATAAATATTTATAAAACACATATATATGTTAGATATACACTATCTCTAGAATATATCTTTACCTGGGACGTGTAACACTTGTCTGGATAGACACAACTTTGTAATGCATGATCCATTACACGAAATGAACTTCACTAACGAAGAGTTATACAACGCGTTGTTGGAGAACATTAATCAAATACCTATACAGAATTTTTATGTTAGATAAGAGGCATTTATTACAAGTGAACATAAGAAAGGATGAAAGAAAAGGACGTAGATGTAGATGTTTTATTAAGAGATGAAATATTCCTGCCTTAAATGGTCTCTCTTATAATTGATTTTCTGTTAGATACAAACATGCTAATGTAATCTGTTCCTTATGATCATAAATGTTTATGTTTTTAAAACGTTTTTATCATGTCTTAAGGATTCTGGCTTACAGACCTTAGTTCTGAACAACCATTATAATGCAACACAGTACATATTTATCATAAACGAATTACTTATCACAATAACCATTATATTTGTACTAGATTCTTTAAGTCCTCAATCACGTTTGTTAATATAAAAGAAATTCTTTCTCCACATCTGAATGCATAACATATATCTACACGTGTGGAAATATATGTATATGTTTTTATATTTTTTTCCTCATCTTTTCTAATCAACCTACAAGGTATATGTCTAAAGAAAATACTGGATAAAATCCTAAGTTATGTGTGTGTGTGTGTGTGTGTGTGTGTGTGTGTGTGTGTGTGTGAGCACACATAGTAAAGGTTAAGGGACGGAACAACACGATTGTACAACTCTCTCCCGTAATACATAAATACTAATCACACACACACACACACACACACACACACACACACACACAGAGCGGCGCCAGGCTGGAGGCGGGGCATCGTGACGTCACAGGCAAGTCCCTCCCCCCGCCAGATCCAAACATGTGTTGTGTCTGGTGATGGCGGTTCAAGATTTCCCACATTTATATTGATCTTTATATTATCATCCACTCCCAAAGTCACCTGGCATTCTTGTGTTTCAACAACAGACGTGATATATGCAACACCAGGCAAACATTGTACCATTATCTGATAGGTTAATTGGTGCAGAATCAAGAACCAGTGAATTTCATCGCCGCCATAAGTAAGTAAGGAAGGTGACTTTAATGATGATAAATACGACCTGGTATGGCTGTGTCTACACACTACCGCCATCTGCTCAACATTGTACATACCAACCTTTAAACTGTGACATTTAAACACAATTTTTCAAAATTCCTCCCACAAACGCGAACTTAAAATCCATCCATTCAACTCCGTCATTTATTCAGGAATATTTAAGCGTCAGTATTCGAGCGTTATCATTTCAGCTGCGTTATTTGATCAGAGACTTTTAAACTAACTTATATAAAGACAAACATTGAAAGTATGTCATTTAAACGAAAATTTGTGCAAAGCGTCATTTAAACTTAAACTTTTGATCCCGTCAATAACTTTAAAATTCTCTCAAACAACTGCGAACTTTTAAACTCCGTCAAATTGCAGCTGTTTTAGGAAATGTCTCATTTAATTGAAAAAAAATATAGTCACTTAATTCAACGATATCCTTTGAAGTCTGTCTTTATATAATGAACCATCAAACTCCGTCTCTGGAAATAAACATAAGCTTTAGTTCAGTTACTGGAAAGGAAGTTTGTACATTCTATTGAATTCCATCACTTAACGCGAACCTTTAAATGCTTCCATTTCCTGGGCCATTCATTCCCTGGCTACCATTCATAATATGGCCTTTTAAACTCTGTGTCTACCATGTTCTGTTCACCGTTGTCCACAGTATGGAGATAGCACCAGGAACATAAGATAATGCTTCATACCCTCACATACATTCCTTACCTGTCATATGTAATGCAACGAAAGCACAGCCCACAGTCCACAACCAGGCCCTACAACCCTGTCCGTGGTTTACCCCATTTGATTCATATGTCCTGCTTCAGTTCACTGATAGAAGGTCGTCCTCTGTAAATCACATCGCCCCAGTTCACTTTATCCTATACACGCCTCTCACGTGACCTTGAGCATATTCAGGCCCTGATCACTTAAACTCTTGTTCACTTCCTCCATCCATCTCCAATATGGTCGCCCTATTCTTGTCCTCTACACTTCTGACACATGTATCCTCCTTTAACCTCCCCTCACTCACTCTCTCCAAATGTCTAAACCATTTCAGTACACCTTCTTCAGCTCTGTCAACCATGCTCTATTTATCATCACACATCTCTCTTACCCTATTATTACTTACTGGATCAACCCGCGTCTCACCACATGTTGTCCTCAGACATTTCATATTCAACACATTCACTCTATCATCAAATCTTCCTCATACTGTCTCTACCTTCACCGCCGACTGACATCACTGTTCAAACTCAGGAATGTCTATACCATATTTATTGTACCTGAGCCGCGCCCCAGCCAGGTCCTCCTGACTAACTAGAGCCACACACACACAGGCACCACCAGCTGGACACAACACACACAATCCTCCTGGGTCCATCTCACACCACCTACCAAGATGTGCTCATCTGGCTGACCCCGTCCACCCCACCAACACCACCCCTGACCCCACCCCCGGCACAATGACCTCTCTCTCTCTCTCTCTCTCTCTCTCTCTCTCTCTCTCTCTCTCTCTCTCTCTCTCTCTCTCTCTCTCTCTCTCTCCTCATCCCCACGGACCGCCGTTCGTCAGTACACTCGACTTGTACCAATCACAGCTGGAACACAGAGATATAAGACCAGTCCTATACCTGTTATTGTGAACGTCATCAACAATCCAGGAACAAGTACACAAGATAAGCAAGTAAACTGCTGCTCAGTTTTCCACTTATCGACTTAGTTAAGACAAACAAAATATTACCAGGTGTACCACAGTGTTGTGTGCCCGACTGACTCAGTAACATCATTACTGGAACTCCACCAGAGTCTGTGTTGTCGCTTACCCCTCCGGAGCCACAGCCGACCGACCCCACATAAATAGCAATTGATAGTTTGAGGAAAATAATGATTCCTGCCTTAAAGGTCAATAGTGAGGAATGGTCGGTCTTCAAGATTATTGCTCTGATGTTAACAAACATGGCCAAGTGAATCTGGTCATTTGTAGTAGAAACGTTAATTCTATTATGGAAGTGAGCAATGGAAGGAGTGATGCAGATTGATCAGGTGGAGGAAGTAGGTGAGGTAAGGTGTGGTGATCAGTCACACCATTTACATGTTGGTCACAGGAAGAGTTTAGTAAACACGATCGTCTCTCACAAGAATGAACCAGGTTTGTTCTGGAGAAGATAAGAGGGAGGGAGGAAGGCTGCCTAGATGGAAGAGGTCAATTATGGTAAGATTACTGGAATGATTGACATTATTATATCTGATGTAGGAATAATGAGCCTCATAGTTTGCCTGATCTTCGTAACGTTCATCACGATCACTTTATGTAATAACTCACAATGATATATAATCTCCACATCTCACTCCCTCACTCATACTCTAGTTCTTTAATATAACACCAGTGCAAAACATAATGGCTCACTAACCAAAGATATCAGCGCCGTGTGCCTTAATTACTAATTCATCCTCATTCTTAATAAAAATAACAAGAACATTCATCTACCAAGGCTTCTAATGAGTCTAATAGTCTATCAATGATGACATTTATATTGATCTTCCTTCAACCTTCTGAAATGTTAATCTTCTTTCATGTGTGACCTTAAAATCAGTTCAGGTTTTGCCACACTAAAACCTTAAATTCATCAACTTGTTATTTTCAATTACTTTCCCATTCCAACTGAGTGGAGCAAGACAACCCTTTTTTATTGAAGGATAAGTTATGAAGGTTCACTTCTCTACTCTCGTCCCAAGCCTCTCTCTCCTGTCCTGCCTGACTCTCGTCCCAAGCCTCTCTCTCCTGTCCTGCCTGACTCTCGTCCCAAGCCTCTCTCTCCTGTCCTGCCTGACTCTCGTCCCAAGCCTCTCTCTCCTGTCCAGCCTGACTCTCGTGCCAAGCCTCCTCCGCCTGTCCTTCCTTTTTCACATAAAGTCTCTCTCTTTCAAATCCTCACTTTCCTCACAAACCTATCTCATGTTCAGACTCCCTCATCCCAAGCCTCTCTCTCTCTGGTACAACCCAACCTCATCCCAAGCCTCTCTCTCTGGTACAACCCAACCCTCATCATAAGCCTCTCTCTCCTTCAAAGCCTCACTCTCCGGCCAAACATCTTGTGTTCAGCCTCTCTCATCACGAGCCTTTCTCTCCTACAATGCCTCACTCTCATCCAGGCCTGCCTCTCCCTCCCTCTGCACCAGCGGTATTTCAACGTTTTCAGTGTTGCAGGTCCACATGAATTTCGGGAAGAGTTAGAGAAATTATGGAACTCTTTATAATGTGTCTCATTTTCACAATGTTGCTTGAAATCTTACAGTTGCATGTGCCGGGCTACCACAATAACAGCCACCTGATTGCCACTCTCCTGGAGGAGGAGGAAGAAGACGATGTTGTGATAGTAAACATCACATGATGCATCACAAATGGTCATAAGATCAAACATTATGGCTACACATCCCGACAATCACTAGACTGTGTGTGGCACACCACGAAGGACGGAGTCGCCCGCCAGTCTTGTACGAAGCACAATACAATATCTCACTACTTCCTGCCGCTTTCAGTACTTTCTATCAGTCAAGATACTCACACTACGTACGTACGTACATCGTTCTATTATCCTTTGTACATCTTCACAACTGGCGTTTTGGACCTTATCTGAATGAGTCAGATCAAATGGCTATCAAGGACACAGAACACATTACACTTGGCCACTGTCTTTGTCTTTCATATTCTATCTTTCATACTTGCATGCCATTATTACACGAAAGTCCTCTTGGGAACTTATCGTGTTTCATATTACTCGTGGACGCATAAGAATATATACATATATATACAAATATATATATATATATATATACGAACTAAGTGCATACGAACGCGCACTTTCATGAAACATACAAACCTCCAACAGCCAGGATCGAACCCGGAACCCCTGTGCAACAGGCGGGAACGCTACCGCTAGGCTATGATCACGCAACGGTGGCTACACCGCTCTTTCTCCGCCTGTTCCACAGGGGTCCCGGGCTCGATCCTGGCTGTTGGAAGTTTGTATGATATATATATATATATATATATATATATATATATATATATATATATATATATATATTTGTGTGTGTGTGTGTGTGTGTGTGTGTGTGTGTGAGGATAAACTTTAAGCCTGGGTAGGGTGTACTGGTAATGCCTTTGACCTAAAATGTAAGTTCAAGCCCGTAGGCCGACTCTGCACCTAGCTTGAATCCTTTTGTGTTCACTATAATCTTTACTACATCTCCTTTCCTTAATCCCTTTATCTTCACTATGCAAGGCCTTGTATAATCTTCACTACAACCTCATCTTCGTATAACCTTATCTTGACTGGGCTGGTTTCAAGGAAGGCTTTAGATTTTACCCGCTCACACAAACAACGTACTTACACGGGGCCCCACGAGTGTAAAACTCCCTCCTAATACAGTGCAAATAGATCATTACCCACACCTACACACACCACCACCACTAACAATACACAGAGAAATAACCTTTTCGGTCGGCTTTGGATCCGCCCTTGAACGTAGCTTGGAGGATTTGGGGGATCAGGTCAATAAGGTTAAGTTCACTACAACCTCATATTAGCTAACGTGTATCTTCACAACTAGCGTATTTTCACTAAATTATATCTTTACTATACCCTCTTCTTCACTACACCGTTAATTCTACAATACCATCATCATTGCACTCCCTAATCCTCACTAAAAATAGTTCTTATCTTCACTACATAATCATTTTGAGTAAACCTTATTCCTTGATAACCCTTATATCTACTACATTCTTACCTTGACTACGTTCTTTTCTTCACCACAACCTATCTTGACAATATCCTTATCATCACTATACTCTTCCTCACTACACTCTCATCTTAACATCATCTTTCTGTTTACCGAACTTAGTTCAAAGTCTGACTTGAGCGTAGCTTTGTAAAGTTTGTGTTCCTCATTGTGTTACCTCCTTATTATCATTGTAAAGGCAATTGTCACTATTCCTTAACTAAACCCTAATCGTCACTACACTCTCATCATTATCATTACTTCTTGATGTTCAATACAAAATCTCAACTTATATATTTATCTTCACTACAGAATAATTTTCATTGCACCTTAATCTTCAAGACTCCTTGTTTCAGCTACATCCGTATCTTCCATTCATTCTTATATCTTATATTAGTTACATCTTTACAATATCTTTATGTCTTCTCTGTTCCGTCTTTTGGAAAATTGAAAATGAGAGTAAAGGATTTCCGGCCTTCTGCTCCCTACCCTTTTAGTCGCCTTGTACGCCACGCAGGGAATACGTGGCAAGTATACTTTCTTCCCTATCCCCAGGGATAACAGCATCTGGTGTTCCCAGACGGTCACCCATCCAAGTACTAACCAGACCCAACGTTGCTTAACTTCCCTGATCGGATGATATACATATATATATATATATATATATATATATATATATATATATATATATATATATATATATATATATATATAACACTGAAAACAATGAATTTCCCAAATAACAGAAATGGAAGCGCCGGGGTTTGAACCCGGGTCCTCTCGCATGCCAAGCGAGTGCTCTACCACTGAGCTACGCCCCCAAGAACATATTTTGTGACATAGTATTATATGAAGTACTGAGATTACCACGGCAAAATAGTGTTTGACCGACCGTTGCCGACTAGCCGGCAAAATAACCACGGGGTAAATCTCCATGTTGCTGTCGTGTTTTCCTCTCAATTTTCCACGAAGAAATGAGTTTTACTTTTTTATTGTCGTTGCAATAGACTGGAACTAAGCAATAGACTGGAACTAAGCAATAGACTGGAACTAAGCAATAGACTGGAACTAAGCAATAGACTGGAACTAAGCTGACCTGGTATGAGGTCAGAGCCCTCATTATCATCCCTGCTAACTACCGGAAGCAGATTAAGTCGTTCCACAACCGATGTCCGGCCCATGTTAACTCTGATGTGCCCAGCAGTTGGAGGAGGATCGCCAGAAGCTTCTGGAAGATTTCAAGGACGTCTTGGTGGACCTGACCCTTTCAGATAAGGTCGAAAACCTCAATTTATTGTGAAGATCTTCACTATAACGTTGGACGAACATACTGAATGTTGCACACATGTGATGCGGACAAAAGGAAAAAAGATAAAGACAAAAAAATATATCTGGTGTGGGTCTCGAACCCACGACCTTGAGTGTGTGAGACTCACGCTCTACCACTGAGCTAACCAGACAATAGAAAACTACGTCTGTTTCTTCAATTTGAATTAATGAAAATCTTTGCGAGGCAGCGTGTAGAAAAGAGAGATGTCTTTGACGAAATTTACTTGCTTGGCTCATTCTTCTGTTTTTCAATTTCGAAAGTAAAAATAATGAAGAATATATATATATATATATATATATATATATATATATATATATATATATATATATATATATATATATATATATATATATATATATATTTTTTTTTTTTGGCTTTGTCGCTGTCTCCCGTGTTTGCGAGATAGCGCAAGGAAACAGACGAAAGAAATGGCCCAACACACCCCCATACACATGTATATACATACGTCCACACACGCAAATATACATACCTACACAGCTTTCCATGGTTTACCCCAGACGCTTCACGTGCCCTGATTCAATCCACTGACGGCACGTCAACCCCGGTATACCACATCGATCCAATTCACTCTATTCCTTGCCCTCCTTTCACCCTCCTGCATGTTCAGGCCCCGATCACACAAAATCTTTTTCACTCCATCTTTCCACCTCCAATTTGGTCTCCCACTTCTCCTCGTTCCCTCCACCTCCGACACATATATCCTCTTGGTCAATCTTTCCTCACTCATTCTCTCCATGTGCCCAAACCATTTCAAAACACCCTCTTCTACTCTCTCAACCACGCTCTTTTTATTTCCTCACATCTCTCTTACCCTTACGTTACTTACTCGATCAAACCACCTCACACCACACACTATCCTCAAACATCTCATTTCCAGCACATCCATCCTCCTGCGCAAAACTCTATCCATAGCCCACGCCTCGCAACCATACAACATTGTTGGAACCACTATTCCTTCAAACATACCCATTTTTGCTTTCCGAGATAATGTTCTCGACTTCCAAACATTCTTCAAGGCTCCCAGAATTTTCGCCCCCTCCCCCACCCTATGATCCACTTCCGCTTTCATGGTTCCATCCGCTGCCAGATCCACTCCCAGGTATCTAAAACACTTTACTTTCTCCAGTTTTTCTCCATTCAAACTTACCTCCCAATTGACTTGACCCTCAACCCTACTGTACCTAATAACCTTGCTCTTATTCACATTTACTCTTAACTTTCTTCTTTCACACACTTTACCAAACTCAGTCACCAGCTTCTGCAGTTTCTCACATGAATCAGCCACCAGCGCTGTATCATCAGCGAACAACAAGTGACTCACTTCCCAAGCTCCCTCATCCCCAACAGACTTCATACTTGCCCCTCTTTCCAAAACTCTTGCATTCACCTCCCTAACAACCCCATCCATAAACAAATTAAACAACCATGGAGACATCACACACCCCTGCCGCAAACCTACGTTCACTGAGAACCAATCACTTTCCTCTCTTCCTACACGTACACATGCTTTACATCCTCGATAAAAACTTTTCACTGCTTCTAACAACTTGCCTCCCACACCATATATTCTTAATACCTTCCACAGAGCATCTCTATCAACTCTATCATATATATATATATATATATATATATATATATATATATATATATATATATATATATATATATATATATATATATATATATATATATATATATATAGTGCGAAGTATGGTCTAGAGAAGAGATGAAATTTCCTTGCTATCCCCCTTTTTTATTCTTCCTTGTTTGGAAAGTAATATTACCAAAGAGGATATCTATATATGTATTTAACATCTATATTTCTAAGTACTTATCTATATCTATCTATCCGTTTATCTATATTATCTATTGTTATTTTTGCATGGTGCTGCAGTGGAATTTATTCAAGAAGTGGGTGACTTTGTTGTTGACTGGTTAGTAAGGATATTCAATGTATGTATGACTCATGGTGAGGTGTCTGAGGATTGGCGGAATGCGTGCATAGTGCCATTGTATAAAGGCACAAGGGATAATGGTGAGTGTTCAAATTAGAGAGATATAAGTTTGTTGAGTATTCCTAGGAAATAATATGGGAGGGTATTGACTTATCAGTGTGGTTTCAGAAGTGATAGAGGATGTGTAGATCAGGTGTTTGCTTTGAAGAATGTATGTGAGAAATACTTAGAAAAGCAAATGGATATGTATGTAGCATTTATGGATCTGGAGAAGGCATATGATAAAGTTGATAGAGATGCGTTGTTGAAGGCTTGAAGCGTTTATATGGTGTGGGTGTTAAGTTGCTAGAAGCAGTGAAAAGCTTTGACCAAGGATGTAAGGCATATGTACGAGTAGGAAGAGAGGAAAGTGATTGGCTCGCAGTGTTCTGGGTCGAGCACCAGGATCTATTGACCTCCGACATAATATATTTTCTCTGATCCTTCATCATCACCACCACACTCCCGGCACCCATCAATAAACCCTTCCCAAATTCCTCACTTCCTTATAAACTCGTCCCTGTAGTCAACAATTAAGAAACCTAAACCTGTAAGACTCACACATTCGCTTTATGTCCTGTTTGGTGACACCGGAAACACGTCACCTTATGTGAGTGTTTGTCATCACTGCATCGCTTTAAGTGGCCGTGAGAGCAATGATTGTGTTGATCACTAGAATGTTTCCTCATACATTGGGAAGCCGACACCCTCCCCAGTGTCTTGGTGTTGTGATATCCACCTTTCTTTTTAGTGTAACTCAATACTTTCGTTACTGACCCACAATGATGGGTCGATGTCTTCATCAAGTAACCGCCGAGCTACGTCTGGAGGTCAGGTCCTTGAGAATGAAGAGTATGTGTAATGAACGCATGAGTGTTTGCACATGAGTTTCAGGTTTCATCATGGCCGACATCCAGGGTGAGGATTCGTAAGCCTGCCTAAATAACGTCATTCTTCCATGTAAGGTACTCCAGTGATCAGGGATTGACGTATCATCCGTGTATGTTGTGTTAAGAGCACGTAAAAGGACAGTTAGTAGATTATCTGAGAATGATTCCTCACAACCGAATTTAAACAACGTTTTAAATTCCTCCCAAGATGTACAGTTTTGAACATCCTCTGAGTCATAAACAACCCTAGCGTAATTGTTAGGCTTGTTGAAATCAGGAACAGGAAAGAAGGAACAGAGAATTGGGCCAGGTGAGGGTATTCCCTCAAAGGCCCAGTCCTCTGTTCTTAACGCTACCTCGCTAATGCGGGAAATGGCGAATAGTTTGAAAGAAAAGAAAAAGAAAGATAAGCGCTTTGTCTCCTGACTCACCATTATGTTCAACATTGTCCTCTACGTTCCTGATCCACCGATCAAAATTTGATAGTTTACCATCAAATAACTCGTGTGGTTCCCTAGCTTGTTTTAGTGTGAAAACTGTTTTTTGTGAAGGAATTGATTGTCCCGAGTTTTTGTGAGGTGGAGGGGAAGGTGGGTGTGGGTGTGGTAGTGTATGAGAAGGTTTCTGTGGGTCATCTGTGTCACCAGAATCTGTCAAAACAACTTTGTGCGACGTCGCCATTTTAGAAGGCTGGTTCCGTTTATAATAAGGGATTCTAGGTAAATTCCTAAGTACATATGAACCTTTACGATTACCGCATGGAATATCTTCAGACATGTAATACAATCAGACTTAAAGTGTTTAAGTAATAAACCTCTCTAAAAATCAGAATACAATGAACACTATTGTCCTAATCCAAAATACCTAACCTGAATATTATTTGAAAATATTGTACCGATATAAAGGCAATAAAAGGAATGGGATAACAATATAACATATCAATACAAGATTCTGCATGCGAAAGTAATCATCACTAAAAACAACAGTATCAATGTATGAAAACATAAAAATATATAAAAACCCTTAGATTAATTTGTTAAGTTACAAGGACGAATAGTCATATTACCCAAAAGTATATATATATACATGTCTATATTGATAGACTAGGAACTAGTAACACACAAAAGGAGCATACCTCACAGAGTGAACCATTTTGACACTGTTCTTATCTGAATGGGAGATTCGCTTACGAAGACGCCTTGGGTGTAGCGAGGTGAAGATGTGTGCAGAGTAACGACTCGCTGGGTGTAGCGAGGTGAAGATGTGTGCAGAGTAACGACTCGCTGGGTGTAGCGAGGTGAAGATGTGTGCAGAGTAGCGGCTCGCTGGGTGTAGCGAGGTGAAGATGTGTGCAGAGTAGCGGCTCGCTTGGCGTAGCGAGGTGAAGATGTGTGCAGAGTAGCGACTCGCTGGGTGTAGCGAGGTGAAGATGTGTGCAGAGTAACGACTCGCTGGGTGTAGCGAGGTGAAGATGTGTGCAGAGTAGCGACTCGCTGGGTGTAGCGAGGTGAAGATGTGTGCAGAGTAGCGACTCGCTGGGTGTAGCGAGGTGAAGATGTGTGCAGAGTAGCGACTCGCTGGGTGTAGCGAGGTGGAGATGTGTGCAGAGTAGCGACTCGCTAGCAGGAAAGTTGAGTGAGCGACAAGGGCTGGACCACGCGATGCTGACGTCTGGGATGTCGCCACGGGTGATGATGACGCGTCTCTGGAGCGGTTGACAAGATGACCTCCACGTTGGTGTTGGCAGGATGGCTGACCTTGCTTGACACGTCTGGATGTGATGACAACACTGCACGGTGGTGGCGCTGTCTTGATGCCCTTGCAAGCGACACAGTGTCAGCAATGCAATTAAGACGTATCTTCACTGCCTGGAGATACGGCTGATGGAGAACGTAGTCGGCCGTGGATTCCGCCCTTAACGTCCAGTGGAGCGAGCGCCAAGACTGTGTCAGGCAGGCTTGTATGACTGCTGGCAACACCAGACGTAGAAATATGAAGTAGATGTGACGGTCGTCTGTGGTCACGTGGGTTCTTACTTCGCTGCCACCACTTGTAAGGTAGAGTTGTCAGGAATGTATACAGGTCTTCTTCGTGGAGGGTAGTCAATGAAGATCAGGCGGCCTTTGTAGATTTATTACAAAAGAATATGTACGTACATGTGTAGTACTCTGGGCTATAGTCTTATGACACATTACGACACACTCTAGTGAACAGTGTGACGATGCTGGCCAGTGTGTCTCCTCAGGTCACACTGGCAGGGGTTGTATGGGAGTCCGTCAACACCCATTCAACAACGTGTTCAAATAACAGATCAGCTCTTACGTGTTCAAACATCCTGATTAACAGTAGCCCGTGTGAACAGTGAGCCCGTGGGAACATGCATCTAACTCCATGTAACTCACAGTAAAATGATAATAACAAATAGTTAATGAAAAATTAATGGTAGTATGCGTGAGTCTTACAAACATACCTGATGAATTGATGGCTCTGGAGTCGTGGGCCTACTTGTGGTATATCTCACCTCTCCACTCCCATCCTTCTCAGATACAGGCACACCGTTGTATTCTCTTTTCTCCGCATTCATTCGCAGCAGTATACAGCCTTCCTTGACTTACATCTGTGGCATTCCCACCATCGGGTTCTTAGTTTCTGTCTTGATGGACAGTGAGAGACCTGTTTTACTCAGCCCGTAATCCGGGATCTTTTGTACATCAGCAAGATCCAATGCACGGTAGTTGCGCACCTTCCAGGTGGAGAGGAAGTACTACCATACATAATTGCATGAGAACATTGTCACATCTTCAGTACTGTTCACTCTAACGTCAGAACACTGTCACATCATTACTGTACACTCTAACGTCAGAGCGCTATCATATCCTCATCACTGTACACTCTTTTGACATCAGATGACTGTCATATCTTCACTACCTTAAACATTAGCATCAGAAGACTGTCACATCTTTACCACTGTACACTCTAACGTCACGGCAGTCACATCTTCACCACTTTACACTCTTGTGATATCAGAACACTCTTATATCTTCACTACTGTACATATTAGCATCAGAACACTACCACGTCATCACTACTGCCCACTCTTACATCAGGAGACTGTCACATCTTCACTATTGTATACTCTAACATCAAGAGACTGCCACATCATCACTACAGAACATTGTCACGTTGTCAGTACTATACACTCTAATATCAGAACACTGTCACATTATCACTACTGCACACACTAACATCAGGAGACCGTAACATTGTCAGCATTATACACTAAACATCTTAACAATGTTACATCTTTACTACTGGACACACTCCAATGTAGAAGACTGTCGTATCTCCACTAATGTGTACTCTAACAAAACTCTAACATCAAGTTTGTCACATTGTCACTACTATACACTCTAACATCAGAACATGCCGCATCTTCACTACAGTATATGGTACATCAGATGACTTTCACATCTTTACTACTGTACCCTCTAGCATCACAACACTGTCACATCTTCACTACAGTACACTCTCGTATCAGATCACTGTTGCATCATCATTACTGGACACTAACACAGAAAATTACATCAACTCATTAGGATTCACATTTACTTTTAACTCTATCCTTTCACATTCTCTGTCTGTCTGTCTATGTGTCTGTCTCTGCTTGTGTGTTACAGGGAGATAGTTTTACCTTTGTGTTATTCCTTCTCTTAACCTTATATATTTGCACCATATCATTATTACTCCTATGTGTCGTTTGTGTGTTTGTGTGTGTGTGTGTGTGTGTGTGTGTGTGTGTGTGTGTATCTGGTTTGATCCAGTTTGATCTGGATTGACCGGGTTCATGGGTTATATAAGGCCGCTCCGGCTTGGAAGTCAGTCATTTCTTCTCCAGACATCATTGGGGATGGACGTCATGATAATCGCTCAATATTACCCTCGTCTGAACGGGGTGAGGTGCCTGGACGAGGTGGATGTCATGAACATCATTCAGGCCACAAGTCGTCCCTTTGGCCGAGCATGGCGGTTTCTCTCTCTGTCTGAGTTTGAGGATTTCGTTCTTCGCCCTGGGGAAGGTATCATGTGTATCATTAACCTGGATTATACCTTGTGGGCCCCTGGATTACCTTACAGAGAGGACGAAGGCTGCCACGCCATAGCTGTCTGGAGAGGACTAGACGGTGAGTTTGTTGTTTTCGATCCTGCAGGAGTAGCCATTCCTCAAGGTATCCAGGAAGCTGTACTAAGGTCTGGCAGACCAACTGCTTACTTCCAGCATTACTGCCTACAGGGATACTCAGTCAACTCGTGCACATATTATTGTATGGCGTTCATGGATTATACAGCCAAACACCCTGACATTGAAGGGGAATACATTCTTAATCTATTTTATGATTATATGGGCACCCAGTCTGACGAGAGGGCCGTGGACATCGTTCAAGAAATAATTGAGCAGGATCAAATAAATGTAAATATTTATGAAGAAAGACCTGCAATGTCCATGGTCCAGGGATGTTAAGACATTTAACCTTCAGTTTATCTCTTTTTTATAGAATGAAAAGAGTTTTCTTTAATATAAAGAGACATTATTTTATCATATATTTTTCCCCCCGACGGTCGGCTACCTTTTCGTGGTGGGGGGGACTTAGTGGACTGTGCATTGGAGACTCGCTTGTTTCCTTCGTACAGACCATGAACGAAAAGCCGACCATTTAGACATAATTAGCAAAGATATATCCTTATTTGTCTACTTCTGTGCTGGAGAAATAAAACTATTATTCTGGATTTCTCTCACTACTGAAGATAATGTGATGGTTGTCGCGCCATCCTAACAGGATCGGATCATTTCTGATGACGGTAGAGTCACTGGAGGTTGTCTGAAGATCCAGGACTGGTGACCAAAGGTACTCAGTGCCTGGCGTTCCCTCCGGTTCGCTCTCAACCATACTTAGCTTTGTACCTTCGATGACCTTGGTCTATACAGGTGGTAGCAATCCCAGTGTGCTGCTGTCATTGGGTAAGGTATTGGGTGGTTCTGATGTTGTCGAGCAATATACGCTCAATGGGGAAAAATTCACGATTTGATAGGATCAGGTAACCTACTTAGTGTGTGTTTTCATGACGTCACGAGTAGTGGAAGCGAGAGCCTTTCCCAAAGAGGATACCAAGTTCCTGGCCACTACAGGACCTGTAATAACACACCTCATGGACGATTACTCGGAACAAGGTGGATGGCATCCGAACAAATGCTTAATGTTGAATAAGGCAGTTCATTCCAAAGGACTTGCACCAAGGTAAGTAGAGTGCTCAGGTTGGCCAGATGTTCCTCATGGATGCAGTACGTGTCTTCCATAAAGTTGGGAACACCTCATCATTAATGGTATGGGACAAGGGTCACAAGAACGTATGGACATCAACGCCAGCTTCCCGTGGTGCTTAAGATGGCTGATAGATCGCTCATAACAAGTGAATTACATGTTATAAATAATCTTGCTGACGGGATCATAGTTAGCACCTCTTCTCCATCATCCCTCTCTGGGGTTTACACATTATCAAATAAATGTCTTAAACATTGTTGACAGATACGTACGTATGTTGTACAAAGACTATAAACGAGAGATAGGAAAGTGGCTGCCTCGTCGTGTGACTTGACCAACGAACAAGCAGCTGCCCAAATGTTTTCTCGGAAACCCCTGGATGGCTCTGTCAAGGGTCGTTTGACAGCTGATACGTGCGAGATTCAAATCATTGTTTACCAGAAACTTCACAATGGCCGGCGGATGTTATCCATAGGAAAATTACCCATACAAATCGCATTTTTCACAAATTTCCAAGGGACAAAGAGAGGTAACTTTTTTTTTATATAAAATGGTGATATATTCATAAATATAAGGGTAGGGAATGAATCTACTGTTCTAGTGTACTACAGGCATTGGACCTTGTTGAAATGCTGGCTGGGATTTATTATTGTGAATATTTCTTAATGCTTGTGTAAATTGTGATTGTAAATAAACATGTTTATAGATCATGAATACTGAAGGTCTGAGGTTGACACTGACTATCTTTGTCTTATAAAGATTACTGATGATAACAGATGTATGAGATGGAGAGATGTCTTGAAAACTGTAGCAGCCATCAAAAATGAGTCATCAGAATACTTGCATAAGTATTTCAGAATTTGTAACCATCACTTTTCCAAGACGAACTATGTTCGTAATTCCAGACTGTCATGCTGCTTGCCCTGATCAAAATTTAGAAGGTAATTTGGATATCTTTTGTGTCATAACTTGATTTTCTTCAAATATCTTTTCTTGGATTGTATTTGTCATATATATTTGGTATACAGCATATTTCTCTTCATTTATAACAAAATCTATGCCAGTAAAGCACATGGTCACCATATTTTCATGTTTTACTCTGATTGGCAGATCCTGGCACTGGTGGCATTGACTATCATGAAGATCATGATAGATCTTTTAGTACTATCACAAACATTTTTGATGATGAAAAACAAAAACTGGGTAAGTGTATGTTTACCGATTGTATTGTATACAACCTATGCTATATGAATATACATAGTATATGATACCATAAAAAATTTATATTATTTCACTTTCAACAGGTTAAGTTAGGTCAGCACCCTCTTGTGCCACAAATGAAACTATAGTTGCAATAGACCTTCTCTTATCAAAAACCAGTATAAAGCTACATGGTGTTATGTATTAGTCATAATGACTTGCAGTTTAAATAGAAAAGTATAAATCATAATATTCCATTCTTATATTTTTATTTCTGATATGATATTGAAAGATAAATGGTTAAGAACAGATAATCCTAATAGGTCATTCTTATCTTTTTATTTCTGATATGATATTGTGAGATAAATGATGAACAAGAGATAATTTGAACAGAACCAGTTTTTGCAGGACATACAAATCCACCTGTGATACCATCAGGGGCAAGCCTTGGTGTAGTATCCCAGAGTGCAACTGTTGCAAGAGTTCAAAATAGAACAAGCACTTCATCTGATGGTAAGATTTACAGAGATGTAATATGTGTTCTTTTGTATTGTCATCTCTTTTGGCTTGGATGGTACTTTATGAGTGTACCTTTTTAGTGTCCAAACTATATGAATACATTTTATCATTCTTATACAGCTTGAATGGGGCTGTCCCTAACCTCAACCCTCCTATTTCATTTATTCTCTTGCCAGGTACAATATTCATGGCAAGAATTATTGCCCATGTGCATAGTCTCTTATTACATAGAGCATAGTACAAGGTTGCTGTATTTTGCAATGTTTTAAATATATGTTCTTACTATATATAGTATTCACATACTGTAATACTGTTTGATATATGGACTGATACACAGGATGAGGTAGTGAATAAGTAATGAAGATGAAGGTGAGATATGAAATGTAAATGTTTGTATTTTCATAAATCAAATTCTAACAGATCACAACTATGCTGGGCAGATGCCACTTGGAGTTACAGCCTCCATGGAGCAGCTCATAGTTGAACCTGTTGGAATTCCGTCAGTGGACATTGCTTACCAAACAACGACTGGTAAGCTTAGAATTACCATAAGTGCAATTCATAAGAATATTTGGATATGTATTTTTCCAAATTGATAAATCATAAAGTAATGGATCTTACACAAGTTAAAACGTGTCTCAGCATATTATGTTTTTAGAAATAGGATTTCCAATATGAGATTTTGGGTAGCTTACAAGGAAGATAATGCTAGAATTGTCGTAATCTGTCTTGGCACATTCTGGGCATATGTATGTCAAAGATTATAGTCTTTGCCTGTATGTGACCAGTATAAGGGTTATTGACTTATTTTCTAACTTATTTTTTCTACATCAAATTTCAATAAGATACCTAATATTTTCTGCATCAAATTTGTATAATTTTCCTAACTTGCATTTTTTAGATACAGATAGAATTATTGGTAAATGCTCTCATAAATAGCCGTCAGTCAACAACAGCAAACAGACATCCAAACTCCTACACAGGTACAAAACTACGATTGATAGAATTTCGAAGAATAAATAATCATATTGAAAAAGGCAAATGCAGAATGTACTAGAAAATGTACATTACCATCAGGCATTATTCACAATGCCTCTAAATATCTAGATGGCTTTGCACTAGAATTTACAAAACTCAATTGCAATTGTCAACTTTCTAAAAAAAAAAAAAAAAAAGGCAGACGTTATTCAGAAATCCAAAGGTGTTTTTCACTAGGTCTTTACTTCAAAATTGCAAGGGTATATAAACTTTTGTCAAAAATATTTGCTCTCCCAACAAAGCTCAAAAAAACAAACAAAAAAAACAGAGGTTTGAGCTTAAAGATAAAGTTTGTGGTGTTGTCTTTGACGCGGTATTGATTACAGCTGGTGTGTACTACAACACAAAGATAAATCTGAAGGGCTAGAGGATCTGGGGTAGTATGGTGTTTCAACAAAAGTTGCACAGTATGCTATGGTTTTTATGGTGAAAGGTTGTCAAGAAAGTGGAAGCCAACCCTAGGTTGTTTTCTTTTCAACAAATGTATAGAGCCTGAAAAACTTAAACAAATGATCATAGACTGCATTCATAGAGTTAAAGAAACAGGATTGATCTCAAAGTTCCTTGTCTGTGATCAAATTGTCAGTAATAAGGCTGCCTTTAAGAGATTTAACATTACAAATTCAACAGCATATTTTGTTCATGCCAGTGAGAAAGTATACTGTTTTATTATACTCCAAATCTCAAGAAAAGTATCAGAAATTACTTCATGAAGTATAACATCAGTAATGAGGAATACTTGATAAAATGGCAATATGTTGAGGATTCTATCACTCTGATAGTTGAATGTCCATCCGCCTATCAGACAGACACATGTAATAGTTTTGACAAAATGCGTGTCAGATTTGCATCGCAGACATTAAGTAGAAGTGTAGCAGCAGGGATAAACACCCATTCAGTACTATGTTCACTGCCACAAAAAGCCCCACATACTTCTGCATTTGTAAATAATATAGATGAAATATTTGACCTTTACAACAGTAGCCAGCAACATCATTATAAACTGAGAAAGCGTGCAATAACTGTAGAAAATGATGAAATACATTTCCTTAGTGAAATGGGAATGCTAAGATCCTGTATTTGGTTGGGAAGTAGTAGCAGTATTGCTTGTGTGGATGGCTGGCTCCTGAATATCTCCAGCGTAAAGCTCCTCTGGAATGATATCAAAGATCATTACAACTTCAGGTATCTTTTAACGAACAGGATCGATCAGGACTGTATTGAGAATCTTTTTAGCAGTATCAGACAAGCAGGTGGAAACAGTGATGCATCCACTACTCCTAAATTTGACAATCTAATGAAAACATTTACAGTTAACAATATTATGTATAAATCATTAAACAGTAATTGTATTGATGATACCACCCCATTCTTAGAGTACATGAAAAGTGAGAGAAAACAAGATATAAACAATGAATATGACAATAACACCCTTACTGATACCATTGATCATGACGATAAGGAGTTATCAGAAACACTTAACAATATTATAAATTATGCTGAGAATGCACCTATGCATCCTGAACCCTTTGTAACATGTAAGGATAAAACCAATATTGTTGATGAAATTTTTGCCAACTTCAATCCATATGAAAACAGTGATGAATGTATTCAGTTAGTGGTATATTGGAAGCATCACAGAGCGATAATGTAGAAGTTACATCTCATCACCCTACAGAACCCTCAATGTCAAACATTGTTGACAATAATAATATTTCAGATTGTTTTTGCTAATTTCAGGCCATATGAGAATAATGAAGATCTTAAGCAGTCACAGGAAAGTATCTCAGAAGAGCCACACAAACTAGTTTTGCATAATGGTATACATTATGTTACAGGATATGTTAATCATAAATTACTAAAATGTCACAATATATTCACTGTAAAGAAGACTTGACAGAAGAAAGTGACTTATACCTAAATTGAGATAAAAAGAAAATAAAGGTAAGATAGAAATATATATGAATATAAGTAAATAATATCATATTTCATTATTGATATGATAAAAAATGAAACAGGTAAAGCTAATTATCTCATGAAGATATAAATATCAACATATATAGAACGAGTTTAAACTGTCACGTTTCTAGAATACAAAGTTATCTCAGACAATCAAGACGGTTTCCGCAATAGAAGATCCTGGCTGACGAATCTGCTGGAATTTTCAATGTTATCTATCAGCAATGGGACGATAAATTACCGTCTTATATAGAATGTTCAGATTTCGTAAAGGCTTTCGATGAAATACCTCACAAGAGACTTTTACATAAAGCATTTGGAATCGGTGAAGAAGTCTGTACATGGATCAGAGCCTGGCTTCCCAGAAGAAAGCAGCGTGTATCATTAAACAGCGAAGCCTCAAATTGGCTAGACGTAACGAATGGTGTGCCACAGGGTCGATCCTAGGTCAATTCTTTTCATGATATACATTAATGACCTAGAACTCGGTCTCGTATCTAAGATCTCCAATTTCGCTGACGATACTAAATTCGGAGGAAGAGCTGTGAACAGGCGCGACTGCGAAATGAATCAGATGGATCTTAGTTTATTAGCAGAGGGGTCAGACAGATGGCAAATAAAGTTTAATGTAAAGAAATGTAAAGTTATACACTTTAGAAACAAGAATATACGTTACAACTACATGCTGTTCGGAAACTCTCTAATTAATGTAAACAAAGGAAAGGACCTTGGAGTTTTCATTAGCAACAATCTGGAATACACAAAACAGTGTCAAGCAATAAGTAAAAAGTGGCAACCAAATGTTAGGTTTCATAGCGACAAACATAGATTATAAGACACAAGAAACAATTCTCACACTTTATTAAAAAGAAATGAGGAAAATTCGAGCAAGTACAAAGACTCGCTACAAACTTGATCCTTTAGAAATCTGGCATACAAAGAAAGGCACAACAATTAGACCTCTTTTTCCTAAAAAGAAGCTACACTTCTCGGCGACTTAATCCAAGTGTTCAAAATTCTGAACAAGTTCGATAAAGTAAAGTACCAGCATCTCTTCGATATACAAGAAAATACGGTTACCAGGACAAATGGAATAAAACTCAAAGGTAAAGGATGTAGTACGGACGTGGGAAAAATTCATTTTTCCTATAAGTGTGTTGAGCACTGGAAGAAGTTACCGTCAGACGTAGTGAATGCTAAAACTATAGATACCTACAAAATTCGTTTGGACAAATATTTCATAAATTCAGGTATACTTTGAGAAAAACTCTTGAAATAAACGTACAAACGGCAGCGGCAACGGGGACATTAGAAGGCTAATGTGCAGCAGTGGGGAGCCGGTGATAGCTTAAAAAAGTACTGGAGTGGAGTTAAATCTTTCTTGTCGACTTAATTTTTTTCAGACAACCCAGTCTTGTGTCAGTCAGGCCCCCAGCTGTCTCTCTTGCTCATGTAAACGTGTAAACTCCACCGTCTCACACAATACTTACCTGGCACAGGCGGTACAATGATCACCAGCCACTGTGGTGAGGTTAGGCACTGCACCGTCCATCTACAATATCCAACACCCACACGTGTAAGGGTAGGCACTGCACCACCGCCCACACGGGTAAAGGTAGGCACTGCACCAACACCAACACGTGTAAGGGTAGGCACTGCACCAACACCAACACGTGTAAGGGTAGGTACTGCACCAACACCAACACGTGTAAGGGTAGGCACCGCACCACCGCCCACGCGTGTAAGGGTAGGCAATGCACCAACACCCACACGTGTAAGGGTAGGCACCGCACCACCACCCACGCGTGTAAGGGTAGGCAATGCACCAACACAAACACGTGTAAGGGTAGGCACTGCACCAACACCAACACGTACAAGGGTAGGCACAGCACCACCGCCCACACGTGTAAGGGGAGTTAATGCACCACCGCCCACATGTGCAAGGGTCGGCAATGTGCCACAGCATAAACGGGTAAGGGTAAGCACTGAACAACCGCCCACATGTGCAAGGGCAGGTACTGCGCTACCACCCAAATGGTAAGGGTAGGCACTGCGCCACCGTCCACACGTGCATGAGTAGGCACTGTGCCAAAGTATAAACGGGTAAGGGTAGGCACTGAACCACCGCCCACACGTGTAAGGGTAGGTACTGCGCTACCGCCCAAAGGGTAAGGGTAGTCACTGCACCACCGCCCACACGTGCAAGGATAGGCACTGTGCCACAGCATAAACGGGTAAGGGTAGGCACTGAACCACCGCCCACACGTGTAAGGGTAGGCATTGCGCCAGCGCCCACATATGTAAGGGCAGGCACTGTGCCACAGCATAAACGGGAAAGGGTAGGCACTGAACCACCGCCCACATGTGCAAGGGTAGGTACTGCGCTACCCCCAAAAGGCTAAGGGTAGTCACTGCACCACCTCCCACACGTGCAAGGATAGGCACTGTGCCACAGCATAAACGGGTAAGGGTAGGCACTGAACCACCGCCCACACCTGCAAGGGTAGGCATTGCGCCACCGCCCACATATGTAAGGGCAGGCACTGTGCCACAGCATAAACGGGTAAGGGTAGGCACTTCACCACCGCCCACACGGGTAAAGGTAGACACTGCGCCACCGCCCACAAATGCAAAGGTAGGCACCGCACCACCGCCCACGCGTGTAAGGGTAGGCAATGCACCAACACCAACACGTGTAAGGGTAGGCACTGCACCAACACCAACACGTACAAGGGTAAGCACAGCACCACCGCCCACACGTGTAAAGGTAGTTACTGGACCACCGCCCACATGTGCAAGGGTCGGCAATGTGCCACAGCATAAACGGGTAAGGGTAAGCACTGAACCACCGCCCACATGTGCAAGGGCAGGTACTGCGCTACCGCCCAAATGGTAAGGGTAGGCACTGCGCCACCGTCCACACGTGCATGGGTAGGCACTGTGCCACAGCATAAACGGGTAAGGGTAGGCACTGAACCACCGCCCACATGTGCAAGGGTAGGTACTGCGCTACCGCCCAAAGGGTAAGGGTAGTCACTGCACCACCGCCCACACGTGCAAGGATAGGCACTGTGCCACAGCATAAACGGGTAAGGGTAGGCAATGAACCACCGCCCACACGTGCAAGGGTAGGCATTGCGCCACCGCCCACATATGTAAGGGCAGGCACTGTGCCACAGCATAAACGGGTAAGGGTAGGCACTGAACCACCCCCCACATATGCAAAGGTAGGTACTGCGCTACCGCCCAAAGGGTAAGGGTAGTCACTGCACCACCGCCCACATGTGCAAGGATAGGCACTGTGCCACAGCATAAACGGGTAAGGGTAGGCACTAAACCACCGCCCACACGTGTAAGGGTAGGCATTGTGCCACCGCCCACATATGTAAGGGCAGGCACTGTGCCACAGCATAAACGGGTAAGGGTAGGCACTGAACCACCGCCCACATGTGCAAGGGTAGGTACTGCGCTAACCCCCAAAGGGTAAGGGTAGTCACTGCACCACCTCCCGCACGTGCAAGGATAGGCACTGTGCCACAGCATAAACTGGTAAGGGTAGGCACTGAACCACCGCCCACACGTGCAAGGGTAGGCATTGCGCCACCTCCCACATATGTAAGGGCAGGCACTGTGCCACAGCATAAACGGGTAAGGGTAGGCACTAAACCACCGCCCACACGTGTAAGGGTAGGCATTGCGCCACCGCCCACATATGTAAGGGCAGGCTCTGTGCCACAGCATAAACGGGTAAGGGTAGGCACTGAACCACCGCCCACATGTGCAAGGGTAGGTACTGCGCTACCCCCCAAAGCCTAAGGGTAGTCACTGCACCACCTCCCACACGTGCAAGGATAGGCACTGTGCCACAGCATAAACGGGTAAGGGTAGGCACTGAACCACCGCCCACACGTGCAAGGGGAGTTAATGCACCACCGCCCACATGTGCAAGGGTCGGCAATGTGCCACAGCATAAACGGGTAAGGGTAAGTACTGAACCACCGCCCACATGTGCAAGGGCAGGTACTGCGCTACCGCCCAAAAGGTAAGGGTAGGCACTGCGCCACCGTCCACACGTGCATGGGTAGGCACTGTGCCACAGCATAAACGAGTAAGGGTAGGCACTGAACCATCGCCCACATGTGCAAGGGTAGGTACTGCGCTACCGTCCAAAGGGTAAGGGTAGTCACTGCACCACCTCCCACACGTGCAAGGATAGGCACTGTGCCACAGCATAAACGGGTAAGGGTAGGCACTGAACCACCGCCCACACGTGCAAGGGTAGGCATTGCGCCACCGCCCACATATGTAAGGGCAGGCATTGTGCCACAGCATAAACGGGTAAGGGTAGGCACTGAACCACCGCCCACATGTGCAAAGGTAGGTACTGCGCTACCGCCCAAAGGGTAAGGGTAGTCACTGCACCACCGCCCACACGTGCAAGGATAGGCACTGTGCCACAGCATAAACGGGTAAGGGTAGGCACTGAACCACCGCCCACATGTGCAAGGGTAGGTACTGCGCTACCGCCCAAAGGGTAAGGGTAGTCACTGCACCACCTCCCACACGTGCAAGGATAGGCACTGTGCCACAGCATAAACGGGTAAGGGTAGGCACTGAACCACCGCCCACATGTGCAAGGGTAGGTACTGCGCTACCGTCCAAAGGGTAAGGGTAGTCACTGCACCACCTCCCACACGTGCAAGGATAGGCACTGTGCCACAGCATAAACGGGTAAGGGTAGGCACTGAACCACCGCCCACATGTGCAAGGGTAGGTACTGCGCTACCGTCCAAAGGGTAAGGGTAGTCACTGCACCACCTCCCACACGTGCAAGGATAGGCACTGTGCCACAGCATAAACGGGTAAGGGTAGGCACTGAACCACCGCCCACACGTGCAAGGGTAGGCATTGCGCCACCGCCCACATATGTAAGGGCAGGCACTGTGCCACAGCATAAACGGGTAAGGGTAGGCACTGAACCACCGCCCACATGTGCAAAGGTAGGTACTGCGCTACCGCCCAAAGGGTAAGGGTAGTCACTGCACCACCGCCCACACGTGCAAGGATAGGCACTGTGCCACAGCATAAACGGGTAAGGGTAGGCACTGAACCACCGCCCACACGTGCAAGGGTAGGCATTGCGCCACCGCCCACATATGTAAGGGCAGGCACTGTGCCACAGCATAAACGGGTAAGGGTAGGCACTGAACCACCGCCCACATGTGCAAGGGTAGGTACTGCGCTACCCCAAAAAGGCTAAGGGTAGTCACTGCACCACCTCCCACACGTGCAAGGATAGGCACTGTGCCACAGCATAAACGGGTAAGGGTAGGCACTGAACCACCGCCCACACGTGCAAGGATAGGCACTGTGCCACAGCATAAACGGGTAAGGGTAGGCACTGAATCACCACCCACACCTGCAAGGGTAGGCATTGCGCCACCGCCCACATATGTAAGGGCAGGCACTGTGCCACAGCATAAACGGGTAAGGGTAGGCACTTCACCACCGCCCACACGGGTAAAGGTAGGCACTGCGCCACCGCCCACAAATGCAAAGGTAGGCACCGCACCACCGCCCACGCGTGTAAGGGTAGGCAATGCACCAACACCAACACGTGTAAGGGTAGGCACTGCACCAACACCAACACGTACAAGGGTAGGCACAGCACCACCGCCCACACGTGTAAGGGTAGTTACTGGACCACCGCCCACATGTGCAAGGGTCGGCAATGTGCCACAGCATAAACGGGTAAGGGTAAGCACTGAACCACCGCCCACATGTGCAAGGGCAGGTACTGCGCTACCGCCCAAATGGTAAGGGTAGGCACTGCGCCACCGTCCACACGTGCATGGGCAGGCACTGTGCCACAGCATAAACGGGTAAGGGTAGGCACTGAACCACCGCCCACATGTGCAAGGGTAGGTACTGCGCTACCGCCCAAAGGGTAAGGGTAGTCACTGCACCACCGCCCACACGTGCAAGGATAGGCACTTTGCCACAGCATAAACGGGTAAGGGTAGGCACTGAACCACCGCCCACACGTGCAAGGGTAGGCATTGCGCCACCTCCCACATATGTAAGGGCAGGCACTGTGCCACAGCATAAACGGGTAAGGGTAGGCACTAAACCACCGCCCACACGTGTAAGGGTAGGCATTGCGCCACCGCCCACATATGTAAGGGCAGGCACTGTGCCACAGCATAAACGGGTAAGGGTAGGCACTGAACCACCGCCCACATGTGCAAGGGTAGGTACTGCGCTACCGCCCAAAGGGTAAGGGTAGTCACTGCACCACCGTCCACACGTGCATGGGTAGGCACTGTGCCACAGCATAAACGGGTAAGGGTAGGCACTGAACCACCGCCCACACGTGCAAGGGTAGGCATTGCGCCACCGCCCACATATGTAAGGGTAGGCACTGTGCCACAGCATAAACGGGTAAGGGTAGGCACTGAACCACCACCCAAACGGGTAAGGGTAGGCATTGCGCCACCCCCCACACATGTAAGGGTAGGCACTGCACCACCGCCTACACGGGTAAGGGTAGGCACTGCACCACCGCCCACACGTGTAAGGGTAGGCATCGTCGTCCACACGGGTGAAGGCTGGTCTAAACCTGAAATGATAAAAAACGGCTCTAGTAACTATAACCTTTCGGTACCGCAGATCCCACATATAATTCTATATCCCAGATGGCAAAATATCGCTCACTTTGCTTGATAGGAAGTTATTGGGCAGTTGAAGTGGTCCACAGTTTCGACAGATTTCAGTGCTGTGTGTTCTCGTGGCTCCAGTAATTTGCCTTTGCTCTCTACTGCACGTATGGACATTAATTCCTTTTGAAAAGTGCGAGATGTAGAGATAATGACGTAGGTGCTGGAGTAGTGAAGTTAAGGATGTAGACAAGGTAAGGGCGTATTGGATTTTAGGGTCCAATGTAGATACTAGAATAGTAAGACTGAAATTGTAGTGGTTATGGTGTAGTGATAATGGTGTAATAGTAATGGCTTAGTGCTAATGGTGTAGAGGTTGTGGTGTAGTGGTCCTGGCTTAGTGGTAATACTGTAGTGATAATAGTGTAGTGGTAATGATGTAGTGGTAATAGTGTAGTGGTAATGGTATAATGGTAATGGTATAGTGGTAATAGTGTAATGTAAATGATTAGTTGTTAATGGTGTAGTAGTGATGATGTAGTGGGAATTGTGTAATTTTGATGGTGCAGTTTTTATGGTTTAGTGGTAATGATGTAGAGGTTATGGTACAGTAGTAATGACTTAATGGCAGTAATGTAGTGGCAACAGTGTGGTGGTAATGGTGTAATGGTAATGGCGTAGTGGTAATGGTGTAATGGTAATGGCGTAGTTATCATATTGTAGTGATAATGATGTAGTGGTATTGCTTTAGTTGTGATGGTGTAGTGGTAAAGGTGTAGTGGTTATGGTGAAGTAATAATGATGTAGTGGTATTGTGTATTGGTAATGATGTAGAGTTATGGCGTAGAGGTAATTGTGTAGGTGCAATGGTGTAGTGATAATGATCTATTGGTAATGGTGTAGTGGTAATGATGTTGTGGATATTGTGTAGTTGTAATGTCCCTCAGTACAGCAAGTCAAGCATTACTCCACCGTACAACAACTACAACATGGCTTGTGTCAGTGTGTCTGTCCCTCAGTATAGCAAGTCAAGCATTACTCCACCGTACAACAACTACAAGGTCACAAATGAAGGGACAAATAACATATAGGTTGGCTCACGGAAAATGCCTAATGAGCTGAGGAAAAGGAAGGACATTACATACACTGGCTTTATCAGTGAATCATTTTGTGATGGTTGTGAAATATTGGTCATGTGTAGAAGATGGTCCTTGTACATGAATCAGGACAAATATTAGTTTCATAATATGTTATAATGGTGTCTTTAGCTGGTGAACCCATGTGTGGTATTATAAATGCAATCTTGTTCTATACTCTTTAGAAACATCACCTTTGAAATCTATATCTATTTCTCTCACGCCACAAAACTATATCTTCTAGTTTGATGCGGCTCCTGGCGCTTAACTTCCAAGTTTAACAATTACCACCACATGCCACCTCTTCTTTGGGACCAGGTAAAAGATCTATTTCTCAAATTCCTCCAAAAGAATCTTTTGTTGATGAAATTCTTCGTCGTCTGCTTCACTAGACTGGGTTAAGAGGCGTCCATCTGTGAGTCTGAAGTGGACGATTCTTGTCCTTCTCTTCATATAGACATATATAAACTTCTGTCAGACAGATACGGACTTTCTCTTCCCACATATAAACTGATGGTTTTTACAACATCACTGACTGAAGCTCAACAGAAAAGGCTTCAAGGAAATATATCAGTAATATGTAAGGATTATTAAGCTATTACTCGTGTGATTACATGACAAGAAGCTGTACGGTTTATACCTCCGTCATGTTCACTAGAGAGGGAGACACTACGGTATCTCACCGCCATGTTCACTAGTGGGAGAAACCATTATCTCTCAACGTCATGTTCTCTACAGAGAGACACCACTATCTCTCATCTTCATGTTCACTACAGAGGGAGACACCACTATCTCTCACTGTCATGTTCACTACAGAGATATCACTATCTCTCACCATCATGTTCATCACAGAGTGAGACACCACTATCTCACCGTCATGTTCACTACATAGGAAGAGAGTATGGTCTCTCACTATCATGTTCTCTACAGAGAGAGACACCACTATCTCTCACGGTTATGTTCACTACAGAGGGAGAAACTACTATCTTTCACCGTCATGTTCACTACGGAAGGAGACAACTATCTCACCGTCATGTTCACTACAGAGGGAGACACAACTATCTCTCACCATCATGTTCACTACAGAGAGACACCACTATCGCCGTCATGTTCACCACAGAGTCTGTAGACACCACTATCTCTCACCATCATGTTCACTACAGAGGGAGACACCATCATCTGTCACCGTCATCTTCACTACGGAAGGAGACACCACCAGAAGCACATTCATCTTCACTACACACCATGTCTTCTGTCTACCCCTACAGGTCACATGCATAATGTATACCATTCCCTCAACTGGACACGTCATGATCTTTAAACCATTTCCTTCCCTACATGGTACATATCATCACATATCTCCACTACGTTCAGGGAAAGCTGTAGTCAAGATCTTCAGATAACTTCACTATATTTAATATACACAAGTCCATACAGTTTACCTCAGTGGTCCATCATCTACTGTACCGTTATATCTCAAGAAATATTTTCTTGGATTGCTTCACTGCCTCACCGGCTCTCCAGAATCTTTTCTTGGATTGTTTCGCTGCCTCACCCGCTACCTGAACAGCGTCCACACTAAGAGCTACTACACAAAGGGCGCTCGCCCTTACAGAAGCGACACACAGCACACAATGGCACGGCCACACGTGACCAGGGATGGGGTTGTGAGCCTCTACCTGGCCTACCCTCCCGTGGCAAGCACCATGCCTGACCTCTCCGGCCTCCCCTCGGTCATGTGTGACGAAAGGGGCTACATCACTGTCACAGTCAACGGCAAGCAGTGCCAGTTGTTGGTCGACTCAGGGTCCAACCATGCCTACGTTTTCCACGACATGGCCATGGAACTGGGCCTGCTTGGTGATGTGGTCCGCTATGAAGAGTACGAGATCCTCACCTGGAACGGTGTGGTCCCGTGCAACGTCGGCGTCATCCCCAGCGTCCCCATCGTGCTGGAGAACGGCCTGCGGTTCCACTGCGAACTCTGGTACTTGCCGCCCATAATCGAGTACGACTTCATCGTGGACAGAGTCACGTTGAGCCGACTTAGAGCCGTCCAGGTGTTCGAGAAGACGCACTCAGAGTTCTTCTTCAAGGACGAGAGCGTGATGGACCAGCAGCCACCTGAAACCGACCCAGACCAGAAGCTGGCCAACGTGCTCACACTGCACGGCCACCTGACCCCAGACCTGACGGATCCTCCTCTTGTGGTCTACGTGGATACTGGCGCCGACGATTCCTACATCTCCGAGAAACTTGCTCGCTCCTTGGTGCCCCACGGAAGACGTGGGGCCAACGGTATAAGCGCCCTTAAGATTCACTTGGACAGCCGCCACTCCTTCCTCGAGCCAGTCTACACGGGAGACGACAGTGTTGACATCACCATCGGCAAGTCCTTCCTGATCCAGTATAACGGAGTCATCGACTTCGATACCAACACCTTGTACGTTAGATCGGAGGACGGCAGCGTGTATCAGATCCAGACTAGTACCGACCAAGGAAGACCAGAACAACCCGGAGAGATTGCCACTAAGAAGAAGAGGCGGCGGCGGCGACGGAGGAGGAGGAGAAGGAGGCGGGGACGAAGGAACGACCAGCAGTGATGAGGATGGCAAGGGTCGGGGATACTAGAAGCGAACTCGGGATGATTCATAAGTCATTATGCGCCAATCCACTCGTATGTTTCCCTTCAGAACATTTAGTTCTATAAAAGTCTCATACGTAAGACACATTCTACTGTTGTATAGTAGTCTATGATGGAAACAATGATTTAATCATGACTGGTTTTCCTTGATTATATTAAGAAGAAATCTGAGAATAAATCGCAAGAGGCATAAGCACGCTATGAAGGGTATCACTATTATTACCATTATCCACCTTCCCTTACTCTATAGATCATTGCCCATTATTCAGATCTTATAAATCATTCATTTTCACGGGGAAAATGAAACACGATAAGTTCCCAAGTGCACTTTCGTGTAATAATCGCATCATCAGCCATTTGGTAAACAGGTTACAGTCACTTGTTGTATATCAACTGACTTAAAATTCTTCCTTTTATCTCCCCTTGTGTGACGCGATCGTTCACCAGCACACCACTTGTGTGACGCGATCGTTCACCAGCACACCACTTGTGTGACGCGATCGTTCACCATCACACCACTTGTGTGACGCGATCGTTCACCAGCACACCACTTGTGTGACATGATCGTTCACCAGCACACCACTTGTGTGACACGATCGTTCACCAGCACACCAATTGTGTGACGCGATCGTTCACCAGTACATCACTTGTGTGACACGATCGTTCACCAGTACATCACTTGTGTGACACGATCGTTCACCAGTACATCACTTGTGTGACACGATCGTTCACCAGCACACCACTGGTGTGACACGATCGTTCACCAGCACACCACTGGTGTGACACGATCGTTCACCAGCACACCACTTGTGTGACACGATCGTTCACCAGCACATCACTTGTGTGACGCGATCGTTCACCAGCACACCACTTGTGTGATGCGATCGTTCATGAGCGTATCAATTGTGTGACGCAATCTTTCACCAGCACACCACTTGTGTGACGCGATTGTTCACCAGCATATCACTTGTGTGACGCTATCATTCACCAGAATATCACTTGTTTGAGGCTATCGTTCACCAGCACATCACTTGTGTGACGGATCGTTCACCAGCACATCACTTGTGTGACGCATCATTCACAAGAACATCACTTGTGTGACGCAATCGTTCACTAGAAAATCACTTGTGTGACGCGATCGTTCACCAGCACATCATTTGTGTGACGCAATCGTTCACCAGCACACCACTTATGTGACGCAGTCATTCACCAGCGCATTACTTGTGTAACGTGATTCTTCACCTGCCCATCACTTGTTTGACGCGATCGTCCACCAGCACACCGCTTGTGTGAAGGGATCGTTCACCAGCTCATCACTTGTGTGACGCAATCGTTCACCAGCACGTCACTTGTGAGATGTGATCGTTCACCAGTACACCACTTGTGTGACGTGATCGTTCACCAGTACATCACTTCTGTGACGCGATCGTTCACCAGCACATCACTTCTGTGACGCGATCGTTCACCAACACATCACTTGTGTGACACGATCGTTCACCAGCACATCACTTGTGTGACGCATCATTCACCAGAACATAACTTGTGTGACGCAATCGTTCACTAGCAAATCCCTTGTGTGACGCGATCGTTCACCAGCACATCATTTGTATGACGCAATCATTCACCAGCAAATCACTTGTGTGACGCGATCGTTCACAAGCACACTTCTGTGACGCGATCGTTCACCAGCACATCAATTGTGTAATGCGAATTTTCAATAGCACACCACTTGTGTGACGCAATTATTCACCAGCACACCACTTGTTTGGCGCGATCGTTCACCAGCTCATCACTTGTGTGACGCTATCGATCACCAGTACATCATTTGTGTGACGCTATCGTTCACCAGTACACCACTTGTGCGATGCGATCATTCACCAGCACACCACCTGTGTGACGTGATCGTTCACCAACACACCACTTGTATGATGCAATCGTTCACCAGCATATCACTTGTGTGACGCGATCGTTCACCAGCACACCACCTATGTGACGCGATCGTTCACCAGTACATCACTTGTATGACGCTATCATTCACCAGCATATCACTTGTGTGACGCGATCGCTCACCAGCACACCACCTATGTGACGCGATCGTTCACCAGTACATCACTTGTGTGACACGATCATTCACCAGTACATCACTTGTATGACGCGATCATTCACCAGCATATCACTTATGTTACGCGATCGTTCACCAGCATATCACTTATGTTACGCGATCGTTCCCCACCACATCATTTGTGTGACGCAATCGTTCACCATCATATCACTTGTGTGACGCGATCGTTCACCAGCATATCACTTGTATGACGCGATCGCTCACCAGCATATCACTTGTGCATTGTTCACCAGCGCATCACTTGTGTGACGCGATCGTTCCCCACCACATCATTTGTGTGACGTGATCGTTCACTAGTACATCACTTGTGTGACGCGTTCGTTCACCAGTACACAACTTGTGTGACGCGATCGTTCACCAGTACATCACTTATGTTACGTGATCGTTCACCAACACATCACTTGTGTGACGTGATCGTTCACCAGCGCATCACTTGTGTGTCGCGATCGTTCACCTGCACATCTATTGTGTGACGTGGTTGTTCACCAACGCACCATTTGTGGGATGCGATCGTTCACCAGTACATCACTTGTGTGACGCGATCGTTCACCACCACATCACTTGTGTGACGTGTTCGTTCACCAACACATCACTTGTGTGACGATATCATTCACTAGCACATCACTCATACATCACATGGTCACCTTGGAACATACCCGTAAAGTGAGATGTCTTATGTTGGATACACTATGGTAAGCGTTACACACTAGCGCTGCATTATGGTAGGATCTTGTAGATGCCTCTAGGTTCTCTCTCTCTCTCTCTCTCTCTCTCTCTCTCTCTCTCTCTCCCTCTCTCTCTCTCTGCTTGTTTTCAGCACATGCCTCGGGCTCACGCCTCAAGTCTTGCTATGCCAACCATTATATATCTTGATAATGCTTTACAAGAAGGCTCTGTCTTAATTATCCTGACCCAGACATTAATTAGCCATACGAGATCACCTTACCGCGAGAGGATGGCAGGGGAAGAGCGGAACACTTTACACATGAGTTGATCATCTCAGACTTTGTGTGTACGTGTGACCTGGTGGCCAACACCTCCCATCTTCACACACACACAAACTTGTAGCCTGAGTGACCACTACAGTCTCTTCTGCCACCTTAGTCCATCAAAGTCCGGGGGATGAGGGAGGTGTAGCACTCTACTGTCACCAAGACTTACGTCCAGCCCAGCTGACAGTTAACTTGCCTGAGGGTCTGCACATGTTACGTCAACAACACCCACGTCAAACTGTCTCCATCATACACTGCACAGTGTACCACCCGCGGCGCCTCCTCACCATCCATGCATGTACCGTAAGAATATCTAACCCACACATGTGACACACTCAGGACAACGACCCCTTGTTGTGAGTTGGTGATATGTGGGGATTCTAATTAGGTAGACACCACCAACCTCCAAGAACACCTACATGTATCTCAGATAGTTCACTTCCCCAAGCTTGGTCAAAACACTCTTGACCTGGTTCTGTCTGACACGGCTGACCAGTAACTACCACCCAAGCCTCTCCCCCACCTTCTCGGACGCAGTGTTCATTTATCAGTCTTGTGCTCCCCCGCCCCACCATCTCTCAACATGAGAGGGAAGACACCAAACTTACTCGCCACTTACTGACTAGCCGAGGAGAGATGTAGGTTGGTGGGTCTCTCATCATGAGTGGACTGAGGTAACCAGTGAATATGTTAAGATCATGTGGGAGAAGTAACATGAAACCTGCAACCACACTTACCAACATTTCTCTTCCCGGAAGATGGTAACACGACCCCCGGCCGACGGACGCTCCCTGGATCATCACCCACCACATCTAGCCACTTATGCAGTCCTGCTCTCAACACTCACACCAACGACCTTTACAAGCAACTTTGCAACAAAGTGCAACACGAAGTACGACTTGCGAAGATGGTCTATTACCCAGACAAGGTGCAGCATGTGAAGCAGATCAACATGGGTCACTGGTATGATGATGAAATAAATGAACCACCTGACTGTGACCAGCGAAGACTCTCCCCCTTCCATTGTGTAGACCATCTCAGCAGTGAGGAGGACGTACACACAACAAAAAAAACTATCGCGCAGAGGGGGTCGAAGACGTCTGTAATGATCATTGACCTACCTGATGTACTATGCCGGTAGGGTTGGTATACGTGCCTAGAAGCCACAGGTTTCCAGAGTCCTATGCTAGACCCATGTAAGTTACGTGCCACAAGAGCGGCAGTATATTATTAACAATAAAATTACATCATACAAGGCAGTACGAACCCCTACTTTTGAATTGGTGTGTGTAATATATCTGTGAGACACACACAGCTATATGCGGCAACCCCCGGGGCATGTGGTAGCTGCAGCATACCTCAATGTGATGCCAGGTAAACACAATACCTTCATATTGTATAGGTGTAATTTGGGAAGAATATGTTTTACTATTGATATTGTATTATTCTATAGCACATCTGGGTTCGTGGCAGTCCATAAAGGTTATCTTACACCGCCATTTCGTGTCCATGCAGGAAATGTAATGAGACATGCGATATATTTTTGAAACAATGAAACAGCGCGGGTATAGTTCACTGCGAGCCAATGTCGAAAGGTTGTTTTTGTGGTATATCTAATTTTACTATGAAGACCTCACAAGCGACACGTGAAGCTATTCTACAGCTTCATAATGAGGGCTACAGCGACTCTGAAATTGGCAGACGTCTTGGTATTCACCGGTCAACCGTAGCACGATGGATTCGCCGACAGGCAGAGTTGGGCAACACAGACAACAGGCATCGGCGTGGGCGCCCACGTTGCACAACCCCGGTAGATGATCAGGTAATGATGTTGCATATATAGGTATACTGGACCACTTGATGTTATGTAAACAACCACATCACATGTTATATTTGCAATATGTCATCCTTTCCCTAGGCCATAGCAGCTGTCATTGCTGCTGCTGCCCCCTTCACGCCCGCTAGCAACATTCGGGATACTCTTGGTCTGCAGTGCACGCCTCAAACTGTCCGAAACAGACATCACTCTGAGGGGCTACGTGGTCGCATACCAGCAACAAAACCTGTGTTAAGTGAGGCAAACATGGAGAGCAGGGTGGAGTATGCGTTGGAGTATGCGGACAAGCCACATCAGTTTTGGGAGAACGTCATCTTTTGTGATGAAAAAACCTTCTGCAGCGATGGTCCCCCTGCAAACAAACATGTTTGGCGGCATCCTAACACCAGGTTAGCTCTTTCTCTGTCTGTCTGTCTCACACACACACACACACACACACACACACACACACACACACACAGAGGTTATGCTATATAACATATTTTCCATTTTATAATGACAATTTATGGTGAGGCCAACATGAACAACCGTTCCGGAAGTGCTTTGAAACCATGGTGCCACGGCCACCACAGTGGTTTGCTGCTTGAAACGTCCTGTTGTGCTGCAGTATTACATTTGAGTTATGCACACTCATTATTTTTTAAGTGAATAACAGTGATCATGATCACTTTATACGGCATATGTAAATACTGTAGCAATAATCTCCATTTACGATGTGATATCATAATAAATAATTATTATATATTGAGTTAGTTAATATTTTTTAATTTACTTAGTTATTATCTTAATCTATATTGCAGCAACAGTTGCACTAATATGATTAAGACACACGTGTGTCTTATGTAATTTTATACATTTTATATAACCAGATACGAGACACAACATGTGGTGGGTAGCAGGAGGAGTGGGCGCGCGCGTCAGTGCAGGACTATTTGGTTGGATCCATCCATGGTGTTGGTGTCGGTGAGATGGTGGATGTCGGGCCTGGCCAGATGACCGGACCTAGATACGTTGAGATACTGGAGGAGGTCCTGCTACCTTCAGTGGGGTCTATGCTGTTTCCAGAGCCGGAGCCCTTTTACCTCGTCCAAGATAACAGCCCAGTTCACACATCCAGGGTTGTAAAGGCGTGGTATGCTTGCCATCCACGTATAACAGTGTGCCACATCCTGCAAAATCGCCTGATCTCAACCCGATAGAGCACGTATGGGCGGCCATGCAGAAAGGCATGCCTGACCGACAACATCGATGTCGTGCTACAGTCGTAAATGATGCTTTACAAGCATGGCAACATCTACGAAGCCCTTCTGGTAGGAACTTAACGCAGACGTTAGTGGCATCCATGCCTCGAAGGCTCAATGAAGTGTTGGCAACGGGACGAGGTTATACCAAGTATTGAAATAATAAAATTTACAGTCAAAGATTACTTTCTTAACCTCCAACAACATGTCTATGGTCATGTTATATAGAAATCTGATTTTCACTGTTAAAGGGAAGTTAACTAATGCAGATCCATGAAAAGAGTCATTACTTTTCATGTTGGTTTACTAAATACTATGATGTGGTGCCAGGTTTGTGACATACTGTTATCAGTCACACAGGTGATACTACATATTACGTGAGGTTGCTGATTAATCTAAACCAGCAGACAGATAAATCACCGCCGGTATGAAGCAGGGTGTCGTAGTTACCATGTAGTATATTATTCTACACCACGAATTTGACACTTTACAAGAGATAATGATTACTGCAATATGCCTTACTGTGCAGAATATTACATGTACATGCTCAATTTACGTATCCCATCTACTGTACTACATACGGAAGGATATATCGTTGCCATTAGATAGGTGAGGACACCCACAGGCAGGGACATCAGGGCTACCACCATCTCACAGGAAAATGTTGACTGTTCCATTATTCCACGTCTGGTGCGTCATTTTGTTTCGTACAAAAAACGCGAGATAGTTTTTTTGCTGTGTGTACCTTTGATGGTTTTGTGGATTCATTAGCCTGATCCGTGAAGGTTGTAGTGGCTTCACTTAGATTTTCCTTGATCCTTTGATGAATCAATTGAGTCGTGCGATATTTTTCCGCTACAACTGATTTCTGGAGCGCTGGATATGAAGGAAGAGGCGCTATTATATCATACGGCAACACTTTATCAAAACCGTGTAAGGCGTGGAAGGGTGTGTCTCCAATTGACTTATGATAAGCTGAGTTTAATGAACATTGGACATCAGACAGGTACTCACTCCATTCATCATGATCAAAATTAATGTTGGTGCGAAGACACTGGAGGATCTTACGGTTCAACCTTTCTGCCAGGCCATTCGAGGCTGGATGATGTGCCATTATATTACATTTACTTATGTTATACAATTTACAGAGTTCTTCTAATAATGAATTATTAAATTCGCCACCATTATCTGTAACCAAAATCTTAGGAGCATTATGTCTGTCTAAGATATATTTTTTGAACGACTTAGCGACCGTGGCTGCGTCTTTATTTTGAACTGGGACTAATTCACAATATCTCGTGAAGGCATCAGTAATTACTAAAATGTATCCGTAGCCTGCCATGGACCTAGCGAAACCTCCTAATATGTCCATATGAACTCTTTCCCATGGGTATGTAGGTAAAGGATATTTCAACACAGTCTGCGGGGTAGTGGGACTTCCCTTGTATGTGTTACATGTTTGGCACCTCAAAATATAATCCTTAATGCTTTTCTGCATTCTTGGCCAGAAATACCTCAAACGAGTTTGCTTATAGCATTTATCTGCGCCTGGGTGTGCGGCCTGCGGTGAATCATGTGCTAACTTCAAGAAATCCTGTACTAATGTTGTTGGAATTATTGTTTGCTTAACAACACGGGCGAGCACTCCTAATTTCGCGTCCCTGCACAAGACTCCCTGCGATAAATACAATTCTCTGACTGGAACAACTGTTTTAGCATACAATGAAGATTTTACACCCTCTAGGTATTCTATGACAGGACCCCAGAGTGGGTCATCTCGTTGATGTCGTGTCAACCTTTCTACATCAAAATCTACGGGGCTATTACCTACAGTGACTGTACCCACTCTTCGGGAGAGTGCGTCTGCAACTACATTGGATGAACCCGAAACAAAGCGAAAATCTGGGTCAAATGCTTGTATAGTTAAAAACCACCTCTGAAACTTTCCTGTAGGATCTTGTCTTTGAAAAATACCCAACAGAGCTCTGTGATCTGTATAAACTGTAATAGGGTAACCATATATGTATTCCTTAAAATGTTTGAGTGCCCAAACAACTGCAAGGCCTTCCAATTCTGTTATTGAGTATTTCGATTCCGTCGTCGAACATGTACGGCTCGCATAAGCTATGGGAAAAAGTCTACCCCTATTTGACTCCTGCATAAGTACAGCTCCAAGACCCTGTTTACAAGCATCTGTGTGCAAAATGAAAGGTTTCTCAAAGTTGGGAAATCGAAGGATAGATGCTTCTATCAAGTGTCGCTTGAGTAAGTTAAACGCATTGTCTTGCGCTGTAGACCACTGGAATGTAATTCCCTGTTTCAGAAGTGAAGTGAGTGGGTTTGCGATCTTCGCGAAATTATCGATAAATCTTCGATAATATCCTGCTAAACCAAGGAAGGATTTGACCTTGTCTGTTGTGGAAGGTACTGGCCATTCCACAATTGTTTTGACTTTATCTGCATTAGGTTGAATACCGTTTTCATCAACGGTGTGACCTAAGTAATTAATTCGTGTCTGTAGAAAGGAACATTTGGATAACTTGACTTTTAGGTTTGCATCCTTAAGTCGCAAAAATACTCTCTCAAGACTTTTGAAATGAGAAGCAATATCTGGAGACATGACAATTATGTCATCAAGATAAACCAATACATCTTTGCCCAACATGTGACGACAAATGTTAGTCATTAACCTTGAGAAGGTGATCACCGGTGAGGAATGAAGACCGAAGTGCATGATGCATATGAGCTGCCAATGACCATCTGGCGTACTGAACACAGTCAGGGGGCGGCTTTCCTCTGACAAGGGAATCTGCCAAAATCCGCTCAATAAATCCAAAGTTGAAAATACCTTATTGTTACCGAGGCTATGAAGAAGCTCTGATACCACTGGTAATGGGAAACCATCTTTCAAAGTGACCTTGTTGTTGTTGTTGTTGTGGGTGTTGTTGATGTTGTTGTTGTTGTTGTTGTTGTTGTTGTTAATTTTTCTAAAATCTATGACTGGTCTAAAAGTTCCGTCCTTTTTCGGAACGATCAGAAGTGGTTAATTCCATGGTGATCGTGATTCCTCCATAACATTATCTTTCAACATGTCCTGAACAAGTTTGTTTGCTATGTCTCTGTGCGCGTGGATGTGGCAATCGATAGGCTGGGACGTCAACGGGACGTGTGTTTTTCTCTAAGTTAATAATGTGAACATCCAAATGAGTTCTACCGAGTGGTTCTCCTGATAAGGCAATAGTAGACCTATACTGGTTAAGTAAGTCTGTTAACTGGTCAACATGTTTGGTTAATCCTACCTTGGATATCATGTCAGGGGTGATGGTGGGGAGCTGACTCGAGCCGTGCACTGCTGAGTCAGGGGTAGGAGGAGTAGGTGGTGGTGGGTTAATGGAATGTGAGACTAGACGGATATTAAACTCATGCAACTCCTCGTCTTGAATTCCGGACTTCAAAACGGAGAATTCCACAAGCTTGGCCCCTCTACAGAGACGGACAGGAGTGGGTCCCGTATTGGCAATGTATACGGTAACCTCTCCATCTGGGGTCTCATGAATAGAGGCATCCATCGATAGTCCTTTGACAGTTAGTGATGAAGGTTCAGCAACTACTCTTAGTACGAGATCACCCTGACTATGTCTCAGTCCATGATCATTCATCCACTTCGAGAAAGTGAGAGAGGAACCTTCGTTAACGTGTTACTATGCAGAGTCATATTTGTTTGAAGTTTACCAGGGCAATGAGTAGAAAAATAAAAGGGGTGGGTATTAGCCTTCGTGAAACAGGACGTGGGAGCAGATGTATTAATGACTCTGACTGAGTGAGAACTCTTCTCTGACAATGGCAGGAACGTATTATCAACACAAACAACATTTTCATGATAAATAGGACAGATTTTATGTTGTGCCCATAGAGTGGCGTCCTAGTAACAAGTTAGCAGGAAAAGTTACACCACGAACAATGTAAGGGGTTACGGTAATGACCGAGTCGCCAATGCGAATGTTCATTTCAATAGTGCCCCTTACGTCGAGATTTTCATTTGAGATACTTTGAAGGGATGGGTAAAAGTCTGAGCATTGAACAAGTTGAGTGCGCCCCATTAATGGTTGAATAAAATCATAATGAATGACATCTGCTTCCGCGCCGCTGTCTAGAAAGATTGTGATTGTCTTATCCTGGAAAGAACCCACTAAATCGAAACTTGTAATGTGAGAAAATGGCGAAGAACGAAAATGTCTTAAGAGTTCCTTATGTGATGGAGTCGTGTCATGAGCGAGAGATTGTCATTGTTGATAATGACATGATGAACCTGTGTTAGATGACGTCTGTCTAGCTAATGCTCGACATTCCGCTGAAGTGTGTCTAGCGTTGCTATGATATGAACACCTGCTTGGTGGTGTTGGCGAGCGGGTGAAGGTCAGCCTGATGTCTGACTGGAGGAAATCATGACTAGGTCGGCAGAATTGTGACGACCGAGGCTGTGATGACATGGGTTGTTGACTGCGTTTGTTGTTCTGGTCGAGGCTCACGTGAGAATGAGTCCCATGTGTAAGGACACACATTCGCTTTATGTCCTGGTTGGCCACACCGGAAACACGTCACCTTATGTGAGTGTTTGTCATCACTGCATCGCTTTAAGTGGCCGTGAGAGGAATGATTGTGTTGATCACTAGAATGTTTCCTCATACATTGGGAAGCCGACACCCTCCCCAGTGTCTTGGTGTTGTGATATCCACCTTTCTTTTTAGTGTAACCCAATACTTTCGTTACTGACCATGATGGGTCGATGTCTTCATCAAGTAACCGCCGAGCTACGTTTGGAGGTCAGGTCCTTGAGAATGAAGAGTATGTGTAATAAACGTACGAGTGTTTGCACATGAGTTTCAGGCTTCATCATGGCCGACATCCAGGGTGAGGATTCGTAAGCCTGCCTAAATAACCTCATTCTTCCATGTAAGGTGGTACTCCAGTGATCAGGGATTGACGTATCATCCGTGTATGTAGTGTTAAGAGCACGTAAAAGGACGGTTAGTAGATTATCCGAGAATGATTTCTCACAACCGAATTTAAACAACGTTTTAAATTCCTCCCAAGACGTACAGTTTCGAACATCCTCTGAGTCATAAACAACCCTAGCGTAATTGTTAGGCTTGTTGAAATCAATGAGATTTTTAGCATCCGATATAAGCGCTCTGTCTCCTGTCTCACCATTATGTTCAACACTGTCTTCTATGTTCCTGATCCACCGATCAAAATTTGATAGTTTACCATCAAATAACTCGTGTGGTTCCCTAGCTTGTTTTAGTGTGAAAACTGTTTTATGTGAAGTATCTGATTGTCCTTTTTCGTGATGTGGAGGGGGAGGTGGGTGTGGGTGTGGTAACGTGTGAGAGGGTTTCTGTGGGTCATCTGTGTCACCAGAATCTGTCAAAACAACTTTGTGTGACGTCACCATTTTAGAAGGTTAGTTCCGTTTATAATAAGAGATTCTAGGTAATTTCCTAAGTACATATAAACCTTTACGATTACCGCGTGGAATATCTTTGGACATGTAATACAATCTGACTTAAAGTGTTTAAGTAATAAACCTCTCTAAAAATCAGAATACAATGAACACTATTGTCCTAATCTAAAATACCTAACCTGAATATTATTGAAAATACTGCACCGAAATAAAGGCAATAAAAAGTATGGGATAACAATATATCAATACAAGATTCTGTAATCGAAAGTAATCATCACTAAAAACAACAGTATCAATGTATGAAAACATAAGAATATATGCAAGAAAAACCCTTAGATTAATTTGCTAAGCTACAAGACGAATAGTCATATTACCCAAAAGTATATATATATATATATATATATATATATATATATATATATATATATATATATATATATATATATATATATATATTCTTTTTTTTTCTTTTAAACTATTCGCCATTTCCCGCGTTAGCGAGGTAGCGTTAGGAACAGAGGACTGGGCCTTTTTTGGAATATCCTCACTTGGCCCCTTCTGTTCCTTCTTTTGGAAAATTTAAAAAAAAGAGAGGGGAGGATTTCCAGCCCCCCCGCTCCCTCCCCTTTTAGTCGCCTTCTACGACACGCAGGGAATACGTGGGAAGTATTCTTAATCCCCTATCCCCAGGGATAATATATATATATATATATATATATATATATATATATATATATATATATATATATATATATATATATATATATATATATACATATGTCTATATTGATAGACTAGGGACTAGTAACACACAAAAGGAGCATACCTCACAGAGTGAACCATTTTGACACAATTCTTATCTGAATGGGAGATTCGCCCGCTTCGACGTCTCGGGTGTGGTGTAGCGAGGTGTAGACGTGTGCAGAGTAGCGGCTGGCTGGGTGTAGCGAGGTGAAGATGTGTGCAGAGTAGCGGCTGGCTGGGTGTAGCGAGGTGAAGATGTGTGCAGAGTAGCGACTCGCTGGGTGTAGCTAGGTGAAGATGTGTGCAGAGTAGCGACTCGCTGGGTGTAGCGAGGTGAAGATGTGTGCAGAGGAGCGACTCGCTGGGTGTAGCGAGGTGAAGATGTGTGTAGAGTAGCGACTCGCTGGGTGTAGCGAGGTGAAGATGTGTGCAGAGTAGCGACTCGCTGGGTGTAGCTAGGTGAAGATGTGTGTAGAGTAGCGACTCGCTGGGTGTAGCGAGGTGAAGATGTGTGCTGAGTAGCGACTCGCTGGGTGTAGCGAGGTGAAGATGTGTGCAGAGTAGCGGCTGGCTGGGTGTAGCGAGGTGAAGATGTGTGCAGAGTAGCGACTCGCTGGGTGTAGCTAGGTGAAGATGTGTGTAGAGTAGCGACTCGCTGGGTGTAGCGAGGTGAAGATGTGTGCTGAGTAGCGACTCGCTGGGTGTAGCGAGGTGAAGATGTGTGCAGAGTAGCGGCTGGCTGGGTGTAGCGAGGTGAAGATGTGTGCAGAGTAGCGGCTGGCTGGGTGTAACGAGGTGAAGATGTGTGCAGAGTAGCGACTCGCTGGGTGTAGCGAGGCGAAGATGTGTGCAGAGTAGCGGCTGGCTGGGTGTAGCGAGGTGAAGATGTGTGCAGAGTAGCGACTCGCTAGCAGGAAAGTTGAGTGAGCGACAAGGGCTGGACCACGCGATGCTGACGTCTGGGATGTCGCCACGGCTGATGATGACGCGTCTCTGGAGCGGTTGACAAGATGACCTCCACGTTGGTGTTGGCAGGATGGCTGACCTTGCTTGACACGTCTGGATGTGATGACAACACTGCACGGCGGTGGCGCTGTCTTGATGCCCTTGCAAGCGACACAGTGTCAGCAATGCAATAAAGGCGTATATTCACTGCATTGAGATACGGGTGATGGAGAACGTAGCCGGCCATGGGGTTCCGCCCTTAACGTCCACTAGAGCGAGCGCCAAGACTGTGTCAGGTAGGCTTGTATGACTGCTGGCAACAAAAGACGTAGAAATATGAAGTAGATGTGACGGTCGTCTGTGGTCACGTAGGTTGATAGGAAGGAAATCAGGTCTTCGTCTGTGGTACTTAATGAAGATCAGGCGGCCTTTGTAGATTTATTACAACAAAACGTGTACGTCCATCTGTAGTACTCTGGGCTATAGTCTTATGACACACTACGACACACTCTAGTGAACAGTGTGACGATGCTGGCCAGTGTGTCTCCTCAGGTCACACTGGCAGGGGTTGTATGGGAGTCCGTCAACACCCATTCAACAACGTGTTCAAATAACAGATCAGCTCTTACGTGTTCAAACATCCTGAGTAACAGTAGCCCGTGGGAACAGTGAGCCCGTGGCAACATGCATCTAACACTATATCACTCACAGTAAAATGATAATGACAAATACCTAATGAAAAATTAATGGAAGTGTGCGTGAGTCTTACAATGATAAGACATCCATACACTTGCACTCACATTACCAAATAAGCCGCGATGATAATATTATCATTATGATAATACGATTAAAACAAAATTGTAGTTAATGACATAATATATCCCCAACGACAAAATCAACCATAGCAATATAGCCAGCAAGTAATATAGCGAACAAGATAATGTAGTTAGGATGGCATTATATTGAAAATAATACAGCCACCATGCCAATATCGTCACCATGACAATGTAGCTGTGTTTTCAATATTACTCTTTTGTGAATATGGCTTTATTGTCAGTGTAGCTATAGTGTCATGGGGAACATATTTTCATAGTGGCAGTTGGGGAACATATTTTCATAGTGGCAGTATTGTCATTATGAACATACCGTCATTTTGGTTATCTTTTCATATCAGTTACATTGCTATGATGTATATATATATATAGTCACTTTAGCTATATTGGTAAGATGATCTTTTTGTATAGGTGATATATTATCATTATTTAACTCTTGCATAATTTGTCATAATCGATATATCATCATGTTGATTATATTATCATGGTGACAATATTGTGACATCGACTCTATTGTCATTATGACTATAATGTCATAGTGGCTATATTGCCATGTTAACTATATTTTCATGGTGACTTTTTTAACCTGATAAATGGATTTGTATGTAGCATTAATGGATCATTAGAAGGCATACGATAGAGTTGATAGAGATGCTCTGTGGAAGGTATTAAGAATATATGGTGTGGGAGGCAAGCTGTTAGAAGCAGTGAAAAGTTTTTATCGAGGATGTAAGGCATGTGTACGTGTAGGAAGAGAGGAAAGTTCTCATTGAATGTAGGTTTGCGGCAGGGGTGTGTGATGTCTCCATGGTTGTTTGATTTGTTTATGGATGGGGTTGTTAGGGAGGTGAATGCAAGAGTTTTGGAAAGAGGGGCAAGTCTGCAGTCTGCTGGGGATGAGAGAGCTTGGGAAGTGAGACAGTTGTTGTTCGCTGATGATCCAGCGCTGGTGGCTGATTCATGTGAGAAACTGCAGAAGCTGGTGACTGAGTTTGGTAAAGTGTGTCAAAGAAGAAAGTTAAGAGTAAATGTGAATAAGAGCAAGGTTATTAGTTACAGTAGAATTGAAGGTCAAGTCAATTGGGAGGTACGTTTGAATGGAGAAAAACTGGAGGAAGTAAAGTGTTTTAGATATCTGGGAATGGAACTGGCAGCGGATGGAACCATGGAAGCGGAAGTGAATCATAGGGTGGGGGAGGGGGCGAAAATCCTGGGAGCCTTGAAGAATGTGTGGAAGTCGAGAACATTATCTCGGAAAGCAAAATTGGGTATGTTTGAAGGAATAGTGGTTCCAACAATGTTGTATAGTTGGGAAGCGTGTGCTATGGATAGAGTTGTGCGCAGGAGGGTGGGTGTGCTGGAAATGAGGAGTTT